>NC_046314.1:93531980-93844575 GCF_009819535.1 Lacerta agilis
ACAATTTTAATTAGGCACACATTTCTCAGGGAGCCTGAAGTGGCACACCATTTACCATAAAGCTATGTAAACCATATCATTAAGGCAGCGGCAGCCAGTGTGCTTCCCTCTAGATGTCGAACTACAATTCCCATCATCCGCGACTAGTGGCTGGGGCTGATGGGAATTGTAGTCCAACAACATCTAGTGAGAACCACGCTGCATTCCCTGCCTTAATGAAACACCAGAGTTAACATAGCTTTAGTTATTTTGTCACCAAAAACTGACAGGCCATATTTGTTTACTTCTTTACAACAGCAATGGATAGAGCAAATGATTTTCCATCTTCACTCACCATCTCCATGCAAGTTAGCTTGGTCATGAGGTTCGACCAAGGCACTTTACATTCCCAACTAGCCAACTCAATGGAGGACCATAACATTTACAGATTCACAAAAGCAAATTTGTGATGAATTCGGAGCTAGGAAAATAGGATGCCATTAGTCCATCTAGCTCAGTATTGCTAACACTGACCGGTAACAATTCTCCAGTGCTTCAGACTGGTGACTTTGCTGGCCCTACCTGCCGATGCTGTAGATTGAACATTCTGCATGCAAAACAGATGTTGAATGATGAGTTCTTCCTCAGGTGAAATACCTAAAGAATTTTGAGGATACCCAAATTTTTGAAAGGCTAGCAAAAGATGTTCTCCCTCTATGTGTGTTTACATATCTTTAATATAGGACAATGGTTTGCCACAGACAGAAACATTTTATCATTATTTAAAAAACTAGACATTTTCAATACTATTCCGTCAGTATTTTCCTTAAACTTTTCCCGTTCATGTGTTGCTGGCTGTTATGGTGGAGATAAAAATGAATTTAAACTGGAAATATTCTCGTATTTGTCAGTGCAGGATCTTAAAAGTCCCCTCCCTATAAGTAACTGCAACCCTTACTTCCAGCTAATGACAGGGGCATTATTGGTGGGCAGGGCGGATCAGGGCCCCCTGAGCCCTAATCATCATCATATCATCACCATCATCTTATTTATACCCCAGCCATCCTGGATGGCTTCCAGCACACATAAATACATAATAAAAAATAAAAACTTCCCAATACAGGGCTGCCTTCAGTTGCCTTCTAAAAGTTGTATAGTTTTCTATCTCTTTCACATCTGGACCTTTTGCACTGAGTCCTATGTCTCCTGTCTATTCTACCCTTTCCTCCCCAACTTGTTTTTTTTTCAAGAAACAGTGCCCAACAGATCTGTGAGCAAAGCACAGTGCCATTGAGGCACCACCCACCATCTTAATTTGCTCAGAGACCTAAATCTGCACCTAAATTAGCATACACAACTCCCATGCACGTGCCCAGAGCTGTTCAAGTACCTAGCAATTCCCCCTGCGCCCAGCTAATGAACCCATGTTTTCTGCATTTGGATCTATAGCAGTCTTCCTTTTTAAAACTGTGTGTGACTAAAAGAATGAAAGTTGCGGTGCAAACCTATGCAAGCTTGCTCAGAAGGGAGCCATGCAATCTCTCCTGCATTAAATGGCTATACCAGTCTACACCAACATGATGCCTTCTAGATGTCTTTGGACTACAGCTCCTGCTGCGCCTGATGGGAGTTGTAGTCCAAGCATGCCTGGAGGGCTCCGGGTTGGCCTAGGCCGCGATACAAAATTCCAGCCGATGTGCATAATGATAACTTTTTCCATGTACTTTGACAGGCAGGCAGGCGGGTGGGGAAAGGGAGGTGGGGAGAAACCCTATTAAATTTCCCGAAGAATTAGCAGAATAGCTCTGCTAGAATGTATATGGCATTAAAGAAGAGAGAGAGAGAAAGGGTTCTGAAAAGGCTTGTCAGAACTTTTCCGAGCCCATTTCATCCGCCGCCGGCGGAAGCACAATGATCGGGCTCTTGTCAGAGGACCACAACGGCCACCTGCGGACCTTAGAAGGAGCGGCTGCTCTCTGCTCCCATTGATAACCCTTTGTGGTGTGAAGGGGAGAGGGGAAAAGAGCCGAACGGAGGAGAACTGAAGGTCAGACAATAGACGTTGCTGCACACACTGTCTCTGAACTTTCCTCATCTCTGAAGGACAATTAATTATCAAAGCCTTTGGGGCAGGTCGAAGCAAAGGGAAAGCCTACTGCTGGCCCAGCACTCCAGCCGTTTCGCTCTCTGTGTTTGCTAAATGGCCCGGCCTGTTGGAAAGCTAAAGTAGCAGCCACCAGAAATAAGGCAATAGATTGCATCTAGGGGTGGCTGGCTAGGAAAGCGGACGATTCCTAGCTAGATATAGTGTGCGCGAGCTTGGCCTTGTACCGTTCTATTATCGCCGTGGAATTATCCACACACACACACACACACAAAGCAGGCAAGGGCAATTGCGCCCCGTCTTCCCCGCCAAAAAAGCCACAGGGTAGGTTGGAGTCAGGAAAAAAAAAAACGTCCTCGCCGTGGTGCGTTAAAAAGGATGGTCCTTTCTCTTTCTCCCCCACCCCTTCTCTCCGCCAAATCACTTCACAGAGGCAGAAAAACAGACAAACACAAAAGAGTTTGAGACTTTTTCTCCGACATTAAATAGAGTAACTGATAAGGTCAGACATATGATACCTAAAGACATGAATCTGTGAACTCTTGAAGTCAAAGGACCTCTCTGTGCAAAGGAACAATCTTTCAAAGGAAACAGATCACAGAACTCCACTGAATCCCCTTTAAACTTTATGAAGCAGGAGGGGAAAAAGCTCTAAGTAAGGAAGCCTGACAGAAGAGCCTTGAACTATTTTCTGAAGGAAAGATGAGACCCTCACTAGGCTGCCACAAAACATCTTTTTCTCTCTCTCCTAAAGGCTCTTCTGAACTTTGATATGTGCCAAGACACCACTATTGAAAGCTGTATAATTATGTGCTATAACCACTGTAGAAAATGCTTTGTTCACCTCAACAAAGAACAATAAGCAAAGTAAAGTGACATTACACTGTATCTTTTTCTTTAAGAATGTTGAGAGAGGTCACGGTACATTATAACTAATAGAGCTGTTGAGTAAGGAGGTTTAAAAACTTGATCTTGCTGTGCTTAAATGTAACCCAATGGGGGGAAATAGTCAGAGGGAGCTATAAAATCTAATGACATTAAATCAAATAGCCCGCACATCATTTCGGGCCTATCTCATTGTAGTAGCAAACACCTTGAATCCAAGGGGGGATAAATATCAAAATGAGAGTTTCCTGACTCAAAAACTACATATACTCTCAATTCCCATGCCTGGTTCAGCTGATTAAATACTGTTTGAGGAAGAACTTCCTCAGCTGAACCAGGAACAACAATTGAATGCATAATTATTATTAGGGGTCCACACAAGGTTCATTAAAAATTAAAAGTGGCATTTACATGGAAACACCAATAAATTTTTTGAAAAAAAAGTGGCATTTACAATATTGTTACAGCACCACTTTATACTTGCATAACTTTTGCAACTGAATTCAATAAAATGAGATATACTGGCTGAGCTGAGGGAAACTGTCTTCCTGAAGGATGTTTTCATACTTTCTAAAGAAATAAAAATCAACATTGTTTGAGATGCAGTGAGATAGCTACAACGTCTCTATATTTTTAATGGAAAATAGAGCAACAAAGATCTACCACGAATCCCGTTCCGCAGTCTTTCCATTCATTGATTTTGGATATAATTAATCAGTCCAGCAGGAATATTTTAATTATTTTCAAACCGCAATGTGTAACTTTCAAATTCTTCTGTTGCACATCAGAGGAATTAGAGCTTATTATGAAATAATAATAATAATAATAATAATAATAATAATAATAATAATAATAAATGTGCATGGGGAAATAAGACCACTATCAAATGTCTGAAGAATACATGTAGCCAGGCATTTTCAATATATAACAATGTGCAAATGAAGCCCTATTACTCCTATTGCAAAGTGCAAACTAATGTCCTATCATTGTTGCAGTTGCATCAAACTTCTTTAAAACTGATGCCTCTCGCTTTTTTTGTTGCATACTTTAAAATAATATTTTTAGCCCTGGTAGCAGCTGTGGGAGACTGCATCCTGTTAGAACTTTCTCACTCAAAATTTGAAGCCTAGCTTTAAGGCATCCTTTGCACAGGCACACAGCCTAGGTGGTACCAGCGGTTAAATGCACAGTGCTACATAGTTTTTGCAGTCTGATTCCAGCATGTTTGCAACAGTATTGCTGGTAAACATGCCGTGGATGTTAGAAGTCAGAACCACAACTGATTAAGCAGCTTCAGCTAATTTTGACCCATTGTTTCATTAGGGTGAAAGTCGCTTACATATTTCACAGGGATATGTCTGAGGCTTTAACAAAGCAAACTAAAAGCGGTGTGTGTGTGTGTATATGGATTGTTGTTAACTTTCAAGCTTAAAGCAAAATAGTACATTATATAATGGGTAGAACGATCAGCAGTTTGTCATTTTAGTTAATGCTAAATTATATGTATTGTATTGGGGGGGGGGTTGTTTGAAGATTTTAAATCAGCATCGATAGACATGACTTTAGAAAATGATACACTTGAAAGATTATAGAATTGTGAGAGATCCGAGAAATTATAGCGCACTGTAGTTGGTTAGACAATGACCAGCCCACAATTTTACATCTACTCCTTTATACCAAAGCTTCCAACGTTTGGGGGCCCATGACAGATTTGAAGTTTTGAGAGGGTGCCATGGGCACCACACCCTCTTCCTTCTCTTCCCCCTCCCTTTGGTAATTCCACACAGACACACCCCTCCCTGCTGCAGAGAGCAAGCACACACACGCTGGGCTTTCCTGTCGTCTCTGAAGGTTTACGTTGGTACAGTGCATAGTAGAAGTCACAGAGCTGGTGCTTGCCAGCGCTACAAAAACACTGATGAAATTACAGGCAAAGATTGTCATGGATCTTCACAAGATTTACATATGATGAAAACCAAAGCACCAAGAAATTACAGGACACCTCTGGGTGCAGAGGTAACCAATGATTTGGTGGTAGTTTTCAGAGTAACCCTTGTAAAAATTATGAGGATACATGCCTTGTATTCATGTTTTTGTGTCATGGCAGTGCTGGAAAACACCAGTCATGGGCTCCCCCCCCCATTTCAGTCAATGGATACAGATGTTTCTGTTATATGTATTTCTTTCTCCTCATCCCCTACAGATCTCACTTTTCCCCTCTCTGGTTCTCCCCTAGTTATTCCATTTTCCTGCCTGAGCATCCACTATTGCTCCCGTTTCTCTCCTCCTGTCTTGGCCATTCAACTTCCTTTTCAGCTACTAATCTGAACATTGAAAAACACACACAACTAGCAAAGGAAGTGGAAAAGTTCCCTTTTTTGGAGGGGGGGTGAGCCTCTTCCCCATCACATGACACAGGAAACAATGAGGAAGGGGGAGGGCTCAGAGATTTTGTGAATACCATCCTCAAAGATGGTATTGTGCCCACAAGAACCCCTTTGGTGACCCCAGCCTTAAAGGTAAAGGGACCCCTGACCATTAGGTCCAGTCATGGCCAACTCTATGGTTGCGGCGCTCATCTCGCATTACTGGGCAAGGGAGCCGGCATACAGCTTCCCGGTCATGTGGCCAGCATGACTAAGCCGCTTCTGGTGAACCAGAGCAGTGCATGGAAATGCTATTTACCTTTTTGTTGGAGCGGTACCTATTTATCTACTTGCACTTGGACGTGCTTTCGAACTGCTAGGTGGGCAAGAGCTGGGAACAAGCAACGGGAGCTCACCCCCGTCATGGGGATTTGAACCGCCGACCTTCTGATCAGCAAGCCCTAGGCTCTGTGGTTTAACCCACAGCCTTATAAGCTTACAAAGATATCCAGGATGCAAAGGTATACATGACAACCACAGTTTACTAGGTCAGGATCCTGCAACTCTCTAGCTTATATTTGAGAGAACACAAGTTCACATGTGAGTGCAAGTTTCTGGCCTACAACATTTAAAAACAAATGTAGCAAATAAGTACACCTAGGAATGCGTCAACTGATTTTGCTAGGCTAAAATCCTAAATTACAACCTCTTAAGGAAATGGAACTAGGTATGACAATGAAGTTGTGGATAGAGGCATAGTTTGCACATAACAACAAGCCATCGTTTATTAAATGATGGCTTATTTGCATGTCTGACTCATGCCAAGAGGCTGAACTATAGTTGGGTTACCAAACAATCCACCCACTGAATCCACGATTTGCTGTTGGCTTGCAAATCTTGGTTTATTTTAACTATGGATTGGTGTTACATGCAAACCCAGTGCTCTTTCTTAACTTTGGGCTTGTTTGGCCACCCTTACCCAGACACTCACCTGACTACAAAAGTACAAGGCAAGAGCAGATGAAAAAAGACTTTGGAGAAACAAGCCATGGGTTTATTTGATTGTCTGTAGGAACCCATGATCTGTTAAACAAACAATGGCTTAGTGTTATGGGCAAACCAGTCCATTTAACAGGAGAATTCTAGTGGACGGGAATGTACATGTCCCCATTATGAATCTATTCCTCCCTCTTCCTGACAACATCTCTGCTTTTCTGGAAATCCCAGATCTCATTACTGTGCCCTTCAAAATATAAACTCAGCCATAAGATTTCACAGCAGTGCATCGGCAGAGTTTTGATTTTTACATCAACAGGTAAAGCACCTTTTTGGTATACGTAAGATGCCAGGTTCAATCCCTGACATTCCCAGTTAAAAATATCACAGAGATGGATGAACCAATGATCTAACTTAGTAAAAAGCAAGTTCATACATCCATCACTGTGGAATTTAGGACTTTTCAGCATACATTTCTAAGTAATTGCTTATGAAAGCCAAACAGAGACTACCCACTTGTCAGAGATGAGAGTTACTGAAACTATTTATGAAAGTATATCACAATTTATTGTATTCAAATCTACTAAGAATGTCCATATTACAAACAACAGTGTTCGTAAAATAGGTGCATATATTACTGGCTATAGTGTCCACTTTTTAGTTCATGCATTCTTATTGTATATATTTATTTCTAATTTCAATACCGTTTAATCTACAAAACAATTAAATACAACAAGGCAGCAACATGTGGACCAGATATGTAGGTTCCACACTCTGTATGGTATGTGAGTCAGCCTTTGGCTCATCTTCCATACTGCATGTATAGCCTTTAATCAGGTATACAGGCAAGAGTGCCTATGCAGGTTGGCTCTGGAGATGTGGTCCACACCATGGAAAAGGGCTGGGTGACTGACATGAGCAAGTCCAATTTACAGAGAACATATGCATAAGGGGAAGGCCATGAGTCTCGCTCCTGTATCTCACCATGGGCATAACATACATACTTCTCAAGGCACGTGATAACTGAGGGCCACATGACATGGGAGTTCTGTTATTGGATTTCCAGACACTTTCCTCCTTTCTCCTCAAAGCAGCTGCAGAAGGCCCTGATTTTTGTAAGGCACGATGGAGAGTTTAACTCTTATTTTCAATGCCAGTTCCCAAATGCAAATCAATTTCCCAAAGCTACTTTTAGTTGCAAAGTAGAAGCCTCCATGTATGAGTATTTATGCAATGTATCTATTTTATATCTAGGAGCTCACAGTGAACCACAACTGGTGTGGAATGCATGTTGATAGGGGATGTGCAGCTAATTTGCTTCCCAAATGCCAATTCTGTATATTTTAAAGGGAGGGGGACAACAATTTACACAGGTACATAGGGTGGAATTCAACATAGTGCTAAGTGGGGTATGCCAGCACAGAACGCGGTCTGCTTGTGCAATGGGATTTCCCCCTCTTGCACCCCACTCTCTGGAGCAGATTTAATGGGTATGGGGAACAAAGCAGGAAATGTCTCATTCACAAGTGGACCTCATTCCGTGCACATAACAACTTGGTTGAATCCCACCAACACATTTCACAATCACTTCTTTTATCCTCAGATATATTTGCCCAAGTATGAAATGCAATGGGGAAAGCTACATTTAAGTGCAATTGGAACAAAGTGTAATTTGAACAAGTGCTCCTCGTCTAGGTTGAGTTGATTTGCCACTCGCAACCTACAAGCAATTAGGTAAAGGTAAAGGCACCTCTGACCATTAGGGCCAGTTGCGGACGACTCTGGGGTTGCGGCACTCATCTCGCTTTACTGGCTGAGGGAGCCGGCGTAGAGCTTCCGCATCATGTGGCCAGCATGACTAAGCTGCTTCTGGTGAACCAGAGCAGTGCACGGAAACGGAAACAAGCAATTAGATTTCTGCAAAATCCCAAAATGTTTAGTGGCCATTCACAAGTTTGATATGCTAGCCTACCTAATCTTTAGGTGGGCAAGTAAGTTGAAGATAAACTGGAACTGGTCCAGTGCTACCACTAGATGATTGGGGGAAAGCTGGTGGGAGAACAAAGAGCTAAATGAACCCACCCTAACAATTAAAAATTAAAACCAAATAGTGTGTGTGTGTGTGTGTGTGTGTGTGTGTGTGAGAGAGAGAGAGAGAGAGAGAGAGAGAGAGAGAGAGACTTATGTAAGAAACCCATAGAAAGCTGCTGTCTCTTTCATGTTCTGATTCCCTTTAAAATATTCTCTGCAAACCATCCAGGATAAGTATGTTTCTATCACATTTTGAGTGCATATCTAGATGTCTACTTGCAAGTTCAATTGAGCTTAGTTCTAAGTGTGTCTAGAATTGCAGTCTTTAGACACTTGAGTTTAAAACACACTAGAGATTACACAAACGGCACCACATAGTTGCTGAGGTTTGTTTGTTTGTTTGTTTTTTTAGGAGGGGGAGCTTCTATTTAATAGGTTATGTTATACTCTGGATTAGGTTATGTTTTAATAGATTATGTTTTAATAAGGATGAGAGTGTTGGAGATATGTGCAAATGTGTATGTTAAATCCGGTCTTTGGGTGTTTGATTTTCGTTGTTGTGTATACTGTGTATATACGGACAATGACAATAAATAAATCTAATTTAAAGTGTGCTGAAAAAATAAATGAATTGGGGTGGAGGAAGATGCTATATACGTTACCATTTGTGAGAAATAATAACACCCAAGGATGGACATATGAAAATCCTCCTTCCCCAGCATGGATATCTTTAATTCATCGAAATGTAAGTTTTGCTTACTTCTAAAGATCTTTTGGTTCAGTTTTGTGTTGCAGCTGAGCCTGCAATTTCAACTGACCTCCAATGACAGCACACAGCAACAAATTGGTACACTTCTCGCAAACAGAGAGAGAGATTACTCGTTCAGTCACTGCAAGGTGTTTCAGCTACCTCTGGCTATGAGCCTGAGGCGGTTGTGACAAATCTAAAGTAAGGAGGCATGAGGATTGTTAAGGATCTTATTTGAGTTCTGTTAGCAGCTGCTGGTGGCTCCAAGGCATTGTGAAAGGAAGTCAGAAAAGCCAGCTCATATGTTAGAGCAAAGGCAGGCCCCAGCAGCTCCATGGTGGGTTGAGGATATGTTTTGTATGAACTGCTGAAGGACGTTCATGAGTCTAAAAAGCACTGTGTTGTCCACAGGGACGCCGGTGTGTGATGTAGCTCTGGCAGGTGTATCTTGAGTAATAGATCTTAAGGAAAAGAGGTTCCAGAATTCGCCCAGAATCCCTTTTTTCAATGAGATTTTATCCCAATTTCTTCAACATGTTATGAATGTTAACTCCGTGAGAGGAAGCGAGCAGAAAAGGTTTAGGAAAATCCATTTAAATTATTTAAGATGAAAGGCGTATCAGGCTTCAATTATATTAAAGGATCAGCAATAAAAGTATGAAGGGGAGGAATTCTGATGATGCTAAATATGGAAAATGCTCCATTTGCTCAAGGACTTCAGATCCAATTTCAACACCACAGTACATGTCATTTTTGCTTCAGCGCTAGTCACCTGGGCTGGCCGCTGATCAGGCAAGAATGCATACCTTCAGATTAAACGATATGCAGTAATGGCCTGTTCAGGTCCAGGTTTTCAGCCTAGTGCGTGGAGTTGTGGGTAGCAGTCTTAAAGCTGCCATCCAGCTGTTTGTATGAATTAGGAATTTCATAGCCATGCATTTGAACACAAGTGAAAGGGGTTCTGTGTTATAAGAAATTAACTTATTGGGGGCAAACCTTACGCTGCGATCTCCAGATCAGGTAATTGCAAACTACTGGGAACAATATACCATAGGTGTTATGTTGCAGTCTCAGGCTGCTCCAATTAAAAGCCATGAAAATTTCCTCCATGCTTTAAACTGCGCAACATAGAAAGACTCACATGGGTAGCTCAAAGACAGAAAGAGGGCAACACAATATATAGATGCATATTAATGCTTTTACATTTTCAGACAGAGACGTGATTTATGAGAACAGGCTCATATTGTGAAATTGTACATATAACCCTTATTCATCTTCTGCTAAATTGTTATTAGGAGGGTGTCAAATGCACTTTCCCTTTGTTTTTGTTCTTGGTTTCTTTAGGAGAAGCTCCATCCAAGAGTAGTGCAGTCATTGGCCCTCCAGAGGTTGCTGGACTCCAACTCCCATCAGCCCCAGCCAGCATGGCCCATAAAAGCCTAGGAATGATTGGAGCTATAGTCCAGCAACATCTAGAACATGGTTTCCCAAACTTGGGTCTCCAGCTGCTTTTGGACTACAATTCCAATCATCCCTGACCACTGGTCTTGCTAGCTAGGAATGATGGGAGTTGCAGTCCGAAAACAGCTGGAAACCCAAGTTTGGGAAACCCTGAACTAGAGGGATCTTCAATAGCCAGGACCGCAAGGTAGGGCACACATTTTATTTTAAAAAAATAAGCCTGATGGGCCATGGCTGTTTTGTTTTGGCAACACACACTGAAATAAAAAGCTACGGTGAATGAGTAAGAGTAGACGTGAAATTTGCATCCTAATCTTCTGTGTCCGTTTCCAACTGAATCACTTAGATGTGATGATGATGGTGATGGCAATCACTTTAGAAATGCTTCGGAGCACATTTTTGTACCTAGCACAGTACTACTTCCATAGGGAAAGAAACAAAAGCCCTTACCACCCCTTCTGACCACGCCACTGTGCAGCTTATACCAAACAATGTGGGCCCATCCTTTGAGCAGATAATACCAATGCACTGCCACAAGGCTTCAATGCCACAGAGTGACAACTCCCAGAAGCCCCTCTCGCCTCATCCCTGCGCTTGACAGTGCAAAATGCTTATCATCAGCACGGAGGAATTTGCCACCGTGGGGCTTACGGAAGGTCAGCAGGTTAGCAACAATTGCTTGCTGAGCCAACGCCTCGGTGATTGGCTCATACCCGCTCATTGTTGGCCTGTAAGGAAGAGTTTCAATCAAAGCTGCCAATCCATGGGGTATAATCCAGAGACATTTAGATAGGCCTAGTCCCCGTTGATTTCAATGGAACCGAGACACAACTAAGTCGCGCTTTTGTTTGTTTTTGTTTCGCTCGCGAGCTGCGTTTTCTGTTCGCGTTACAAAACAATTAGCTACAGTCAAAAGATCTCGAGTAGAGTGGCTTTTTTCAAGAAAACAGCTCTCGAAAATGTAGCTGAAACCCAAGCAACCCAAATGCAGCACCCTGCTATTGAGACAGAAAAGTTTCCTGCTTTCTGATAAGGCAGGCTAAAATGACCTCCTTCCCTTTTTAACGAAACAGAACAAAACAAAACACATAAACATCATTCACAAGGTGGGCACTGTAAAAGAAACAGTTTCCAAAACAAGTGAAAATGCATTAAAAAAAAAAAGAGGAGATAAAATTTCAATTATATGCATGCATAGAAGAGGAAGGAACTCAGAAAGGTCACAGCGTACCTCAAAGTCATTTGCCTTATTGTAGTGCATGTTGAGGGCTCTGTACAGCTCACAGTCTCTGGTTATGGACAGCTCTTCAGTGCTTGTTACCCCATCGTTGATGGCTTGGCGTGCATACTTCTCCATCTGAATGTAGTAGAACTCACGGAAATTGCTAAACCACTTGATGAGCTGAGAGGTAATACATCTGTTGAACTGTGAAAATCAGAAGAGCAAGGAGGATTAGAGCCTTGACACGTCCTCTCTTTCCTCCCCATTTCACAACATCCTTTCTTACATCCACCCCTTCTCTTCCACCTGCCCCATAGCCAAGCTTCGAAAGCTTTTTTTAAACCCAAGGGGTAAAGAGGCTTGAGTGGTTGAGTCAAATGATACAGAAATGCTGCGCCAATTTTTTTAATGGGAACGGTCTGGATCTCGTTCCTAAAGTTGCTAAAGAGCCCTGCTGTTCTACCAAGTTAAGCATCCTGAATGGAAAGCACTTCCAAATTTTGAGGCACCACTAGCAAGCTTCTAGGCTCTTACAGGAGGAGATGTCCAGGACCTTCCAGGTTTGTGCTGATGTATTTTGTCCGATATAAGAGATGAGTGGCCAAAACAGTAAAAGTGAATATGTTTTGCCCATTGAAGGCAATTATTTATGGAGGCACATATAAGATAAGGGGGTGGGTGTGCAATGTGTTTCCTATTATGTAGGAGTTATTCCCACAAATAAAAGAGTGAAATCAATTTAGAAAATATTTATGGGCAGGTGGTGTAACAGGCATAAGTAACTCGAGGTTGGTTACATTTCCGTGTGCCACATAGATCTGATGCAAAATTCCTTTCTCGTTCTATGTCAAGCTAAAAAGAATTCCCCTCTCTCTTTATTGCACACACTCTAAACAAAAATGGGGCCTTCCTATAGGGTTGCTCTCACTTTGCAAAAAATAAATTAAAAAATTTGCATGTTGTGCTGCTGACTTGTAGATGCTTATCATATCCTGAGTACCGAAATCCGCAAAGCCTCCATTAATCCCTGGCATTCCGTCCAGCAAATTTAAAGTTTTCCAGCTCATCCATAAGATGGAGGAAAATGCACTGGATCCCTTTATTAGAAGTCAGAAGGTCAAGGTTAAAAGTGCCCACGTCTTTCAGGACAAGTTTTCTTACTGTTCCTATGACCTTTGAACTGAAGATGTCACCTAGGCTGTGTTGCAGCTGATCCCTTCTTATTGACAACCCTTCCTATGTGTAAAGGACAGATGCAACTTAACTTGCCAAGTTAAAACCAATAAATCCATAGCTATATATCAGGCAGGCTGATATACTACCCCCTGCCTTTTGTCATCACAGGCATTCACTTCCCCCGGGCCCCCAGAAAGAGATGTGCATTAATCAAAAATCAACAAAGAACACTTATCAAATGCTGGCCATGAGAACATCCAGGCCTCCAACAAGATGACAGCTAAAGTGTGCATTGGGGCTGTAATTACTACACAGAAAGTTGTTTCCATGCTAGCAAAGATAATAAACGAATGAAAATTTATGGCAGGGAATCTAAGTAACAAGGAAACAGAAGCAGGGAGACTGGTGTTTCTCCCAAAAGGCCAACTTGCATCATAATTGCCATGCAGTTGCAAGGGTCCTTACAGATAATTGACCAGAAAATGATTAAGTCATCATCAAATCGCTTCTGCTTGCAAGAGTTCAAACATGTACTTAACCTATCCAAGAATTATATTTTCACTCTGTGTGTCTGCTCTGTCTCTATTCAGCCCTTGCGGGGAACCTGATTAAAAAGACAACTGAAGGACCCCCGTTATCTGATCTTCTGGTTACCGATTTCAATAGAACTTAAACCCATTACGATTTGCTGAACTTGGAGTTCTTTCCATTTTATCTCAGCAGTAAAATACACTGTCCAAATTTCCAGACACTGAGATAAGGACTACAGGCCCCCGTGACGGCTTACTGTTCCTTTTTAATTCTTTTAGAATAAGAAACAAAACATTACAAAATGATAGCAGGGTGTGCACTGGGGAATGAAAATTGCTTTGACATGAAGATTAGGCTCCTGCATTGTTACAAGACATTGTCTCATATGGGCAAGAGCACTGCAGAAGGGGAGAAAAATAGAAAGGGGATTCTTTTTCTAGAATGGTCATGAATGACCTAATGTGGACAACAACAACAACAAAAAGTAGGTGCGCATGTCATTATTTAGCAATAGGACAGAAAGAGAGATTTAATGCTTATTGCTGCAGCATGGAAACACCAGAGAGAGAAAGTTTTAGTGTGGACAAAAAGAAAAAGTAAGACATGCAAAAATTACAGACATAAGGAACAAAACTAATCAGCTCGAATAGTATAGAAACATTCGGAGAGTGAGTTAATTGTGCATACATACAAATGCGTGTGCAACACACACACACACAAACACAGAGACAAATGCCCTCTCTCGCCTCAACATTCTGGTGTAGATAATTCAGTCTTTTTAAAATTGCTAAACTTTAAAGAGTTAATTATCCCCCCCCCCTTTCTCTAGTGGAGTACAAGAAAAGGATCAATTGTTCTATAAAAGAAAAGCTCTGTAGTGTGTTAATGTGTTACTGCAAAAACTAATCGCTACAATAAAGAGCCTGTGTT
Source organism: Lacerta agilis (assembly GCF_009819535.1). NCBI lineage: Eukaryota > Metazoa > Chordata > Lepidosauria > Squamata > Lacertidae > Lacerta > Lacerta agilis. The sequence goes on from NC_046314.1 coordinate 93,546,410, forward strand.
TCCACAGTGTAAGAGTCTCTGTGACTTTGATTAATGCTTCCCACGGGATACCTCAGCCTCAATATGGGCTGAAGAAACTTCCTAAATATTCAATGAGCATGGTCAAAAGATGTATAAAACAAATCAATCTGACACCTTAATCTGGCTAGGCAGCAGTTGACTCAAGGGGTGGAGGGAATGAGATACATCATTTAACACTGCTGGGTTGAAAAGCCTGGAAGCGCCTGTTCTTCAAAGCTAAAACGACACTGAATCTGTTGTATTTAGTAGTCTTAGAATTATTAGCTTATACATTAAAATTGGCATCAAGTGGAGCGAAAGAAGATGATACAAGGAGAATCCTTTTTTTGTTCCCACAATACCGACTCGGGAGATTTCCCCCTTTCCCCCAGTTTAGGGACAAAATTATAAGATGGTTGCATCTTATTCAGCCTCACTAATTGCAGCTCCTTAGCAAAGATCATCACCAGCAGAAAAATCAAGGGTGAAATTTGGGTACGGTGATTCATGCATAAGCGATTGGGGAGGGGGAGAGAGAATATAAATGGGACAATTTCAAATAAACTAAGTAAGCAAGATTGATCCACAGAAATCAGTTTGGATTTATTTACGAACAAAAGATTTTGGGGGGCTTATCTGTGTATGAAAAATATTTTATTCTTTTCAAATAGGTTAAATTGGCTTTTTTTGGGGGGGGGAAGTAAGCTCCCTTGAGCACAAGACCAGCACAGAGCGCTAAACTGGACTTTGTATATTTATTGTACAACGTATTAGGGTAGATTGCAGTGCATGGGCTGGGTTCCAAAGAGTCCTTGTGCGTTTTCCAGGGATTCTGTTCCAACTATAGATTCACATGCTGCACTGGAGGCCACTCTGAATGATCTCTTGATTTTTTGGAATGGATTTTTAATGGGGCACATGGGGTTGTGGTGGAAAGAAGGACCCCGGAGGATGGGCTCCATCCATTCTTTCTCCCCTGATTGCATTAGTGTTAGAGTGTTCCTTGAGTTTTTTTATAGGCACTGCTAATACAACAGAGAGTTTCTATTCTGCCACCGTACATTATGAAGTTCTTCCTTCACGTTAACTAAAAGCATCCGACCCAGAAATTTCTTCAAGACCTCTTTCTTATCTAGAAACATGAATAGCTACACTATCAAACCCACCATAGGTGCCTGATCACCCACAAATTTCAGTGCCAGGGCCATGAGCGCAAGCATGGCACCCACGGCCCCGGACACCCACAGACACAGGGCTAAGTTGGCACTCCTGAACCCACTGGTTTTGGTCTTTGAGAGTATGGGCAACATTCTCATGCAGCTAAGTTGGACCAGGGTATCTCATGTTAGTCTAATTGTGTCTAGATTTTTTTGGCTATAATGCATTATTTAAATTCATGCATTAAGTTGCATTGGGTTTCTCTTTCACCTGTCTTAAAATATCAGCCTGTGTACATAGCAAATACTTAAGAGGTCAATTTATTGATCATTTACACCAAGGAGTTCAGTGGGACTAAAACCCCAACCTATTGTTCCAGCAGGGATATCTGGTAAGACTGGCATATTGTGATCTATAATGTTTTGCTGAAGTAGTGATTCATACATGTAGTTCGGAATCTGCTGGCATGAACTTGTGGAAAGTTTGTTTGCAATCTTTTTAAAGCTTTCTTTTTTAAAGGGTGGTGTTCAACTATGTCTTAGAGTAGATCTATTGAGGCTAATGGCCATGTTCATTAATAGCACTGGACCCACACTGAGTAAGAGTTGGTTGAATACCAACCAAAAGTTTGACACTAAAGATTAGCCAAACTGATTTTGAATTACTGTTGCCTAGCATGGTTTGGCTAATTAAATACTATAAAAAGGTGACTTTAGATGAGGGATACACTGATTTTTTTAAAAAAATAAAAGAACTGGTTTAAAGTAAGTTGGGTCAACTGTAGAGACACAAGTTTATGGGTGACACCATGCCCCTTTGCAAATCCAGATGAAAGTAAACATGCCTCCCAAAGCATGTCATTATCACAGGGCCTCTCTCTTCTTTTATAAATAAAACTACCTTCATACACATGGAAAGAATCTACTCAAAAGGAGCCTGCAGGCCTCCTGCCTCCCCACAGAAAGCCTTTCCTCATTCCCACCCACACTTTCCTAACCTGTGCATATCACCTTTGAATGGCAAGCCCACAGAATGCCCCAGGTTCAATTCCTGGAATAGCCATTTGAAGAACACCAGGCAGAAGGACTGTGAAGAGCTTATAGTGTTGTTGCTGGTCAACGTGAACAAGGCTGACTGAGAAAGGCCAATGGTCAATATTTTTCACTAGCCTTCCCCAACCTGGTGCCCTCCAGATGTTCTGGACTCATCAGAAAGACCCAGTCAGCCTGATCAATGGTCAGGAATGAAAGGATTGCAATCCAAAACATCTGGAAGGAACCAGGTTGGGTACAGCCTTCTTACACCCTATTTGCAGTATTGGTCTCATTCCTCCAGACTACTGTACCAGTATTCTATCTGGCTAAGACTGAAGACATCAATCTCCTTTCTTGAGATAAGTAACCCTTTCCCATCTCCTGATATTTTTTTTAAAGGAGCTCAATGCAAAAAGAGAGAGAGAGAGAGAGAATTATGTGCACAATTCCCACAAGCGTCTACTTCTCAGCTTGCCTAAAATAAACATTAACCCAGCCCGGATCACACATTCAGCCCAACCAAATTTACAGAGCAGGTTAAAGGAGAGGCTGACTTTACCCACGAACTGTTACCATGAAATAAAACATTCCAAAAATATTAAACGTGGAAACCCACCCTCCAACCCCGCTCCCCCAAGAAAAGAGGAATGTATCTAATATTTACATCTACTGGTGTGTGATGTTGCTGACCCCGAATGGCTGTTGCCTTCCACCACGGAAGTGGCTGCCTTTCAGTGGTGGGTGAATGATCCCTATATTGGCTGTTTGTAAAGCACTTTGGGCTTCTTCTGGATGAATGATGCTATATAAATATAAGGTGGCATAACATCAAAATATTTCATATCACTTGGCAACATCGCAAGAAGACCGACTTCGGCTGTCACATGCTGAAAAAAGACAACAGGCACTACATACTAGCGAGACTTTTTTTCTTTTCTTTTCTTTTCTGTAGGGCTGCTTACATCAGCATCCGCCAAAGCAGGGCTTCCCAAACTTGGGCCTCTAGCTCCTTTTTGGACTACAATTCCCATCACCCTTGACCGCTGGTCCTGCTAGCTAGGGACGATGGGAGTTGTAGTCCAAAAACAGCCAGAGACCCAAGTTTGGGAAACCCTGGAGCAGAGAGAACATCAGAGAGAGCCTTTAGGAGGATTCCCTCAAGCCATACTGTGGTCAAGCTGCACCAATGGCTCCAGCGTCTCCAGAGCAATCCTTTACATTGTTGCATTGCAGGTAATACTGCCACAGAAGTATTTTCCCTGGCTCATTGGCAGGCTATTAACCAGGCATAGGCAATGTATGGATGGTGCATTATATTATTTATTATTATTATTATTATTATTATTATTATTATTATTATTATTATAGCAAAAGCCTATGACAGAGCAGTCGTTAACAGCAATACACACATTCAGTTTTCTTCACCAACACCCTACTTGACTTTCTGGTCAAAAAGGTTTTCAAAGCACTTCTTAAATTATATATTTAAAAAAAAGGAGAAGTAAGAAAAAGCCTAGAAAACCAGTTTTGCCTGAAACTCTATCAGGGCAAAATATGTCGAATGGACTTATACATGTATGCCATGCAAAAAGAAAAATTAAAGAAGAACCCATTAAAAACAGCCCACAAAGCACAAATATTTCTAAGTAAAATGCTGCAACTAATTGAAAGGGTAATTGAAAGGGTGTGCAACTCAAAACACCCCAATTCTTAAATTGGGGGGGGGGGGTAAGGAAAAAGTGAATGGTAGTTAACAAAATACAAAATACCAGTTTTTTCTTTTGGGGTTTTTTTTTTAAGTGAAAAAGCAGGCCAGTTTCACAGGAGGCCAGTCTAAGAACATCCCTGAAACACAGAAGGCAAATTTGCAAATGTGGAGGAGAGGTGGTGGTCATGGCTGAAGTTTTTGTAGAATTGGGGGGGGGGGGAGCGAAAAGGCAAGATGAGAAGAATTTTAACACGGCAAATTTAAACTAATGTGATGTTTATTTTTAAAGGCTTACAAAATGATACCATGTGTATTATTATAATAATTGGAACCCAAACTTGTTTCTCCCCCCGCGCAAAAAAAGTAGATGATTATAACACAAAAAAATCAAGTTGATGTGAAAGAACAATTACTTTAAAAAAAAAACAGAAAAAACCAGGAGGTCCTAATATTCTGTAAAATGAGGGGAGGATGCAGCTGTACGTCGACAGCTTTCATATCCTCATTTGAATAATGTGGCCTGAATCTGTCAGTTTACTCATCCTCCTTATGCTCAGTGTACTCTGCATCAACAACAAATTAAGTTGTAAATAAGAGACAATCATCACTTTTGTTTTTAAGCAGCTACTGCGTGGAGAATTTCAATGTAGCATTTCTTTTTTTCCCACTTTTCTTTTTTGACGGAAAGAAAAATGGGTCTCTACACTGGGCACTAATCTAAGCGGAATAGGAAGAACCCGGCTGCAATGGAACAATTAAAGGAGCACTTTCAAAATGGTCTTGTATAGTAGGCTAATGCCACCAGTAGACATTTCACAGATGCAAAAGCATGCTGTCCAATGGTGCTTAAAAAAATTACAAATTTACTGTGATTTTTTAAAAAAAATGTCCACAGGGTAGAGGAGATAAACAGAACAGGGAGAGCATAAACACAGACCTTAAGAATGACTTAGCAGCAAAATAATAACAATAGCAAATAATAATAATAACAATAACATTTGCCAAACTATATTATTAGCGAAATCAAATTTAAATTTAAAAAAGCATTCAGGGGGTTAAAGCATGCAACCAAAAGCAAGAGGAAATAAAAATAAATGAATAAAAGAATTTTTTTCCTACCTTTACATCTGAAAAGTACGTTTTCAGCATGTTGGAACTTGGGTAGCGGGTATAAAAGAACATGAGCTTGGCCTTTTTCAAGTGGTTGGGAGACAGACCTTCCTGCATGTGGGATGAAATTAGTTAAGGAAAAATGCTTTGCTTGAAAACTGATATTCAGGGCCAGCTAAGACCTTTGGGGAGAAGAGTTGTACCTGGAACTGACTGACAAATTAACAAAATAAAATAAAATAATTCCTTCCAGTAGCACCTTAGAGACCAACTAAGTTTGTTCTTGGTATGAGCTTTCGTGTGCATGCACAGTTCTTCAGATACACTTCTTCAGACAAATTAACGTTCAAGTTGCAACACACCTCAGAAGGGTCAAAACTGGAGTTGCGGCACAACATCACTCAAAGAAAACCTACATGCTTTCTTGGGAACCATTCTTTTAGAACACAACAGAACTTACTTCCATGTAAATCTTGAACTGGGTCTCATTTGTTTCTTAGGAGATGGTGGCGGAAATTTTGTGAGTGCAAGGTTGAACGCCAGGTGTGCGTTCACCTGTTGCTAAGGAAACAAACACACATTGCATATGTTTCCAAGAAGAAGATCCCCCTCTTCCTTTTTGCGGTTACCTTTTTATGCATTATTCTTCCCTGAGTACCACACCACTCACATCAAATTATGCTAAGAGTAAAAATAGAAATGTTTTCGCTGGGTATACACCATGTTTTCCAACATCTTTGGTGCTCTAGCTCCTTGAGAATGGGGCGGGAAAAGGTTTACAGAACCCTTCTCCCAATTAGAAATAAATAAGAGCTTTGCTTAAAGGTGCACAGAAATGTGTTTGGGGACCAGCAAATATCGAGAAGTGGAAAACTGCCGATTGATCCATGGCCATTTACCCTGCAAGGATACCTATTTATTCTTCAAACATCATTACCTTTCAGGGCTGTAAGCAGAAATAACCAAAAGCATTCCCAAGGGAATGTGAAGCTAACCATAACAATCTAGGCTTTCGGGACGGGTTTTTCCGCCACCCCTCCTTCCCGGGGCTTCTTGGCACTCTTTTGTGTACTGTTTGCTAGGACAGTTTTGGTCACATCTGTGCGGCAGGCTGGCCCTGCCATTTCCTCTGCAAATTAATGGCTTTATAATTTATCAGAAATGAAGATGCACGTGACAAAATCAATGTGGCCCCCACAAGGTCAATTAAGAATGTTCCCAGTAGCTTCTTGGAGGGCTGTTTCCTTTAAAGACAATCACCACACACACATGCACACAAATGTCACTTATTAAATATAACATGCGTTATGGCAGAGAAAGGTCAAACAAGTTCAACGTGATCTAGAAACTGAAGCACCTTCTCCTAACAGCATAATGGAGAGACAGGACACATGAGGTTCAGTGATACAACACACATTATATACTGCTCTTGGAAGGTTTATGGGTTGTTGTTTTTTTAAATAAACCTCTTTTTAAATGGGAGCCCTTGCATCTAACAGTAGATTTTAAAATTTTACTCCTGGATGGGCAGGAGAATGGAGGAAGGTTTATTATTATTTAAAAACACAAGATGTTGCAAAAAAGGGGGGCAAGCTTTGTTTTAATTCTAAAAGGATATATAGAAAATGTTGTGGTTTAAAGCTCTTAATTTTATGTTACACGCACTGCAACATGCTTGGCTGAACTAGATTTTTTCTTTTCTTTTTTAGCTTCAGATGCTTAATGATTACAAAGAAGATAATTTATGACTGACATACTTCTTGTGCCAAGAGAAGAGTTGAAAGAACCTACAGCTACCTCTATTAGACTGATAGAGAAGTCTAAAAGAGCATTGCGCTAGGAACCGCCATCTGTCAAAATGCATAAGTGAAATAATAGTAGCAAGCTGTCACCTATTGCTTAGCAATAAGAGTTTCAGACAAGTCAAAACTTCTCCGATAGAAATCTGTTTCATTATGCAATTGTCCTGAGGAAGCTTACACACACACACAAATATATCAACACTTTAAAAAAAAAAAACAACAACAACACTGTATTAAAGCCCTAAGTAATGGATAATTCCAAAGCAGTTAACCCAAGACACAATTTCTTGGGAACTTCTCCTGGGCAGATCCCATTGAAACGAGTGACACAAGAAAAAAAAAAGAGCTCTCATTCTATTTTAGCAAAGCATTGCTGGGAAAGGACCCCAATTATAATCATGCTTATTGCACTATTGTTTTTTTTTTATTAGGTGTGTGTGCTGCACCTCTTCCAAGGAGTTCACAATGGGGCATAAGTCCTCTCCCTATTTTATCCTCAACAACGAACATGTAAGGTAGGTTAGGGAGAGAGATGGTGAGTTACAGAAGGTCAGGTACTGCACTTCGTTCTGCCTTGGGAGGGTGTATTTGAACTCAGACACGCAACACAACACATGTTCACAAGACCACCTCCACTTCTCAGTACTTACAAGGCAGAAATATCCGATTACATGTATGGCTAGATTATTTCAAACATAAATTTTCAGAAGCCCCTTTCTTCTGTTCCCCTAAACCTTGCCTGTTGTTCACAATACAATCCTCATACACTGTTTCTATTTTGTTTCAAACAGATTAGATTATTGCTAAAAAGCATCCCTAATAGAGACTATTAAAAAAGAGCCAACAAAACGCTAAAAGGGCCAGTAGTGAGATGACCCCCTTGCTAAATCTGAGCTGACCAATTGGTTAATTTTCTTTTTAAGTGCTTGTGTTGAAAAGCAACTGTTCTTCCAAGAAAGCACTGGCTGTTTCCAGGATACTTACACACGCACAATGACTCATGATGGAATAGATTCAGTAAACATACAGCTGTACTGAACACGAGCTAAGCTCCATTCAAGGCCAGGAAAGAAAATGAGCACAAATAAATATTAAGGAGGTAAAAAGGGGAGGGGGAGATAGATTGGGGGGGGGAGGAGGAGGAGGAGGAGGAGGAGGAGGAGGAGGAGGAAGCAAATAAAAACGCAAACAGGCTCTGCCCCAGCAGCTGATGTGGCTTGCCTCCGTACTCTTTGCCATAGCTTTGTGAAGACAGATGACATTCAGTTCTATGTGTAATGCAAAATAGACAATAACTGCTGAAACTTGAGCCAGCTGCCAGGTGTAAAAGAGAGAGAGAGAGAGAGAGAGAGGGAGGGAGGGAGGGAGGGAGGCAAAAAGAAAAGAAAAGATGATAAATCCATAAATTAATGAAAGACATCTGCTCAGGAACATAAAAGATCAGAGAAACTGTGTACTGCAGCTGAACCTAAAACAGTGTTCAAACAACGTGAGAATCCGAGTGTTATCTATTTACAAAGCACAACGCAGCCCTGCTTAACACAACAGCAGAAGAGGAGATGTAAGGAGCAGGAAGTGGAGAGAGGATAAAGGAAGAGACACATTGTTATGTGTAGTTTTCCAGCTCATGTTTTCCTTGTAGGTATACAATATGGGTTGTTGCTCTTGATTTGAGATACTTTTTTGGGGCGGGGAGCACAGGGGACTGGCATCTGGATTGTATCAGGTCTGGAAGCATCATTGTCAGAATTATTATATGAAGATCCCTTTATTTTTATCCCTTCCTATTTGAAATCCTCTAAAGGCCTCTTGTGTTGTTTTTTTGTTTGTTTGTTTTTTGGGTACCATAACCCAGGGTACCTGCCAAGTGAAAAGAATATATATCTTGCGGGCAGATTGGTGCTTCCAACACACCTTTCCTGCTTTCAGTCCTATATCCCCAGATTAATAGAAATTGTGCTGCATATATTTATTGGGATTAATAATGCGACACCATGTTGAACTCAAGCTACCCCAAGTTTAATCAAACAGCGCTCTCTCTCTCTGGGGGGGGGGAGGAGGCTTGGATTTGCTGCAAGTGTTTTTATTTTGGCCAGAGAAAATAACTCAAAATGCTGTCATTCATAAAGCATCGTTTGTCCATACTGCATCCTTGCACAGCTTGGACAAGAACTGTCTGTCTTACTTTTTTTAAAAAAAAAAGTTTCCCCCCCCTTGTGAATTTTATTGAAGACTACCCTTCTGAAGAGAAAAAGATTACAGCCTTCACCTGGGAAGATAATCTTCATGCATTACATCAAGAAACAAAACAAAACAAAACCCACAATCTAATGTTGTGTTTCAATATTCTCTATGCAAATGGCCCGAGGCTGCACAAGGCTATTTTTCTTGAGATGCAAAGAGGGTGGCCTGACAAGGAAGATCAGGCAGCAAAACAATTGGCTGTCTGTTTCTTTTGCAATTTGAATAAAAACTTGAAAAAATATTTGATTAAACGTATTTAGTTTGCAAAGATATACAATGCATTCGCGAACAAGGCAGGAACTCTGGGTGCAGGTGCATCTTCTCATCTTGTTTAATGCAGCATACAAACATTAACTCTCTCCTTTCGCCCTCAAACAAGGAGGATAATGGTTAGGCGCCTTTTACGGGAACAGCGAGATGTATTTGGGAACTAAAGCAAAAACAAAGCAAAAATACCAGGAAGGGCTCTTGCTACCAAAACCTGAACTTGGCTGTTATCTGCAATGCTTGTGTTCTTATCCTGGATGGATTCTCCAAGGAAACAGATGTTGCTTTCTGTTCCAAAGGGAAGAAGGACGGCTGCTCTTAAGAAAGATTCTTTATATAGGAATATTCAGCCATGTGAAATTAAAGAGGAACAAAAACAAAAACCTGGTCGAGAACAAACAGACCTTCACATGCCTCAATCTCCCCCCCCCCCTTTGGTTTTGCCTACGATGGATTCAAGATAACACAGACAAACAGGCAGCTGTGAGAAAATAAGAAGAGCTGCAAATATTCTAGATGTAGTGGTGGCCCCCAGTGGAAATACAATAGCTTTTGAAATATACTTACAGCCAGCACCAACAGTGTGTGTGTGTGTGTGTGTGTGTGTGTGTGTGTGTGTGTGTGTACATGTCTGCAAGATTCTCTACTGAACAAGGGCCGTGGGCTGCTTTGGACATGTTTGTTTGATTGGCGTGTCTCTTACATACAGGCCCAATTACCGGTAATGGTCTGGGTGGCACCAATTCCTGTGATCATGGTGAAGTGGGGAAGATCAGCGCCTGGACAGGAGGAAACTGGGAGTCCCATGTAAGCAGCTCCAACTGAATCCTCCACTGGGGACCACAGAAAGTAGAAACACTTTGCCAACCTCCCATCAGATGTGCTAGCTGGGGCTGATGGGAATTCTAGTCCATAATGCATGGAGGCCATCAGGCTAACAGAGGCAGCAGCCACCAAGCAACCCTACACTGTTGGTGACCTGCCATGATGAATATGGTCCATCAGCTACATGTTGGGTCTACTAGGTGTCAAATGCCCTGTTTTGGCACACCCAGGGAGGCAGCAAAAAGAGGAAGGTATCCAGGCCCAGGTGAGCATTATGATGAAGGCCTGTTGTACAGCTTTGCAGTTTCCTAGCCAAGCGCACAAAGTCTCCTGCATTTTGAGTAACATCTTTAGGACTGGAATAGCAGCAGGGTAGTCAAGGAATCTCTATGGCTGTCCATGGGACATATCTGAGGATATGAGCACATGGATGGGGTGGTGTGGGGTTGAGTAAACAGAATTTAACGTATGGCCAGAGCTTATGCTTGGACAGCATTCCTGCATGCAGACTCTGTTCAGAGATTCAAATCTGGTATATCCCCAGATGCATCATGTGAATGGGACTTTTTCTGTGATGTCTAAGAGAAAAGGATAAGCCCCAGTTAAAATCTGATCTCACAAATTAAGTCACCGAGCTGTAACAATGACATGGGGAAGGGGGTCTGAAGATCTCAATTTCTCCAAAAGTTCCAAGTTATGAAAATGTGAGAAGGGCAAAGAACCTAGTCAAGATTGTCCAGCGCACAGTGGATAAGAGAAGCTATGAATCAGGAAGATCTCAGTTTGCATCTCCTTTGATCTTGCTAGTTGGGTTTAGGGAAGTCTCTGCCTCATTCCCCATTTTGCGGGTATGGGAACAATAATATTGGCTAAATTCACAGGGCTGTTGTGAGGATTGCAACTGGAAAATACACGTGAAGTGATCTGAATGCTTGGAAGCACTATACAAACGTAGGAATGAATGAATGAATGAATGAATGAATGAATGAATGAATGAATGAATGATAGGAAAGGAGGAAAGATTAAAGCAAAACAAAAATCACATGCAAAAGTAGTTCCAGAAATATGAAGAAAGCAATTAAGGGGCTACATATATCAGGAGAGTCCCACTGAAAGCAACTGGTAGTAGTAAATTTAAGAGATACACTCAGTAACTATGAGGAGAACTGCATCAAGGCAGGGTCACAGAATGCTATATTAATAGTTTATATATTTTAGACCATGGGTGGGAAACTTTCCTGCCAGAAAGAAAAGCAGGCGTGGCAAAGGATGCAACTCTTACCTTGTACAGCAGTCTATCCAAAAGATAGAGGTTCCTACATTCTCACATGCAGGGCCCATGGGGTGATGTGGGGCAGCCACATCAGACCTCGGCCTGAGGGGTGCACCACTTACCACCACTGTCATGCCCCCGCAGCAACCATGCCCCTGCTTCCTCTGTCATGGGCACACCACCGCTGCCATGGGCATGGCAGGAGTGGGGTATGCCCACAGCAGAGGAGGTGGCAGTGGAGGGGGTTTTCCTCACACACTTCTCCATCCAGGCAAGCCAGAGACATTATCACAGCTCAATACATCCCAGCCAGGCAAAAGCACTTGAGGAGATGTGGAACAGCCTGGTAAGGGGCGTGGCCTGGGTTTTTTTTCAAGGGCCGAACAGAGATGACTGGAGGGCCACAGTTGGCCCAAGGGCCTGAGCCTCCCACCCATTTTAGCTGTATTGTCACAGTTTTTATTTTGTTGCTTTTTTGACACCTGCTTCATGGGCTCCTGCTATGTTTACTTATGATCTACACTTTACAATTTTACAACAGCCAGCAGAAAGAGGTTGGAACTGAATCCATCACTCCTTGTGTTCTGGGTTTCTTTTCCACTAGGTCCCTCTTTCCACTCAAGTTCTGTTCACCTCCTTCCCTACAATGGCTCTTTCCCTTTGGTATGGCTGATTCCCAGAGTGGAATGACTCCCATGAATGGGTCTCTATTACCAGCAATGCAGGGAAACGTGTTGTGTGAACAGTGCATGGGCTATACACAGTTCACTCAACCACCAGGTTGGGCAAGACCATTCTAAATATTCCTATTCTATCTCCACAATTAACATCAGAAACTGATTCATTCTCCCAGTCCAGTTCTCTTCATGTCCCTTGAGGCTTAATGCAGAATAAGCCCAGCTCAATCTTTGTACCCCTCTACCCAAGGTAGAGGAAGTGAGAGCTGGACCATCCAGAAGGCCGATCGCCGAAGAATTGATGCTTTTGAATTATGGTGCTGGAGGAGACTCTTGAGAGTCCCATGGACTGCAAGAAGATCAAACCTATCCATTCTCAAAGAAATCAGCCCTGAGTGCTCACTAGAAGGACAGATCCTGAAGTTGAGGCTCCAATACTTTGGCCACCTCATGAGAAGAGAAGACTCCCTGGAAAAGACCCTGATGTTGGGAAAGATGGAGGGCACAAGGAGAAGGGAACGACAGAGGATGAGATGGTTGGACAGTGTTCTCGAAGCTACTAACATGAGTTTGGCCAAACTACGAGAGGCAGTGAAGGATAGGCGTGCCTGGCGTGCTCTGGTCCATGGGGTCACGAAGAGTCGGACACGACTGAACAACAACAACCCAAGGGTAACATTCAAAGACACTTAACTGCCATCCAAAGTTCAGTCTTAGCCAGTGCACTAACGTTGAAAGCTTCCACAGACCAAATCCTACAATGCGGAGGAAACATTAAGTGAGCAGGGCTTGTGAAAAGAGTTTGTAGAGACAGGATCTCAATCCCACCTATCAATTGCCTAGGACAAAACATTGTAAAAAGCATTTTCTTCATCACCATTAAAACTTTCACTTAAACCAATTTGGAAGCAAAATACATTTAGAATTATTCTGGCTGAAGCAAATGATTCTGCAATAATATACATACATACATACATACATACATATATATATATATATATATATATATATATATATATATATATATATGTATGTATATACCTTGTATAGACTTTCACCAGATCCCACCACCATCTTGGGCAGTTGACAGCAAATGTACCAGTACTGCTATGACTGCACAAGGGTGAAGGACAGTTATCCATTTACAATAGCTTCCTTTCCAAGTAGGTGAAGCTAAGCCTACTTAGGTCAGCCGTATTCTGCAGTGGGCTATCTAATTTCAAATGACCAGTTTATCCTTTATTTCAAGTCCTCTGTTGAAGACTGGGCAGATTTTATGTGGCCTTCAATAAAATGGCCCATTTCAGTTTATCTGAAGACATCCCTATATACCCTGCGGTAGACAGTTGATGGTAGGGACTGGGCGATTATTATTATTATTATTATTTTTAAAAAACCTAATAGAACTAAAGTCACAATCCTAGCATAGTTCCTGGAAAGTAAATCCCAGTGTACTCCAAATATCTTCCTTCTAAGTGAACATACATAGGATTGGTAGGCCAGTGACTGAAAGCTATTATGAAAATATAACCATCTTTCTTAGATTAAAAAGGAAAGAAAGAAAACAGTGTCATTCCCCTCAACTAAATATTATTTAAGGCTTCTAAATTGTGGGGGGTTCTTCCCCCCCTTTTTTCTTTTAAGGAGGGAGGAAAAGAAGAAGACATGCCCTAAAAGATTAATCCAGCTGAAGTCTTATATCTAATTATACTCTCAAGCTTTGCCAAATGATTTGCTTTTTGTATGTTAGGACAAAAGATTTCTGTGTATGGCTGAGCAGAGGTTAACCATGCATACCCGGCAGCTGCACAAGAGCCGAGAACAGGACTCCGATCAGAAGGAAAGGGGGGTGGGGAAGGTCTTGATTTAGCTTAAATACAGCAGTACCTGTATCTTTATCTTCTTTTGTGTTTGCTTTGTTTACCCACTTGAGAAAATAAGTTAGGAGATCTAAAAATGCATCACTTGTCCTTTGGGAGAGATGCAGCAAAGGCACTGTTAACACGCAGACTCACTAGGGTTGCTTAAGAAAATTTGGATTTGATCTGAAATTATTCCACCCCCACCCCACATCAGATTCTCAGAAGCCTTCTGGTTTTTGAATATCACAAGTCAATTTCTTTCTTTCTCGTATTGGCATCCAAATTTGAAAAATTTCCCCAGGTTTTTTCCCCCTCCCGAAATTGGGGAAATATCGTTTTGGCTTTAATGTGGAAGTTTCACCTGGAAAAGAAACTCCATCCCTTTCAGCGCAATCCTACACATTCCTGCTCAGAAGAAAGGTGTTTTTTGTTGTTGGATGGGGCCTGCTCCCAGCTAAGTATGTATAGGGTGGAATGACATATCTATGCCTGCAGAACTCCAGCCAATAAAACAAACACATAAGCAAATATTATCTGTCTGATAGTGAACACTGGAGCTTTGGAAACAGTTTGAGAAGGAACATCCCTGTCAGTGCGACTAGGATATTTTGATGCAGGCATAGGAAAGGAAGGGAACAGGGGGGAAACCTTCCAGAACTATATTGTAAGGTGGCGGGCTATTGTTTAATTATTTATTTATTGAATTTTAGGATAAAATAATAGTAAGTTAACAGGACAATACAGTAGCAGGTCTTATGGAAAATTCCCTACATCACTGCCGTTGGTGACGACTTTTAACTAGTGCAGGGGTTACTTAGATATCTATAGAACCACTCACAAATAAAAGCTGCATGCTGCTGGGCAATTCAAACAGGCAGCTGACATGGGTACCAAAAGTTTGGGCTTATTCAGCAGGAAAGCTTGCCTCCCTCTGACAGCAGTCGAATTCACGCGAGGGGAAACTTCTACCCATGAGACTGGTAAAAGCCAGTTGCTGCCTTCTGAGTTTAGTCAGGTTGGGGCAAGACAGCAAAGAAGTTTGCCTTGAACATCACAGCCAAGCAGACGCTCTGCTTCATTCCTGGGCTGCTAATGCACCTCCCTCTCCACCTGCCACCTGCATTTGTTCCCTTATGCAGATGTCTAATTTAGGCCCGAAATGCTGTGCTTGGGAGTGCCTTGAAAATTGTATTTTTTAAAAGCTGCCTATGATCTGCCTCAGATATCAATTACAGTATACAGTTTGACAGGTCAGGAACTGAAGAATGGGAAGTGGGGCTACTTGCCCTCTCTCCCCCAAACTTGGGTCTTTTTTATGGCTTCAGTTATAGTTATAACGAGGTTTCTCTCCCAATATACACCACCAAGATGTTCACATCCAGAAATCTATCATTCTCTATCAGGATCAATGGATAAACATTAGAAGGCAACCCATTTAAATCAGGCACGGGGAACCTTTGAGACTCCAGATTCTCCTGAACTACAATTCCCATCATCCCTGACTGGGCATGCTGATGCTGATGGGAGTTGTAGTTCAGTACTATCTGCAGGTTCCCCACACCTGAATTAAAATTATCTCCTAAAACTGTGCCAGTTAGGAACTGCGCAGATTTGATCCACAATGGAACAAGCATAGTTTACCTTTTCTCCACTTTGTGAGAAATTTCGGACAAGAGGGCCTTATGTACATGTCATTTCCCTTGTCCCCGCCCATCAGTTACCCCTTACCACCAAACGAAAGAAACCCCATCATGCAAAATGTGGGCTTTGCATCATAAAGGATATCGCACTCCCCGAATAAGGTGAGATTTCGGAAATATCTTGTAGGTCACCACACTCAGACTTGATGAGAGATATAGAGAGGCTTTCAGCGGTGCTGGGAGGGTGTGCTGGTGAGCAAGGATGGTGGTTCATGTGGTGCGATGACATCTTGGTCCTCAGACTTGTGGTCTCCCTCGTTAAATCTAAGGATTCTGGGGAAGCTCTGTCTTTCCCTGGAAAGGAGGCAGAAGGAGCGCCTAAGGGATTCTGAAATGGGTAGGCCATAAGGGGTAGCGGAAAGGGGTGGCGGAAAGAGGAGGAAGTGAAGCCTGCGGTAGCCGCCAGTGGAGATTGATGGAGAGCCGGGTGGTGGCTGCCAGGAGGAGGGGCAGAGGCCGACTGGTCCGATGAATTCTTGCGGACAACTAGGGGCAGTGCTTCTGTTTGGTCTGTGGAATTAGGCATCGGCACATTGCCAAAGGTGTCTAGCGGGTTTGGAATGATGACATCACCAAAGCACTGGAGGCGCTGGTTGGCTGTGTGGAAGTTGTGGTTCTCCCCATTCACAGCAAATCTTGCCTGGGGGATCTGGAGAGGTGGGAAGACCTGAGGAAGTTGGCGGGCGGGCTTGGATGAGAAAACTTTGACCACAGTGTCCACCACCTGAGACATGGCAGTGTTCAGCTCCTGCTTGAGCGTCTCGGCGAGGTGCTTGCCTTCCGGGTGGAAAGAGTGCGGCCCGTGCTCTTTCTCTTTGGGGCCTTCCTTCCTGGGCTTGTTGTCTGCTATCTCTTGCTCCCTGATCAGGGCTCGGGCGCGGTCGATGAATTGCCCCGGGTCCAGCTCGCACATCTCATGATCTGACCTGCCCACCGAATCTCTGGCCCGGGCGTCCAGCATTTCCGAGCGCAGGCTGTCTTCGGACAGGTTGCCGGCGTCTTCGTCGTTTTCAGAATCTGTGCTGTCGTAGATTTGGTAGAACTTCTCCTGCAGCTGGCGCAGCTGTTTCTGCATGTCCTCCAGCTGCTGTTTCAGCTGTCTGCGCTCCTCTCGCTTCTGTTCTTTCCTAGCCGAAACCAGCTGCTGGAAGCTCTGCTGCTGCTGCTGAGGCAGCTTTTGCTTGCGTTTATTCTCCCGGTAACTTTCCCGGGGACTCACAGACTGCGGAGCCATCTCTCTTTCGTTTTCATTGCCCCGTAATGCCACGCTGGGGGAATGGCTCATCCCCCGAATGATATTCTCAACCCGGGCACGCTTAGCTCTCAGGTGCTCGTCGCATAACCGATCCATATCAAACTGGCTCATGGTAGGCCTGCCAAAAGGGGAAAGACACTCTTGGGGGCTGTCTCTTGAAGAGTTGCTGCACACATCCTCCTGGTGCACTTCTGAGCCTGTGCTGGAGAGACCACTGGCTTGAAAACTGGGCTCCGTGCCACCATTTTTGTTCATGTTATTTTTCAACAGCTGGGAAATTATGGTTGCTCCTGGAAAAGGCATCATGGCATCTTCATAGGAGTTCGCCCTCTTCAGCAGCTTGCGGAGCACATTTGACTTCTCCCCATCTGCATGCTGCACCACTGAATACTCAACATCCTGCTCTGAACCTTGGGGATTCATGGCACTAAAAAACGACGCTCTCGCCTTTGCAAAAAATGCAGATGCTGTCCCTACCGTCCTTTTCACTCCAATGTCAACTCTTCTTCTCTTGGTTTGCCTGCTTAAGAGGGCTGTGCTGTCATGGTCAGGCATCACTGGACTGTTATTGTGCCATCTTCAAAAGCTTGTCAGCTGGGCACAGCTCAAGAATCCTGGGACCCTGGCCAACAGAACAAAAGGACTGATGAATCATTTTCTTTAAATTTCTCCAAATTTCCTGACCTCAATCCTGAATCAAATGCAAAATGCATAGGCTCTGGGATTTATGGCACATTACAATTATTGCAATTTATTATGCACTCTGCTTGAAATGAAACATTTTAAATATTTCTGCTCCACTGGTTTAAGATGGATTAAGATTTTTTTAAAAGAGAGAGAGAGAGAAAGAGAGGGATTGGGGGGGGGAACTGCTTAAGCACCAGCAATATAGGATTCTCTTGCACAAATGCCTAAAATGATACTGTTTATCTTCAGAAGAAACAGTAGATTAGAAGAACACAGGCTCTGACAACCAATTGATTAAATTTAGGGTATTGAGATACATGTTACAAAAGAAGATGAAAGTAGGTCTTATTGTTAAACAAGACAGCCATATCAAATTTGAACTAAAGAAAAATCAATTTCATTGCAAGAAGGTGAAAGCAGTTTTCAGGCTAAAGTAAAAACTGGATTTATATTTTTTACAAGGATTTTTGATGCATGTAAACAATGATTGGGTTGAACAAAATTTCAGAAATGGTTATAGGAACTACAATTTAGGGGAGAAATACATTTTGCTTTTAATGCTCATTTTAAAAAAATAGAATTAGATCTATTACTAATATATAGAAAATGGTTGCTATATTTCCAACTCTATGCAAGTTACTGAAATTGTGTCCTTTTTTAAAAAAACATCCTAATGCGTTGTTCTAAATGGGGAGGGGGAAAGAAACTGTCAACCTTGATGACTGGAGTATTTTCACATTTCATAAACTATGATATATGGCACCAAGGTGTTTGCATAAGCAGAAACAGGGCATTTTCAGCACTGTGACACTGTCCTTTAGAACAGCTTCCAAGGATAATATCTCAGGTGCCTAGTGAAATCATTCTTACATACAACATTTTGCATACACAGAACCTGGTTTCCTGTAACACACACACACACACACACACACACAGAGAGAGAGAGAGAGAGAGAGAGAGAGGAAAACTGAAAGAAAAATATGGAGACATGAAAGAAAGCAACATCAATCAACAGCGTGAGAAAGGAAGGTATCTTCTCTTTTATAGGAACCACCATTGTTTCCTAGGAATACAGAATAAAAAAAGAAGACAGATAACACATTTCCTTGCATTATATATATAAAAGTCTCTTGACTTATTAACTAGTGATGCTAAACTCACATTGCACGTGAGGCATTACAGACTTCTTCCGGTGCCTTCATGTTGAAAGCTATACCAAGTTAAAATTAATTCCCACCCCCCCACACCCCCATACTGTGTTTATCTAATATTAAACTTCACGTTTGCTTAACAGAGCACAATCTTCACAATAACAGGGTCTCTTGCCAAAGGCAGCACGCAGACTTTTTGGAGCTGCTCCCATCTGTTTCGGTTCACCTGTAAAAACATCTACGTGCTCCCTAGGACTGCATCTGTGGCTAGTTTTTAAAGAATGACTACCCATGCAAATAAGCATAATTTCAGCATGAAATAATCTGTACAATCAAGTGTGTAGCCAGTGCTTGTAAGTGCAGCAGCAGCAGCAGCAAAATGAAAAATCTTTTTGAAAGAATGAAAACCATGGCTCTTGTTTTTAATCATCTGAAGGTCTGAAGGCTGAGCCCCCCCCAACCCAAATATTCTGCACCTACTGAAAGAACTCTTTAAAAGATTTTTTTGCTTTCACGCGAGCTGCACAATGCTCATCTGCATCCCTTGCATTTTGCACCCAAAAGAGGATAATAGTATATAGACTCTCTTTCAGATAAATTGTGAAGCTAGAATCAATCACAATTGTTAGTATTTTAGTCAAAATTTCTACTTAAACATACACACAAGGGATGCAAAATACTGTAATAAATAATAATAATAATAATAATAATAATAATAATAATAATAATAATAACTAAATAAACAATTGACCTGGCATAGCTGGCTGAATGTAAACCAATAAGTCTATTTTTCCCACAATCATTTTATACACAACAAAAGTAAAAAGTAGTCTCTCTTTTTATTTATTTTTCTCTTTCTGTCTCTCCAATGAGAGAAAATGAATTAATATTTGATGGCATAGTAGAACTGGATTTATCTGAAGGCCTAGGAAGCAAAGCTTAGCTTGGGATAATCAGAAGTTCAGGTATAAATCAGGAGGCTTGTTTACATAGCTATTATTTCTATGTAGGAAGTTCGCTGTGAATTTGTATAAGTCAGGGAATAACAGGTGGCAATGGTTTTATTATTCTGCTTACTTCATGTGACCATGGAGCAGAGTCAAACCTTTTGTGGAGTTGGCAAGTGTCATTTCTCTCATTTATTCACTATTCCGTTTATTCTAATGGGGGGGGCGGGGAAAATTCAGCTGAACAGCTCAACACCTCCTTTGCTCCTTAGGTTAAGTATAACTGAATGACCACTTCCATGAAGGTAAAGGACAAAAAATGTGCAGCGCTGAAAAAGCCCTTTGAAGGGACTGGATCCGCAGCTCATTTGCATCAGCAGATACAAAATGCCTGACTGTTGCTGATTATCCTCCAAGTATTTCATCAATATAAGCTTCACTGTAATGAAAGAGATTTTGCTATAGGGAATATACTATGAGATGTAAAATGGGACTGAGCATTTGCAACGTTGCTAAAAGTGTTTTCACTTAAGGTAGCAGCAACAGGAAGGGGCATTTAACTCTGAAACCATTTGGCAGCCATTTGAGAGTTTCTTTCTTTCTTTACTTTGTATATTTTAATTCCCGTCCATTCCTACTGACCCACAAACCCAACCACAGGGTTCCACATATACACCTTCTGAAAAACCAGCTTTCCTCAGCTTCTTTCCCTTCTCGCGGCACTGCAGCCAAGGACAAGGGGGAAGAGCCGTGGTTCCATGGCAGAGGACACGTTTTGCATGCCAAAGCTTCCAGGTTCGATCCCTGGCATTTCCAGGTAGCGCGGAGAAGGACCCTTGCCTGAAACCCTGGGCAGCCATTACTAGTGTGGGAGGATAATTCAGACCATGAATCGATGGTCTGAATTGGTATACTGCAGCATCCTATGATAATTTGTGTGTGAGAGAGAGGGAGGCCGGCAGACAGACAGGCCTGGTGCGTGTGTGTGGCACTGACCAAGGAAAAGCGATCATAAGGTCACTGTCACGAATCCACTATCCATTTTCATCTCTCGTATGTGTACTGACTAGTGCTCTGTCCTACGGTTCTGCCACCAGGAGGGAAGACCACATTGGCTCAATAGACAGCAAGCCTGAGGAGTGACTGCTCACGAATGACACAATTAGTCCTCTCCTCGAAGCCCCCCTCCACTCTCCCTGGGGCTCTAGCCCTCTGCTCCCATTGACCCTCTGAGCTGATGCCATCTCTTACTACAACTGCTTTTAGACAGCACAATTTCCGGCTTTGCGATTTCAGCGCAAATGATGAGAAATGCGTTTTCCTGCAGCCAAAGAATGCCAGTGGCTCAACCTCTTGGTTTCAAAAATAAAAATAAAAAATGCCAACGTGAATTGACATCCTGAGAGAAACAGAATACCGCGTACAGCAGAATGTGAGATTCTGAGTCAGCAAGAGTGCACACATTTGATATGATGAAGTCTTCCCTATTAAGACGTGCATGCGTGTATATATATATATATATATATATATATATATATGGAAGGACAAACTGATGGTCAACTTATTGACTGTACTCCTTTCTCATTTAAGGGCGGGGAAAAACTGCTTTGATTTTCACAGATTTCTGTTCTGGAATATATGATCAATGAAATTCTAGAAATCAGTTAAATCCTAAATTTGATTGCAATGTACACAAATGCTGTTGCTTAGCACGATACTTTGAATTCAATATACATTACAAGTGGCCCTTCACCTGGTGTGGCTTCTGTTATCTGAACCTTCAAATTATGTAGGGCTTGATTGTGAGCTCTGTTTTTCAAAGATGCAAAGCAAAGAGCACCTTTTCTCAATTCCATGGCCTGTACCATAAACCAGACTTAGTTCTCTTCTAGCGGAGTCCCATGCTGCAGCTCACACCTTGCTGATCTATAATCTGTCCTCTCCTGTACCATCATCTCAAACACTCAAATATGCTATACTGAGAAATTATGTGTAGTGTAGAAAAAAACCCATGGAGAGGATTAGGTGCCCACAAGGTGCAACACAATTTTTTCCCCAAAACCATGTCGACTATACAACCTTAAGGCACCCCAGTCCTTAGCCCTAAACATTAGTTTGCTTAGATGTGCAATCCAGAAATGTTTAGAATGGCTCAAAAACAAACGTCGATGGACTTGCCTGCAAAGTAATTGCCTCAGATAGTGTAGGCTAAACTGCTTCCCCAAATGGCTAAAGTGGATTGATTCGGGGGAAAGGGAATGATTTAAATAGCGGGTACAGCTAAAAGTTGAACAACATTTTTACTTTGGTAAAAGAAATCAATTGCTTTAAGAAGCGCATAATTATCTGGTGCAATTTCTCAATCAAAGCTGCCGTTGGTGAAGACTGGAGAATGAGAAACCTGAAAGGGAAATATCGTTCTGCAAAGTTCGAAACTGTATGTTCTTTTTACAGAACTCAGTTATTGTCTCTCTTCCACGGTCCATAAATATTATATTCCATATGTAACTAAAAAATGTTTTGAAGGGGGAAATATGTGATAATGAAAGTGTCCTTACTGCACTGGGTTTAGGTATAATAATATAAGGAGCATAAGACAATGACAGCGGTACATGCAAGTTGTTAAATGTTGACAGAACATTATATTGTACAGATCCACTTTAAGTCACCTTACTGCACTTCTGAGAAGTACAAAGGGGGTGGGGAGATACACAACATTAACATTTTTCCAATGGCAATGTTTTCGGTACTTGTAAGATAGATGACAACACTGCTGTCAAATACTCCATCTTTTAAAAATGTTGTGAAGGAATTTAGAAGTACAAGTAATGGTTATTTCTGGCATCAATTGCTTCTTTTCTGCTTCGTTTAAATTAAGGCATTATGTTAAAAAGGACCAAATTAAGGACCCATCTACAGTTAAAGGAAGGAAGGAAGGAAGACTACTGCGTAGCATCATGGGTACATGGGGACCAATCTGGCAAGGTATTAAGAAGCTGCTGTGAGGTGCTTAGCATTCTCACTCCTACATAATATAGAAAGCACAAAGTGTCCTGATGACGAAAAGGAGTTGCTATCTTATTGCTTTGTTGGTGTTAGAAATCTTTTTTGAGGGGGGGAGGGAGCCATCCTATACGAATGCATCTAAAGGTTATTCCGTATGAATAAACTATTTGGGTAAGCAATGTACAAAAGGCACAGCCATGCCAGCATATTCTCCATACAAGCCAGTGCTTCAAAGAATCACTAGAAAAAAGAGCACACCAGCCAAATCAAAACTTGCACATTTATTCCTACCGTAGTTTCAACCCAGACTTTCTCAGTTATATCAAGGTATTGAACCTCCAATCAGAAGACTGAATCAAATCACCCGCAAAACATACTTATAAAAATCATTCAAGCCTTTTGTAACGGAGCACAATTAAGTTATCCGCCACCTGACACTTTCGTACACTTGGAAAGTGTGCTGCAAAAAAAAAGCACCAATAGCAATATCTAACCATCTGAAATATACCAAATTTAATTTTGAGCTGATCATTAAAATAAATCCCCAATGGTGACAGAGGCCTTCTTTCAATTTTGAACTGCAGTTCAAAGTTATGTATTAGATCATTGCCTTGAATGTGTGGTCTGCAATCTCCATTGCCAGCAATCTGTGAAGCACATGGGCTTACGAGCAACATTTTAAAAAGTTCAAGTCCTTCCAATAGTGGGACTCAAATGGCAACTTTTTTATTTGCTAGAGATGAGCTTTGGAAGAAAAAGCAGGTGAAATGGATAATGACAAGGGCCTTGCAGGGTTGTAACCTATGAAATACATGATAGCAGATGAAGCAAAAGACATGACAATCAAAGACACGTACAAATGCAACTAGATGCATTTCAAAAGTAGTCAGACCTGTCAAGGCAATGGAAACAAGAACCAAACAACGTGCTCCATTTTTAATCTAACAGTTCATTCCACATCCCCCTCCGCTAACCTAGCAGACAACATTAACTTGGAAGAAATTACAGGCTCTCATATGGATGCACACAGACTTCCATCCTTTGTATGTGTATATTCAAATGCAGGCATGCAGTTATGGGAAGATTAGGGGAGGAATGATAAAAGTCAAATATGGGGCATTTCATACTTGATGTACTAGAAAGTAATATCCAATAGCCTGTTCACAATTCTTCTTCCAATACTCAAACTACCTTCCATCTATTTTATTTGAATTCTAAACCTGCTCAATCCTTCTTTATCCATGCTCTGGACTCAAACAACACGTAATCTGTCCGCAGATGAAGATGGGAAAGGTATCCTCAAGATTTGAGACCTACCGCCAAATCTTAAACATGTTAACTCAGAAGTGAGCCCCACATAGTTTAAAAGGGTTGCTTTTCAAGTAAGCCTCACTGACTTTCGTGGGGCTAATTTCTGAGCAAACATTGCCAGAAATGGGTTGTTAGAGAACTTATAAGTTCCCTATATATGTTAGAAGGGTTCTGTCTGACCAAGGGTGCCACCTTAGGCCGCAATCCTACACGCACCCACCTGGAAGTAAGCCCCACTGAAAACATTGGGATTTACTCCTGAGTAGACATGTGCAGGATCAAACTGTTCACAAGCACTTTCCCTAACTGAAGACCTTTCTGTTTCCACGGGGAGCACCATCAAGTGATCTCATAAAATCTCCAAGTAACCAGGCAGATGAGAGGCATGGCATCAGCCTGCCAGTTCATGAAAACAAATGCCAACTTTCCCCCTTCCATGCTCCTCCAAGCGTGTCAGGAGAGGTCCAAGTCTCTCTCTCTCCCTCTCTCCCCCGCCCTCCCTTACTCAGCGAGACCCATCTCCTAACAAAGCGCCATAAATTCATCAACAGTCGTTGTGCTGAGGATCAACAGAGGGGGTGAGGGAGAGAGAAACTTGCACCTGTCTTTCTTGACACAACACACCTGTCTGGCACTGCCCATGCGCACTTGGAGCGAAGCGCCCCTTGGACAATTTCAAGAGCTTTGCCAAAGCGGAGGCAAAGAAAGAGAAGCGCACCAGCAGCCTCTCCCGCCGCCAGCCCGCCCTTGTTAGAAGAGGCCACCGGGGGCTGTTACAACCGCTTTCCAGCCAAAACTGCTGCTCGGTCGCTGCTTCGCTCGCTCCCCCCCCCCGTCTCCAGATCGCCAGACACCCCCCTCGCCCCCTCCACCTGCCGGGCATTATTTCTTCTTAAGACACGGCCTCCCATGCTGGAGGGCACTTTTCTTTGCAACTCTTTGCCTCTTTCCCATTTTTTTTTTTTTTGCGCACGCTGAAACTTAAGCAGCCCCCCCCACGCACGCGCGCGCGCGCACCCCCCCCCCTACACAGGCACACACTTGCACAATCGTCCGACAGGCACCGTTTGTAGCCAGATTTTCGCTACCGCGGCGGGGGGAAGGGGGTGCGGTAGGGACCGAGGAGCTTTGCCATATTGAGTTTGTGCGCCAAGTGGATGTAATCCCACCAACTAGCTAGAAATAAATAAAAAAAACGAGGAAGGGAAAAGTGTCCCGTTACGGGGGCTCCTCCGGATGGTAAAGATTTCGACTCCTTCCGCACCCCCCACCTCTCCAAATCGCGCGCGCGCCCTTCCCCCCCCCCCCAAAAAAAATCCAGTCCGCCGCTATCCGCGAGTTTGGAAGCACTTCGGCTCAAGTGCCGCGGGGCGACCACTCTAGAGGAAGCCGGCCGGGAGTGGAGAGAGGAAGAGCGAAAGCGCGCTCTGGAGAGGCGAGATTCTCCTCGAGAATGAAGCGTTCTTTCGAAAAGAAAAGTCACACGCGCGCAGGGCAAAGCCAGCTGATCAACTTGCAGCACCTCTCCAACAGAGAGAGAGAAAGGGAGAAAAGAAACCAAGCAAGGCAAGAACTCTTGAGCAGACGCGGCGGAGATCGCGACCGTGCCGCTGATCGTTCTGGATCTCCTCCCCTACAAACTTCCCACCACCCATTAAGCCCTTTCATAGATTTCCTCGGAACTAACTTAAAACGCCCAGCCGGGAGCTCGCTTCCAAGGAAAAGCGAGTCTGATTGCAACCTAGCCTAAGAACATGACCCCTAGGTGTTGTTTTTTTTAAGCACCCTTCCATGTCATCCTTCCCCGTCCACCAGCACGTCCTTCTCAGTCCTCCCTCCCCCGCAAAAAAGAAGTATTCAAACACCCATACATTTTCCCCACCCCAGCCCTCCTGCTTAAATCTTCTTTCCGCGTATTTATAAATACAGCAGGTGTGGGGGGTGGGGAGATATGAGAAGTCAGGGGCATGCAAATGATAAGCAAATCGAAGGAGACAAAAAGAAAGGCAGCGATTAATAAACAAGACAAAGAAGAAAGACCAGACCAGGAGTTGGAGGGGTGGCGGGGCGATGGGGGGGGGGGGGTTTGGAAGAAGAAGAAGGAAGGAAGCCTCAGGAAAGACACTCATACAAAGCCGAACCATTCCCCACTCCCAACCTTTTTTAAAAATAAAATAAAAACCTCTATACGAAACATCGATAAAAAAAAGTCGAGAGGAGAAAGAACGGAAGAGAGACAATCAGGAAAGGGGGGAAAGACATTTCCAACATCACAACATCAAACCTTGTCCTTTCCAACTGGGCAAACTATTGCGATGACTGTACTGAAGATTTTAGAGTTTGGGGGATAGCAAAAGCAAAAAAACGCAAAAAAACCCGTTATCAGTGTGGTTTTATAAGTCTCTAACGTCATTAACCTCATATTGGGGGACGAGGAGAAGAAATCAGCAAGAATGATAGGGGTTTGTTTGGGGGGGGGAGGTTCCCCTAAGGAGGATAAATAAATAACCGCACACACACCCCCTGCCACCAAGAACTTGATCCAGCATTTGGAGCAAGCCCGTGCCAGGGTCGAAGAAGACCATCTCTCTTACCCGCCACCCCCCCCCCCAATTTGAAAAGAAGTGAAGGGAGACAGATACTTACTCAGTTGCAAAGGCGATGAAACTGAGCCCCCCCCCTCCTCTCTCTCTCTCTCTCTCTCTCTTCCCCCTGCCGGTTAGATAGGAGAGAAAGAGAGAGAGAGAGAGACAGAGCGAGCGAGCAAGAAGGGAACGCGCACACGCTCCGCACAAATACACAGCCTTGCTATCTTGCCGCTGATGAATATTGTAATTGGCCCAGGGAGGGTGAGAGTGAGCGTGCCAGGCTGTATGTAGATGCGTGTGAGTGTGCGTGTGTGAAAGAGAGAGAGAGAGAATGAGTGAGGGTGCAGGAGAGAAAGAGAGAGAGAAAGCAAGAGGGAGAACAGAGAGAAAGAGAGAGAGAGAGAGAGGAGGAGGAGGAGGAGCACCCTGCTCTTCTGCGCCGCTCTCCTCTCCCAGGCTGTAATTGTCTCTTATTTCTGCAGGCAGCAGAGCAGCCTCGCTCAGCTGAGGGCTCCGCACCACAACAAGATTTACTTTAAGACACAGCTGAAGGAAACAGGAAGACTACACGTCACGCTCTGAGTGACGTGCGCCAGGCCCAGCGCCCAATCGGGAGGCTCCTTCGGATTCAAGGGGGATAGCGAGCGGAGAACTTGGGAGGAAAGAGAGCGAGACGTGGGGGGGGGGGGGGGTGCTGGGGAGGAGGAGGAGGAACAACAGGATGGGATCAGATCGGTCTCCCACACTTGCTGCCCCCACCTCGCCGTCCCCTTTCTCCACCCCCTGGCCCCCATCGTCGCTGATGGGAAGGAGACTTTCGTCCCAAATTTGGAGGAGGGCGCATCGGACGAGCCGTCTGTGCCCGGTGCGGAGTTCAGCCTTGCCGGGTGCGGAGATCAGTTACTGTACGTAACTGGCATTGGTTGTTTAGTTTAGTTTTGGATATGGCTACAACATTTCAGAAAGGAACATGGAAAGGTGCGCCTGACCAAAAGGAAGGGGTGGGTGGGAGGAAATATCCACGCGAGTTTCTATAGCTGGTGGTCAGAGATAACCGGGGTGTGTAGGGAGTCCAGTCGGTGTAGCCCCGCACCCGACGCTAATCCTCGGAGTCCCACGCTGGGTTGTAGGGCATTCCCACGCAAGAGTGCTCAGGATTGCGGAATATTATAATTATACCATCCATCCGCGCACAGAAAGCAGGTGCGCGCGCAAAGACGCGCTCGCGTAGCGGAAAGGTGGCATGTCAACGTGTGGCAGAGATACCCCCACCAACTTTACAGCCTCGTTAAGATTTCAAGTTGGTGGGGGCTTTCGTCGCCTTTTGAGCAACTCTGTGGTAGGTGGACAGCCCGATCCAAAAACAGCTAAGGCGAAATCGTTAAAAGTAAAGCTTTCCTTCGACTGCCAGTACTTCGGTTTAGCTGGTAGTGGGTTGGACTGTGTGTCATTGCTTAGGCACGGGGAGAGAGGGAGGGGGTGGTGGCATTGGATAAGTTGCACTGAACGAAGCCAAGGTGCCCCCATTCCATCCATTCCAGGCAATCACGGTTGTCAATGGCCAGGAAATGGTTCTGGGTCTTTGACAGACTCTTAAAACTATAGAAGTAGGGGCATCAAAAAGGTCAGTTTTAATCACGGTATATATATATATAAACTCTCTCTCTCTCTCTCTCTCTCACACACACACACACACAGCCCATTAGATGTAGACAAAAATACCAGTATCAGCAACCTATACACGGCGTAAAAAACTCAGAAGGCGCAAGTGACTAACTTAAAACAATTGGACAACCCCCCCTTTCCCCCCCTTTGCAAACCTCTTCAAAGCTTTTAATACGAATTCACTTTCTCCTGAATTAAAGAAGTTCAGCGATGTTTCTCTCTCCCGCTCCCAGGAGTGATACAACAAAATAAGTGGAAAGGGAAGAAGCAGGCGGTTGCTCCTAACCTGCCTTGTATCTATACAATCTTCTCTTTGTAGTGAAGAGGCTCCTTAGCGCAGACACAACAAAAAGCCTTCACCCAAAGTTCGGATCAGACTCCCTGTATCCACGATGTGTAGGTCATGAACTCAGGAGCCTTAAATTAAATGCTGCTTTAAGTCACTGGGAGGTGGGGTGGGGTGGGGTGGAGACCACTAACTCTTTCCAATAACTCTGGAACACAATCAGATCAGCGAGTTTGTTTGAAAACTCCAATCGGTAGTTCAGAGATTTACGGTCGGTATGTCCGCCGCGAATTCAAACCACACTTTTTCTTGATAGTTTATTCAACTCATTCAGCTCCCTCTTCGAAAGGTTGCCTTATTGCTGTTGCTACTGCTATTAATACTAAAGGCATGTCTATTCCTGGTACCACAAGGAAAGCAATAAAATTAACTTTAAAAAAAATATCAGAGCAGGCAAATTAAACCGCTTTGAGAAAGGACGACGCGCTGCTTATCCTATACTGTAGGCTACGCGGAAATAAAATAAAATCCCACCCCTGCCTTTCTTTCGGACAGGTATCTGTGCAAAATATTTTAAACGCATAATTTTAAAATCCTAACCTTATCTGCATTAGTTAGGGCACCCGGGGGGAAAACCCATGCCGATGCACAGGTTATCTTTTTTAAAAAAAAACACACACAGAGAGAGAGAGAACACGCAGGAATCTGGCGCGCCCACAGATCCGAGTCTGCTTGAATGGATCGCAGCAGCGTGCGAGGATTTTGGCGCTCTCTTTCTGGTCGCTTTCTAACTTTTAATTCTGGGATTTCTTTGGGGCGCACGGGGTTTATTCTACATATATGCTCTCTCGTGCACGTGCAACATTCCGTTCTCCATCCCTTCTTCTCTCATTCCAACTCCAGAAAAGCTAGCAAACTGCAGTGGATAAGAGACGGGCGCCCAAAGAAAACAGCGGGGGAACAATTAAAAACAACACCCCCCCCCAAAAAAAACTTATCAGAAACTCGAATCTGAGAACACATTTTTTAAAAAAGAAATAAGCAAGGAGAGGACATGAGCGAAGCAAAAATGACAGAGAGCAACTGCGTGACGGGAGAAGAAGGGAGAGATTGTGTTGTTATACATCTCTCGCTTGGGAAAACTGTGGAGCCGGGTTTGGGGGGGGGGTGCAATAGTCATTCCTGAAGGCAACCCTCTCGGGGAGAAGGACTGGCTGGGTCGTGTCCCCATCGCTCGGGGTCCCCTGCACTTTACTTCGGGAGGGAAGCGAAATTTGGGGGGCGGGGGTGAGCGAGAAAGAAAAACTCTTCCATAGAAACGGTCCACGCCCCCTTCCTTCCTTCCTTCCTTCCTACTGCGGACTTCTGGGCTGTAGTCCACTGGGGGGGGGAGGCTATCATTTCGCGGCCCTTCATCCAGGGGGCTAAACCCCCCCTCTTTCCCCAAGATATCTGGGACGCAGGGGTTGCAGCTGGAGTGAAACCCGGAAAGTGTCCTCCTCCCCCCCCTTTTTTAAAAAAGCCCTTTGCATCTACTTGTTCAAATCTCTCTCTCTCTCTCTCTCTCTCTCTCTCTCTCCTTCTCCCTGGAGAAAAACTCCTGAATATCTGATGCGACTCTCCCATCTGTTTCCTAATCTGTTAGGTGAGGCAGAAGAGTCAGGAGGCGAGGGGGAGAGAAAACCCGTTCGGTTGCGGAAGGAGAAGCAAGGCGCCCCCCTTTTTTTCCAGCGAGGCGTCTCCCGCGCGCCCCTCCCGTCTCCTTATCTTGTGCAGAAAAGAGGAAACTACCGTTTTTAGTGCCTCTTGGAGAGCCTGTCATAACCATAAAACTGCAGTGGGAAAAACAGGCCCGAGTCCTTGAACTCCAAGCAGCCAGTTCTTCTCAGGGCAACTTCTGCTTCTCCACTTTAAAAAAATAAGTAAATAAAATAAAATCCCCTTACCTTTGGCTCCCGAGTTCTTCCTGGACTTGTGGCTCCAGGTAATGGAGACCCCATGAGCGCCTCGCCGGTTTTATAACTTGCGACGGCTTCGAGGTGCTCCCTTTGTCTCCCCTCGCCACCCCCACCCCCGATGGTTGGTTTTGTAATTTTTTTTTTTAATATATCCTATTTGTAAAACAACATAAAAGTCAGCGCCAACTCCCGCGGCTGCTTGATGGCCTTTGTGTCAAACTGAGAAGCGATCAGTCCTGGTTTAACGCGCAGCCTGTCAGAGTTTATTTTCCTTTCCCCCTCTTTCTCTCCCCCCTCCACCCCGCCTCAAACTCGACGGTTGCCCCCACCGAGGACCGGCTAGGGGCATCCCTCGCCCCCTCGGCGGAATTATGGAGACCACGCGGCGAAGCGATGCAAAAGCGGCAGCTGCGAGGAGGAATTCCCTGACGGGAACCCGGCTGCTTTGCTGTGACCCCTCTGAAGTGCGCTGTTTGTTTAACCGACGGCTCCAGTCTAAACAGAAATAAAAAGAGCCCTTCTCCCGAGCCAAGTTCGGCTCCTCCGCGCTGCGCGCCGCGCACCAAAAGTTCGCGCTGCTTCTCCTCGAACCCTCCCCCCAAACCCCCAAACTCCTATCGTTTCCCCACCAAATAAAACCACAATAACTTACAATAGCCGGTAAATAAGATACCCACGCGCGCGCACTTAAAAAACAACAACATAAATCCGTGCAAATTCTCCACTTGTGTTCCGGACGCAGTTGCCCACTTCTCATTCCTATAGGACAAAATAGCAACATTTCTACTTCTGTAGCAATTGTTCCTTTCTAAACAACAGGGGGAAAGATACCCCCCCCCCCAAGTCATCGTTCTGGGCATTATCTGGTCCCCAGTGATAATTATCCCATGATCCTTTTAACAAACTTAAATTTGTTAGTATTACCCGTTTTACAGATGAGGAAAACTGAGAAAGTATGAGTTGCCTAAGGTCATGCTGGAGTGACCACCTCTTCCACTCAGTCCCATGGCAGGGAATGATTGCTTGACATTCAACAGGTGCAGCTTCTTTCTACCTTTGCTAGGAAATTCTTTACTTTGGGCTGGATTTGTTGGATTTCTGCCTGCTGTGTAGTTTTTAAAGGCTCAGGAGCTGTGTTGGGTGGGGCGAGGAAGGAGGGCGGGTCAGGGGATAAATTGCAAAGAACATCCTTGGTTGAAGTGCAGTTTGAACATAGGTCTTGTCCACATGCCACACATTGCCCTTTGGCTGGGGTCGTTTATGTGGAAGGAGAAGAATGTTTTTGAGCATGACAATGCAACAGCAATTCACAATTGACTGGTACCCGAGATATCGCCAGTACTGGCTTCGCCTCAGGCAACCAAACTTTCCAAAAATCAAGACATTAACAGATGGTGGCAACCACATGGAGAGATGATGTTGCTTAGAGAGAATCTAGTCATTTCACTCAAGCCGATAAAGAGTGAATCCCAGAAGGACACCGTGTATTCTGAAGAGTTCTGCACTTGGCCCATCCTTATCCATCTCCCTTCTGCTCCTGTTTCATTCAGCTTCATGATCTTTTTCTTTTTGGAGAAATTCAATTTTTTGGGGGGGGGGGTAAGCTTCCTGAGAGGGATGATGGCCCACCAAGTGTTTGTGTGGCATTAAGGATGCTCAATGATCTCGGTTTATTTTACTAAAAGAAAAGGTCTATCTACATACAGAAAAACCAATGCCTTTTTTTAAAAAAAAAAGAGAAAGAAAATGGATCTTCTGTGGAAAAGGCCAGGAAATTAATAAATACTATTTCTAATAATATTGCCTGGGAACTGGGACAGAAGTGCTGCATCCTAAGGAATTTTTTTTTTTTTTAAAAAAAACCACCTCTCAAATCTATGATTTGCAAACTTTTGCATGCAATGTAATTTGTTAAAAACACTTGAATCTGATCTGCATCTAGTTCATTATTCCATCTGACTGATGGTGGAAATAGTTATGCTACAACCCTGAAATTAATTGTGAACCTCAGAGCTCATATTTGGAAAAGCTTTTGGGATTGGAATAATAAAGCCAATCGTGATTTCTCTATTGAAATGATTTCTCATGTTTCATTATCACCTGGAATAAGGAAGAATAAAAAAAGACTTCCTAAAAGGAAAACTACCTGTAGAGTAACTTTAAATGATACTTACCTGGGAAGTTGTTAAAAGTTCACAATTTTACTGTACTGTATATGAAAGACACTAAGCTGACTAGATATTGGTACTGCCTAGCAGGCTAACACATAATCTAGTAGAGCTATGCCAATAGAATTTTACCTGTAAACCAATTTTGCTGTTGTGATTTCCCCCAAAGAATCCAAGGAACTAGATTTTTGTAAAGGTGCAAAGAAATTTCTCATTTGGATTGCTGCTAACCCCTTTTCAGAATTACGGTTTGACATGAGCCTTTTGGTAGGTGCAGAAAGAATGACTATTACACTAATTTAATGCTTTGCTGTGGATATACGGCTTAGGAAGAACACTGCAAATAGCTCGCTCTCTGTTGGTACCTGAGACCAGCTTTCGCTTTCTAATGTTCTGTGAATGAATTACTTCAGTTTTCTTTTCTGCCTAGTGAAGAGTCCCATGCGGACAAACTTGGAAAACAGGGATAGGAAACTCCGCCCCCCCCAGCTTGAGGGCTGCATTCCTTTTGTGTGGCATGGGGGTGGCCACACACCATTTGCACTCTCAAAGAGGGGTTGGTGAGAGAGAGATGTGGTCTGGGGAGAGCAGGTGTGGCTAGGGAGGAAGTGCAGGTTGAGGAGAGTCCTGATAGAGAAGCATAGGGGTAGTCTTTGGCCCTTTGGTAGTCTTTGGTCTTTGATTGCCCATCTGGTAAATACCTGGAGACAGCTATCCAGGGTCTCAGGCAGTGGTCCTTCACATCCTCTGGTACCCTAATCCTTTTAACTAGAGATGCTAATGATTGAGCCTACCTTCTGTAGGGGGAAAAATGTGCTCTAGCATCGAGTCTCCCTAAAAGCTACTAGACATGATGAGTATGTCCTACCTCCACTGTCAGAGGCCTATGCCTCTGAATGAATACCCGTTGCTGCAAATCACGTGGGCTGAGTGCTGTTGCACTCATGTCCATCTTGTGGTCTTCCCACAGGCATCTGACTGGCCACTGTGAGAGCAGAAGGCCGATGTAGATGGGCCATTGGCCTAATCCAGCACGGCCTGTCTTGGGTTCCTGTGTATGGTCACTACAGGAGAACGGGCACATCTGGGAATTGAACCAAAGGGAGAACGACTGGATAGCTCAGTTGGTTGAAGCATAGTGCTGATAGCACCAGGGTTGCAGGTTCAATCCCCATATGGGACAGCTGCATATTCTTGCACTGCAGGGGGTTGGACTAGATGGTCCTCAGGGTAACCTTCCAACTCTACGATTCTATGATTCTATGAACTAACAAGTCTGAAACAGGAAAAACTTTGAAATAGGGAGGGCTGCAACGTTTTAGCTTTGCTTGACTGAAGAGGTGTTCCCATCTACCACCGATGAACAGTCTGGACCAAGTCTAGTTTAAAGTCAATGAACCCCAAGAAGGAAGAGCAGGGGTCTTGAGATTCTTATTCTTTTATTATTATTTAAAAAGCTTGTGTACTACTCTTTAGGACAATCACCTCGGAACGCATGCTCGTCAAAATGGCTGAAACACCAATAAAGCAATAAAAACCAGTTACAAACAAGAAAACCCAGAACAATAACGCCTATAAGTTGGCTTCTCAAATATGACTTGAAATTGTCCATCTGAAGATAGCACTGGACAGCAGATTGTAAAGACACACAAGTCACCTGGGCACACTCTTCCCATTATGGTGAACTGCACTGAATTTGTACTGAAATGATAAGTTATTTCTAAATGTGCACCTCTGCATATACATTTGCATATGCAGATTGAATATAAATTGGCACCCTCTTCTGCTCTCTGTTTTGCCTATTTATTTCCTGGGGTGGGCAATGTGCTAGTGGCTACCCTATGCTTGTCCCCTTCCCCCACATTTGAAAAGAAGAATGTCAATCTTCCCTCAAGAGACTTCTTGATCTTCCATTCTACTTTCTGATTATCTTGTGTATCAAAGAAGTGTGAACTATGTCAAAGAAGAAGAGGGGGAGAGGGAGGAACAGGTCAGTTCTTTTGCTGATGCCTCCAGGAAGTAAATATAGGATTTCACAAATAGACCATTACTGTGATTCTCAATATGAGCCCAAGGAACTTAAATATGGGGTGCAATTGACCTGTGACCCCAAACATCTTTTACTCGTATACCTGCTCCCTGCCTTTAAAAAGCTCTCTGTGGAGATATTTCTAGTGTGATTTGTGCCATATTAATAACATAAATAGCAGGACTCAGCTTCTTGATCGGATTTAATCCCACACACTTCTCTCTCCCTCCACCCGCTGACCCTGATTTTTCTGAGGGTGGAGGAGAGACCTGATTTTCTAATAGAATCGGAGGGGATCTGCTTTCTCTGCTGTAGCAAGGCAGCACAACACAATCTGAAGGCTGTCATTCATAGAACGTTAGATTCTCCAGAGAAATGTAACGGTTATGGGTATTGACTGGCACTCTGTTGTGCATCATTTGGCCAAGTGTTCTGTTCTCTTCATCATGTTAGATAGAGGCAAATATGGTATTGCTGAATATTCTGTGGTGGCAGATGTTCTTTCCCAGAAGCCATTATTGAAATGCCTCTTTACAACAGATTTAAACTTGGGTCTGGTGGACTCTGTCTCTCTGTCTCTCTATTGTCATTTCCAGATATTGATTTCTCTGCACAAAGTTTGTGGGGAGGTTAGACGACACCAGCTTTTTATTGAGTATTCATTTAGATTTGGTTCAGGTGAGGTTATACAACGTAGTTATCAAGCAATTGTTGTATTGTAACCTTTACAGTGCATTTCCCTGTTACATTTCTTACTGAAAATGTCTGATTTTGGGGGCGGGGTGCAAGAGTGCCAAATGAACTTCAATCAAACAACCTGAAACTGCAGGTATGTTATGGGACGTGGATGGCGCTGTGGTTTAAACCACTGTGCTGCTTGGACTTGCCGATCGGAAGGTCGGTGGTCCGAGGCCCGGCGATGCGGCGAGCTCCCGTTGTTCGGTCACAGCTCCTGCCAACCTAGCAGTTCCAAAGCACGTCAAAGTACAAGTAGATAAATAGGTACCACTCCGGCGGGAAGGTAAACAGCATTTCTGTGCGCTGTTCTGGCTTTGCCAGAAGCGGCTTAGTCATGCTGGCCACATGACCTGGAAAAACTGTCTGCGGAAATGAACAAACACTGGCTCCCTCGGCTTGTAAAGCGAGATGAGCGTGCCAACCCTAGAGTCATTCATGACTGGACGTAACTGTCAGGGCCGGGGTCCCTTTACGTTTCCCTATTGAAGTCCACCCCAAACTAGCAATAGTCTGAAAGTATCTACCTGTCTGCCTGCCTAGGCTTTCCCCAAGCAAGCCATGATTCAGTTGAAAGATTGCCTTCTAAAATAAAGTATTTAAAGCAAGGCTGTGCTGTATTGAATCCCACATTACTTCTTGAAAAGAATTGCAGCAGATACAATACGTACGCAGTTGTGTGCCACACACTGAATTTCCCTGCCAATTGGGTTTCACATGGTATAGAAAGATGCTTTTTAGGAATGGCGAGCTGCCAGCTCATTGAATAAATGATTTAAAATAACTTTGTGCAATAGGCAACTACTGAGCAGCATGTTAGGATACCTGGGCAAAGTTTTCAAGTCCTGAAGCCACTGTTGGTTTCCAACCTTTTTGAAAGTAAAGGTTTAAACAAGGTAAGTTTGTTTAGAGTGTCGTCCAGAATGGGTCCAGCCTGCAAGTGTCATATTTCTTTCTTCCAGAGTAGTATCAGTAACTTCAATAAAATTACTTGAGGGTAAGTCATGTGAGGGGTTCTAGCATAACTCTCTTGAGTTCCATAGAATAAATAATCAAATTCTTAGTAAGTTTTCCAAAGTTCTGTGGGAACCAACATAGTACTAAGACTTTAGATTGTCTAAATTAAACACACACACACACACACACACACACACACATATTTAAGCAGTTCCTGTCTCTCATTACAATGGAACACCTTTCACTTCCTATTACTTATTTAGAAAAAAAAAGTTTGCCACCCTTCAGCTAAAACTCTCGGGGCTGCTTACATATAAATTTAATAAAATACAGCAGAAATAAAAATATTAATTATTATATATTTAATATTTCCTGCTCGGGCACCCAGAACCACCACATTTCCTGAACTGACCTTCAGGTTGTTGGCCTTTATACAGTCCATTCCTCACCAGAACTTCTTCTTTCTGACTCAAATCTGAGGAAATTGCGAACTGGGCATCATCAGTGTACTAATGCTAACTCACCTCAAGTCTCTGAATAATCTCACTCAGCAGTTTCATGAAGATGTTTGAAAAGCATGGGAGATAAGATGGAAACCCGTGGGACCTCATAACCTAAAACCCACCCGGCGGTACTTCTTAGCATGTGTTGGAACTGGTAGGGAAGAAGACCAGGAGGCCAACACTAGGTGGAGCCGGAGCAAAGAACAGCCAGTCAATGACAGGGAAAGTTGACTAAATCAGGTTCTTCCCCCATTCCCTCATCCTTCATAGAAGTTAGGAGACAAAATGTGCAGGCTGTATTCAACCCAATCATTTTGTGAGAAATCAAGTGGCTATATAAACTTAATATAACAACCAACAACTAACAACAACACCACTTGTGGGTGGGTCAAAGTCAATTTTGATTGCAAAAACAGACAAAAGAAAAAATAAAATAAAAAATTCTTTTCAGTAGCACCTTAGAGACCAACTAAGTTTGTTCTTGGTATGAGCTTTCGTGTGCACGCACACTTCACACTTCAAAGAAAAAATGTTAACCTCCCCACCTCTTCCTCTTTGGACCTCTTTAGTTTTTATGGTAATCAATTGTCTTCATAGGATGATGGACTTGAAGCTGTGATTTGATGTTACGGCTCAAACCTGTCCAGTTTCTTGACTTCACAGGCTGAATCAGGAGTAAACACAGGCATATGTGGAAAGTGTATATGTGTATATGTATATTCCACAGTATATGTGGAAAGTGCCACACTGCACGGTCACTACAGGACAATGTGGTGTCAATCAACAGACTCCAACTTTCTGGACTGTAACTCTTTTAGCCTATGGTGGCTTATGAAGCAGGCCTCATTTTGCAGATACTCATGCATGCATGTGTGCACAAACACATATGCACACACAAACACATATGCAGAGGCAGGCCCACCCCCAGGCAGGGAGCCACTCCCTTCTCAGCTGATCTATGGAGATCAACAGAGGAGAGGGTTATCATACCCTCTCTGCTCATCAAATGAGCAATCTGATGACCAAGATGCAAGTGGATTGCTCTACTCAACACAGTACTATGTGTATATGTAATTTTATTTTAATTTTTGCCATTGCTACCAAAATGGGTTGACTCATGGGGAGGGGTGCAGAAAAAAATGCTTAGGGGGAACTGGATCAGGCCTCTCTGAACTACGTGTTCACCATCCTGTATGTAAGTATTCTGAAGCAAAATCCAGGGCAGTTTATTTATTTGTTTGTTTTAAGAATGAGAGGCCTATTTCTGCAAATAGACAGAAACGTGAGCTTATTCCAGATTCATTGTCCCCTGAAGCTTGTGTTAAAACAGGAGGCGGAATGGTATATCATAACAGTCTAATGAATAATTATGTTGCTCAGGTAGATGTTATTCATTACCATTAACACAAATGCTTCCCTGCCGAAGGTATGGGGGAGAAATTTGATCCAGTTCGCATTTAAAGGCGAACTGTCCTAATTCGCACATTATGAAACAGTGTGCAAATGAAAACACAGCTGCTCTTTGTAATTCATATTCCTCTGAATTCTGCAAGTCACTTCTCCAGCAAAGTCACGTGTACAGAAATACATACAGTTGGGTAAAATGTGCATATAAACACATATGTTTATGAAAAGAGCATGCAGAAATGGATTATATCGGACAAAACTGCATACCATGCAATTTTGCATTTTTTGGGGGGAAGCTTTTAATATTTGATGAATTATTGTATTTTAACATTTTGCCCAGAGTTTCCCCAGAGTAGCTGGGGAAACTCAGCCAGATGGGTGGGGTATAAATACATTATTATTATTATTATTATTATTATTATTATTATTATTATTATTATTTATTATTATCAAAATGTGTATGAGAAATTTGTGCTAAAATGCTGATGAATTTTCACAGGGAACTCAATTCCCCACCCCTACCCCTCAAACTAATGTGGGGAACTGAATTTAACACTGGGGAAATGAGAAACTGAAAGAAAAACAAAATTGACAGAATCACCCAGCCTTACCCTTGGGATTTGGATCCTCGGAAAATAGACCGCTGCAATGCTAAAGGAAAACTGCAGCCGGGGAGCCAAAGAGAAGTTTCGTCTC
This sequence comes from Lacerta agilis, assembly GCF_009819535.1. Taxonomy (NCBI): domain Eukaryota; kingdom Metazoa; phylum Chordata; class Lepidosauria; order Squamata; family Lacertidae; genus Lacerta; species Lacerta agilis. The sequence continues at coordinate 93,585,419 of NC_046314.1, forward strand.
AAGACACCCACTCAGACTGCATAGAGATGACATGTTTTGTCTCCTCTTATTGCTTGGAGTGCTAACAGGGGCCGAGGTATGAGGGTGCCGAAGTGTACGAGGAAGCTTGAGCAGCTGAGAGACACTTGAATTCCTTCCTTGTGTGGCTGCTACCCCTGCTCAGCCCCACAGCCTTTCAAGGACACTCTGGAGAAGCTTTGAAATTGCCGTGCTTTTGCAATGGACTGGGAGTGACCTCTCTGCAGCAATGCCCCCCCCCCCAACCACTGAAATGTCTGAGCACAGAAGAAGTAGCCTGGGCAGGGTCATCACAGAAGAAGAAGAAGAGGAAGAAGAAGAAGAAGAGGAGGAGGAGGAGGAGGAGGAGGAGGAGGAGGAGGAGGAGGAGGAGGAGGAGTTTGGATTTGATATCCCGCTTTATCACTACCCGAAGGAGTCTCAAAGCGGCTAACATTCTCCTTTCCCTTCCTCCCCCACAACAAACACTGTGAGGTGAGTGGGGCTGAGAGACTTCAAAGAAGTGTGACTAGCCCAAGGTCACCCAGCAGCTGCATGTGGAGGAGCGGAGACGCGAACCCGGTTCCCCAGATTATGAGTCTACCGCTCTTAACCACTACACCACACTGGCTCTCTACACCACACAGAGAACCGGTGAGGTATAATGGAAGCCTGCCTCCAACTTAGAAAGGAGGCCTCTTGAATCGAATGCTATCCTGCATCTGGCCTTGTTTCGCATTGGAGGGAAAGAGAGGGGAAGCAGGCAAAACCAAGGGAGAGGCAATGTGGTAGCGAAATGGCTGTCTTCTTCCGCAATGGCAATAGACATTGGTTTGAGCATATAACGCCAAGCTTGGTCCCACTGCACTGGCTGCCAATTAGTTTCTGTGTCCTAATTCAGAGTGCTGGTTTTGACTTAGGTGAAGGTAAAGGGACCCCTGGCCATTAGGTCCAGTCGTGTCCGACTCTGGGGTTGTGGCGCTCATCTCGCATTACTGGCCGAGGGAGCTGGCGTACAGCTTCCAAGTCATGTGGCTAGCATGACAAAGCCGCTTCTGGCGAACCAGAGTAGTGCACGGAAACGCCGTTTACCTTCCCGCTGGAGCGGTACCTATTTATCTACTTGCACTTTGATGTGCTTTCAAACTGCTAGGTGGGCAGGAGCTGGGAGCGAGCAACAGGAGCTCCCCCCGTCACGGGGATTCGAACCACCGACCTTCTTATCAGCAAGCCCTAGGCTCTGTGGTTTAACCCACAGCGCCACCCGCGTCCCTATAAAGCCTTAAATGGCAACCAGGACTGTCAGTTCCCTGTATGAACTGACTTGGACCCTGTGGTCTTAATCTGAGGCCCTTCTTTGTGTACCTCTTTTCTGTGAGAAGCCTGGAGGCTGTGACATGAGAACGGGCCTTTTCTGGGGTTGCTCAACAAGCTCAATAATTTCGGTGGTTTTCTAGGAAAAAAAGCTCAACAACTTTTGGAGTGTCCTGGTTTTTACTTTTTGAAATATGGCAACCTTATGAATGTTCTCCTCAGGGAGGCTCGATTGGCGCCTTCACTACATGTCTTTAGGCAAAAACTTTCTTCTTTGACCAGGCCTTTAACTATTTGTGGTCTTTTAGAAGTGGGTGGGATGTTTTTAATGTATTTTTCTTTCCTCGTGGTTTTAATGCATCTATCTGATGTTTATTGTCTGATTGGTTGGTTGGTTTTAAGTCGCTTTGGGTTGCCCTGGGCAAGATAAGGTTGGGCTGCCATGAGGTGGACACAAAGCCCCCCACCTACAAAGGAAGATAACCTACAGCCTCAGATCACACAGTTAAGTTTGGTATTGCCATCGTTGCCCAGATTTCTTGAGTGGCTGACGATCAATAATGCTGGGTTGAGCTGTGTGTGTGAATGCAAGCCATGAGTAATCCATACACATGGGTCCAAGCAGTTATGGTGTGGCACCTAGGAGTTAGCTATGAGATCATGGGTTCACATGTTGCAATAAGCTAGCCTTTGCCAACCTGGCACATTCTCGACATTTTGGACTACCACTCCCATCAGCCCCAGCCACCATGCACCACTTTACGCACATGACATGTTTTCCTGTTGGTTAAAATTTAACAGACCACTTAATTTAGTTAAAAGGCAAATGATGAATCAAGCACAAATCATCAGCCTTAATGTTGAAAAAAATACATGTGGATAGATCTTTATTTATTTAAAAGCATTTCTAGACACACACACACACACACACACACCTAAGTGAGTATACAAAAATAATGTAAACACAGTAAAACTGTAACAAAAGCAGTAAAACAGAATTATAAAGAAAACAGGTAAAAACAGGAACAGGTAAAAACAGGAATTGAGAAATAACAGGGTTCAATCTCATGGGTAAAAGCCTGAGAAAAACAAAACAACCACAATATATCCACAGGACATCTAAAGCAAGTGATAGATGATGCTTTATGTATGGCAGGGGGAAGGACATTCCACAGTGTGTGGGTGATGGCAGAAAATGTCAATTTTCAGTAGGGTCTCAAGTGAAATTTTGCTGGATGATCTACCAGATCTATACTGGGACAGGTGACTTTTCATGTAACCTAGTCTTGATTGTAAAACTCCTGTGCTCCCAAAGTTGTGGATTTTATTTTATTTTTAAAAATAAATATCTGTGTGTTTTTTATTGTTGCCCTCCCAGAAATTTACAGGTGGATGCATGCATCTTGAAACAGATTAATTAGAGGAGGGGCTTATCAGGAGGCAGTTTAATTCACGTCTCTTGCTCTGGTGAAAATACAATTACCAATGGAAAGCAGGAGGGGAGGCGGTTGAAGAGAGGCAAGAGCTCAGGAGAAGGGAAAGTGAACTCTCCTAATCCTATTAAACGCAGTAGCATGTTTCTGTGGACCGCAGGGAGAGATTAAGCACAGGAAAAGGGATAAGTGTTGCTTCAGTTTCACTAAACTAATGTGACAACTTGTCATTGGAAATCTTTACAGCTTGTTAGTAGATGACTAGCTGATTCAGATATGTTTTCTACCATTTCCTTTGTGTCTGTGGGTGGATTCCTCCCCCCTTTCCTGTCCCTTTCTTATCTGGGCAGCTTCATTTCGGGCTTCTCCTTCTCCTTTTAATCCTTCGTGTCTCCTTCGAGTCAAAACATTTAACTTGCTTTAATCAATATTTTGTTTTGAAGATGTCCCTTGACCTTTCGGTTGGGCACATGCAACCTTCAAGGGCACCTCGCTCATTCATTAACCGAAGCTGGATGCTGCGTCCCTTTGGTGGGACGTGAAATGTACGTCCTTCCACATATTGCACGAAGAGTTGACAGTGCTTCTCAGATTCCTTTCTTGCCTCACTGGGTGTTGGGTGGCAGTGGGAAATGAGGTGGGCAGTGGAGGAGGTCACACACATCAACATGCCGAGGAGAACTGAAATGTATTTGGAAAGAACCAGCAGGCAAACAACAGCTTTGGAAACACGGGTCAAGTCCACACCATATATTTAAAACACTCTTATAAAAGTTCAACAGCCATGGCTTCCCGCCAAAGAATCTTGGGGACCATAGTTTGTTAAGAGTGCTGAGAGTTGCCAGGTGACCCATCACAGAGCTACAGTTCTCAGCACCCTTTACAAACCACAGTTCCCAGGATTATTTGAGTGGCTTTAAATATGGATAGGGCTTGAAACAGTCATGGCTTCCTGCAAAGAATGCTGGGAACTGCATTTGTTAAGGGTGCTGAAAGTTGTTATGAGACTCCTGTTCCCCTCACAGAACTACAATTTCCAGAGTTCCCTGGGAAGAAGGGCTCTGGGATTTGTAGCCTTGTGAGGGGAAGAGGGGGGGTCTCCTGAGAACTCTCAGGATTATTTGTGGGGAACCAGGACTGTTTTAAAGTTTTGCTTTAAACGTATATTGAAGATGAGGCTCACACACTGCTCTTTTAAATATTCCCCACTCCTTGTCCAAACCCCCTCCTTCCTCCTCTTCTACCACCAAAGGCGTGATTGTTGAATAGATGGAAAAAAACATTTTACAACATTAAAGGAGGACTGTTTAGAAAAGGAAGGACCTGCTGAGGTGTAGAGGAAGCCTGTTTATTAACACTGGACACCTCTTATCTTAGGCAGTTCCAGATGGATTCCCCCCTTGGTAATTCCTGCTCCTTGCCAAGTGGGGTTAAGCAGGGTAGCCACCTTGACGTGGCCTGGAGTTTGCCAAGAGATCAGGGACTCTCCTTCGGAGAGAATTGGCTGTTTGCTTTCTTTTCCCTTCTTGGTAATGTTTTCCCCTTTCATCTGAGGGGATTGCCTGCAACGGAGCCTTTTTGCACACCAATTGTTGCCAGGGCTCGGATGTTCTATACAGCAGCGGAAGGGCTGACACACTGCGTGGTTCCACCTCAGAGAAATCTACCAGGCTGTGTGAATGTGTGAGAGAGAGTTGGTGGGTTTGCAGTAGAAGGTGGGCAGAGGAACAGAAGCCTTAGGAAAGGTATAACTCAGGCTAAATATATATATATATATAGACGGGCACGTGGGTCGGTTGACTTTCCTGGCTGTAAATTGCCTACTGTTTGGTCCAGGTCCAGCCTTTGATTGAGAGATAAAGTCGTCCAAATCTGTCAATAATTAACTGTCAGCCAATTAATAGTTCCTTAACACATCAAGTTGCTTTCCTAAAGGTTCAGGCTCTTCGTGGGAAAAGAATGACTGAGGTGACTGGTGGCCGTTATGTTCTCCAAGCCTCCAAGCATTGGCTTAGCAATGCGTCTCATTTCACACACCCTTGCTCACAATGGAAGCATTTTCTTCCAATCTGGGGAGCTAGGAGTGTAGGAAGATAAATTAGGTGTGCATTTCTTTTCTTTTCTTTTTTTAAAACCAAACATACCTTGAAGTAGTCTAGAAATGCAACCAGGTTACTGTGATTGGAAAGAGAAACAATGGTACTACAGAAGAGTAGGGCTGGCCATGTGTGCTACTTTACAGAGCTTTGGCGTCTTTGCCGGGTTGTCAGAGGACAGTCCTGTATTTGAAGGGCTTTCAGAGAGCAGTCCTCTGTTTCAAGGCATCCTGTACGCAAAGGCTTGACAGAGGTTAGTCCTTTATTTGAAGGACTAACAGAGGACAGTCCTCTTTTTCAAAGCGTCCTGTATGTTAAGGCCTGGCAGAGGATGGTTCATTTATTTGAAGGAAGTCCTCTGTTTGAAGGACTGTCCAGCTCAAGCCTGGTTTAAAGATGAAGAACTGTAAGGAGGGAGAGCAGAGACTTTGACATCACCCATAAAGAGCTGTATTGTATTACTATTTAGATTACAGTGGTTATCTCTCAGTTTGCAGCTACTTATATGAAATAGCACATACAAATTGTATGCAAATCCAGCTTTAAAGGAAAATACAATGGAAATGATGTACAGATGGTATATGGTAACACCAGTGAAATTAGCTAAAATGTACAAGACAAATAACAAATGCTAGGAATGTAAGGAAAAATGAAAATGTACCTTTTGTACATATGTGTACAATGTACAAGACAAATAACAAATGCTAGGAATGTAAGGAAAAAGAAGGTACCTTTTATCATATGTGGTGGGAATGCAAGAAAGTAAAGGACTTCTGGGAAATGATTTATACTGAGATTTTAAAAAATGTTGAAATATACATTTGCATAAAAAAATCCCAAAAACCCCCCGAAGCCCTTTTACTTGGTATAGTAAGCACAGAGATTTACAAGCATGATAAAAAATGGTTTTTATATGCGACAACTGCAGCAAGAATACTATTAGCCCAGCGATGGAAGCAAGAAGAACTACCAACAAAAGAAGAGTGGCAGATGAAACTAATGGACTATGCCGAGTTGGCAAAATTAACTGGAAAAATTCAGAACCACAGACTTTCCTGGATGATTGGAATAAATTTATGATATATTTGAAGAAGAAGAAGAGTTTGGATTTGATATCCCGCCTTATCACTACCCGAAGGAGTCTCAAAGCGGCTAACATTCTCCTTTCCCTTCCTCCCCCACAACAAACACTCTTTGAGGTGAGTGGGGCTGAGAGACTTCAGAGAAGTGTGACTAGCCCAAGGTCACCCAGCAGCTGCATGTGGAGGAGTGGAGACGCGAACCCGGTTCCCCAGATAACGAGTCTACCGCTCTTAACCACTACACCAATCAATTGACATCGCTTGTAGGGTTGCAAGAAGTTTTGTAAGGAGAACTATATGAATTATTGCGAAAAAGGAATGAGAAGGGGTTTATTTAGGATTTGGATTTTATAGCAATAACTATTAAAATAAAATGCAAAATCAGAAAGAAAGTTAGAAAACCATTAGTCGAGGTTGACGGAAATCCTAGGCTGTGATAACCAAAGGTTTGTTATATTGTATAAGATTGGATGTTATGTTTGGAAAACATGTGCAAAAGCCAATAAAATTATAGATATATAATTGTATGCAAATCCGTCTTTTCTCCGCATTCATTGGTGATGTACTTCATCTTTCAGCTTAAGTGGCTGCTCTGAAGAGCAGGCCTGCAAAACCTGAGGACCAAGGAAAGAATGAGAGAAATTTTAAGCTGTAAATACAGCATTTTAAGCTGTATTTTAAGTCGTATTTTAATTAACTGTTTGTTTGTTTGTTTGTTTTCTATTATGTTTTATTGTAATTCATATTTGGTGTTAGCCTCCCTGAGCCTGGCCCTGCCAGGGAGGGTGGGGTATAAATAAATTATTATTATTATTATTAGAATGAAAGAGGAGGAAGAGGCCTCCAAGGCACATAGAAAGCAGTGTTATCACCCAACACACTTTGAGTATATAACTCAGACGCTCCCTCACCCTCCAGAAAAAGAAACCAAAACAATATCCCACAACATCTCAGACTGACTAGTGTGAAACTTTTGAGGACCCTTCTCTGTATGAAGCTATCCCTGTCTGGGCATTGCCCTCACACCTTGGGTGGTGAGTGAGATCATGGCTCTGCCTGCTGCCCTCTCCCACATCACTTCCCCATTGGCTTACTGGTTTCACATTACAGGGGAGCACTGCACAGTTAAGGGCAAGCTCCCCTCTGCAGATGGTTCCCTGTGCTCTCTATTAAAAAAAACATTGCATTTGGTGCATAAAAAAAAAAAAATCCCATTGTCAACGTAAATGTCCCTGTGAATCTGGAGACACAGAATTGATAACTCATGTCCTTATATATTGCTCCTTTTATAGTGATACACATCAGTTTTTTACCGAAACCCTTTTACGGAAATTCTTAGGACAATTGGGTGCATTCTAAGCTTTTTAAAACTGTCAGATTAGAAGAAGTTACAGGTGGGTAGCCGTGTTGGTCTGCCATAGTCAAAACAAAACAAAAAAAATTCTTTCCAATAGCACCTTAGAGACCAACTAAGTTTGTTCTTGGTATGAGCTTTCGTGTGCATGCACACTTCTTCAGATCTGAAGAAGTGTGCATGCACACGAAAGCTCATACCAAGAACAAACTTAGTTAGTCTCTAAGGTGCTATTGGAAAGAATTTCTTATTTTGTTTAGATTAGAAGAAGGCATCTACCTCTAAATATTTTTCTAAATATTTTGCTGCTGTATGCAAAACTCACCAGGGACCTTTAAAAAAAGAAACAAACTTACAGTTTTTGTTCTCTCTGCCTGGTGTTTCATTGTATGATACAGTGACAAGCAATTTTATTGCTACCGGTAGGCTTCTCTATTTTTGTTTGGTATTATTTTATATGTTCGTACAAAGTTTCTGTTTTGAACACAGGATGCAGAGGGCAGTAGAGTTTGAAGCAGGCTTGTTTATAAAATGCTCCTGCCTGCCTGATGCTGAAGGGGATGCAGCAAACAATGTTTTCAGCACCATCTTTCGTATCAGATATCCCACTCTTTATCCTTGGTAGCTCACAAGGCCTCAATAACCTTAGCTTATCTCATTTGATGGTGTTTCCTGCTTGGCAGGGGGTTGGACTGGATGGCCCTTGTGGTCTCTTCCAACTCTATGATTCTATGATTCTATGATTCTATGTGGTCATTTGGGGATTGGGGGATGTTCCCTCACTGGACTGTATTGTTATATCGATATGGCCTTAGGGGCAAAGCAGTTGCTTTCACTTTCCACTCCCTTTCTTATCAGTTTTTAATTACGTCCAGAGAGGATGCAAGGGAAGGCCTGCCTTCAAACTATATAAGAGATACTGTGCAATTATTACTGGGGGCAGGAACTTGCAATGCCTGGCCATGCCCAATTTGATGGGCCGCATAGGATTTTACTCCCGTGTTAAAATCGATTACATCCCTTGTGTGACATAATGTGTCCTGTCTCTTTAAGATTAGCCACATGGGCCAGCAGCAGGGGGCGCACTTCCACTGGCTGAGTGAAGGAGGAATCCAGGTCGGGGAAGGGAACTTGGTGCTGCAGTGGCCATTTTGTTTCTGTTTTGCAATAAAGAATTAAGCCAGGCCTAAATAAGAGGCAAACTGTACTTTTACACTGAAATCGTTTTAAAGGAGCCACGATGAATATATATATATAAGAGAGCTTCCTTGGAAGGGGGAGATTTTGAGCTGGGGGAGGAAGAGGAGGATGCTGGCTTTAACTATTTCATCACCAGTTTTTCTTCTCAAAATGCTTACCAGTTGCATCTCCCCAGCTCTCCTTTTTCACATCATAGCTGTCAACCTTCCCCTTTTTTGCGGGAAATCCCCCTATCAGTACTATACTATAGACCAGTGTTTCCCAAACTTGGGTGTCCAGCTGTTTTTGGACTACAATTCCTATCATTCCTGACCACTGGTCTTGCTAGCTAGGGATGATGGGAGTTGTAGTCCAAAAACAGCTGACGGCCCAAGTTTGGGAAACATTGCTATAGACTGTAGTATTGACAGGGGAATTTCCCACAAAAAAGGGAAGGTTGACAGCTATGCTTTACATACTCTACTGCCCTCCTTTTACATGTATTACTCCCTCTGGTGCTTGCTGATAGGATCATAGCCAGAAAGGAGCGACTGAGAAATAAGAGGGAAATAGCACATGGATCAAGGGAAACCCAAGGTTTGCAGGAGTACAGAAAGTATTTAACCACCAGAAGTAGCCAATTTAACCACTTCCAAGTAGCCAAACGAGAACTGAGCATGCTCAGTGGCTGTGGAATGTCCAGTGTGTGTGGCAGAAAAATGGCAGGGCTAATATAGAATGGGATATTCTAGAGGAGGCACTGCTGGCTGACCAGAAACTCTCCACACTGCAACGTTTTGTTGCAGGTCCTGTCCCCACCCCCCCACCCCCACCCCCGGTTTCTATAATCTGGGATAAGGGAAGGTTCTAACCAAACTATATCTGCTAATGTATAGATGCTCTAATCCAGGGGTAGCCAACATGCCCCCCTCGAAATGTTGCTGGACTATTGATTCTCATCACCCCCTGACCATTGGTTGTGTTTGCTGAGGCTGATGGGAGTTGTAGTTCAGCAACATTTGGACAGCACCACATTGGCTATTCATCAAAGGTAATGCTAGTGTATTTGGAACACACACTGTTTTAGGGTAAGGTATGAAACCATTTCTTTTGGTGAAGATGTTCCATTTCTGTGCTTGGATAGAATCTAAGCCCGTAGAGGGAAGTTTCTAGCAGTAGCCATACAATTAGAACCACGATTCCTTCCCATATTGTCTTCTTTCTTTCTTTCTTTCTTTCTTTCTTTCTTTCTTTCTTTCTTTCTTTCTTTCTTTCTTCCTTTTTGGCAAAGCTTCTGTAGATCTCGGTCTGGAATTTCTAACTGCCCTTCCCAGGAAGAAAGTGAGATTTCCCTTGGGGAAGATCTAAAACAGACACTGTGTTTGGAACGGCGGGACTGAATTTGGCCCATAAATTATCAGCGATTTGAGAGTTTGTTTATTTTCCTTTCATTCGTTTCACCTTGGAGCAAGACGTTAGCCATTTTAATTTTAATTGAGATGTTCGCATTAGCAAATGTGCACCCTCTTTATTAACCCCGGCAGTGTAATTTTTCATTGTGAGGTTCTGATTCAGAGGAAACGGTGTCACTAAAACAGCTCCGCGTTGCGAGTAAAAAAACGACAGCTTTCCTCAATCAGTTCCCTTTGTAACCTTGATTTGAACTTTATTCTCTTTCATCCAAGTACTTTTAATTAGGCATTCATACTTTGACATGATGCTAATTTCCCTGTTTTTAGATTCTTGGTTGATAGCGTCTTCTTTAATATAAGCAGTCAAGAATGGTTGTGTTATATATTACTTTGGTTGTGGTTTCTAATAATTATTTTTAAGGGCTCTCAAGCACTTTGTCTAAAACCTGTGGGCCACTTCTGTTTCATTGCCTCCCCACAACCAACCTACCCTCAGTCTTCATGAAGCCTAAGCAAAACAGACAAGACTAAAATGGACAAACTATTCAAATGCTTTACGCCAAATTCAGAAATGTCCCCTTTGTACACCACTGGGAGTCCCTCACACAGCTGCATGTGTGAGGGAAGCTGTTAGGGATGGGGCATAAAGTCCATTCAGTTTGCATTTAAAGGCAAACCTACTTGATTTGAACTTTCCAAAACAAGACACAAAACTGAAACACAGCCACCCTTTGAAATGCAATTCTCCAGCCAAATAAAGTATATGAAAATGCATATACTGAGGTAAAGTGTGACTATGACACACACAAATGCATTGTATTAACTAAAATTGCATGCAAATATGTATATGTTAGGAGAAAGTTGCAGTAAAAAGCGGATGAATTGTCAATAGGACTTTATTTATTAGGATATGGGTTTTTAAAGGATTTTTTAACTGATATGGAAATGAGGAGAGCTGAACTTAAGACTCAACTAACGAGGAACTGAAAGAAACCAAAGCCACTACATGGGGCTGGCTCCCTTTGAAGGTGACTCGGAAACTACAACTAATCCAGAATGCGGCTGCTAGACTGGTGACTGGGAACGGCCACCGGCACCATATAATACTGGTCATAAGGATTTACATTGGCTCCCAGTACGTTTCTGAGCACAATTCAAAGTGTTGGTGCTGAAGGAGCGTCCACCTCTGAGGGCCTTCTGGCAGTTTCCTCACTGCGAGAAGTGAGGTTCCAGGGAACCAGGCAGAGGGCCTTCTCCGTAGTGGCACCCATCCTGTGGAACACCCTCCCATCAGACGTCAAGGAAATAAAGAACTGTACAACTTTTAGAAGACACCTGAAGGCATCCCTGTATAAGTTGTACCTCGGCTCCAGAATGCCTTGGGAATTGAATGTTCCAGCTCCTGAATGATCAAAAACTAGAAGTGAGTGTTCCGGTTTTCAAATGTTGTTTTGGTAGCTGAATGTCCGATGGGGCTTCAATGGCTTCTTATTGGCTGCAGGAGCTTCCTGCAGCCAACTAGAAGCCGCGCTTTGGTTTTCGAATGTTTCAAAAGTCGAACAGACTTCCGGAACGGATTCTGTTTGACTTCCAAGGTATGACTGTATAGGGAAGTTTGTAATGTATGATGTGTGGTTTCACAATTTGTTGGAAGCTGCCCAGTGGCTGGGGCAACCCAGTTCAATGGGTGGAGTACAGATAATAAAATACTAATACTAATACTAATTATTATTACTACTGTTGGTACTGGGCAGGAGGGGCTTCTGCATGCCAACCCTGTGAGAACAGGATGCTGGCCTAGAGAGACCTTTTGCCTGATCCAGCCATCAAATTATTTTCATGTTATTATGGAACAACAAGGTGTAGCGACGGCCACTGACTTGGATGGCTTAAAAAAAAAAAAAAAAAAGCTTAGATAAAGTGCCGTCTGAATGCAGCCTGACTCCATGGAGTCATCTTGAAGTCTTTTTAGACAAAAGTTATTTTCTGTTCAAGGGTAATTATTACTATTTTAGTCACAAACCACTAGCTATTTTCACCATATCTAAGCTAGTCAGCATGTAAACAAATTTGTGGATAAATGAGGGGATGTTGTTGAAAGGCCATAGCTAGCAGCATGGCTGTCAAGGGAGAAGAGAAAAAAAGGTACATTTAACCCCCCCTCCCCACCCAATCCATTGTTATTCCTTCTTGCCACTTCCTATTAACTGATGGTGACATCTTATCTGTGGCTTGAAGGGCAGGCTAGCAGATTACTTTGGAGCTGATGTAAGTGACACTCCAAGGATTGGCCCGCAGCCGGTTTTGACCACCCAAGCCCAGCAGTCTTTGCATGTCAACTCTGTGACATGCCTTCGAACCTCAGCTTAATCTTGAACTATCCTGTTACGGCCTAATAGTTGTGATATTTCACTTGAAGTCACTCGGCGGTATGTCAAGGCTCAATCAGTTCCATTGCTCCATCGTTTCGTTTACTGCTGTCATCAGTCATTCCTAAATCACATTTAATTTTGCAAATTGCTCTTCTGCCATTTGCTTGCTTGTCCTAAAATAACCGTAAAAAGGTAGACCAACACAATTCCCATTTCCCAGGTGGGGCAAGCGTACACATGTGTGTTTGAGAGAGCGGTGTGGAGGCTGTGACCTCCAGGTTTATAGTAACAACTTTGTGGTCTCAGCACATCTGAACCATTCCTCAATGGAGTCAGGCCTTCATTGCTGGTCTGATGTCTTCTACTGCACTGCCTGCTTCCTCATATCCAGCCTCTAGCAGCTGAGGAAAGGAGGCATCCATAATGGTTGCATTGAAAAGTCTGCTTCCCTCCCGCACCCTCCAGAAGTTCTGGTTGCTACTGTGCTATTTCCCTAGACCAGGGGTCGGGAAACCTTTTACTCCTGAGGGCCATATTTCCTTGTAGGGGTGGGTGGAGCCAGAAGGAAAAGTGGGAAGAACAATGCATGCAAATTTTACCTTTGTACAATAGGCTATATTCCAGAGACACAAAAGTTGTTGTTGTTCAGTCGTTCAGTCGTGTCTGACTCTTCATGACCCCATGGACCAGAGCACGCCAGACACCCCTATCTCTCACTGTATCCCACAGTTTGGCCAAACTCATGCTAGTCGCTTCGAGAACACTGTCCAACCATCTCATCCTCTGTCGTCCCCTTCTCCTTGTGCCCTCTATCTTTCCCAACATCAGGATTTTTTCTAGGGAGTCTTCTTTTCTCGCGAGGTGGCCAAAGTACTGGAGAACTTCAGAATCTGTCCTTCCAGTGAGCACTCGGGGCTGATTTCTTTAAGGACGGATAAGTTTGATCTTACATTTGTAAGTTAGAGCTTACAAACAGAGCTTACACAAACACCTATTTTGATCCAGGCAGCCAAGAGGCATTACAGTGGTACCTCGGGTTACAGACGCTTCAGGTTACAGACTCTGCTAACCCAGAAATAGTACATCAGGTTAAGAACTTTACCTCAGGATGAGAACAGAAATTGCGCGGTGCTGGCCCATTAGCTAAAGTGGTACCTCAGGTTAAGAACAGTTTCAGGTTAAGAACGGACCTCCGGAACAAATTAAGTTCTTAACCCGAGGTACCACTGTATCAGGGTTCAATAATGCGTTCTGGCTAAGAAAACATAGAACAGAGACAGAGTTAGTGTGTAGCTTCAGGAGAGAGCCAGATGAAAAGCCCATTTTCCATCCCATTTTCCATTGTGGTTTTCCTCCCTTACCATAGAAAGAAAGACATATATTTAATTTTAAAAAAACAACTGCTCCTCTTTGTGTTGTGAAAGCTCGCCCAAACTGGTAAGACATAGGCTTCTTTTCCTTTATCTTTCTTGTTCACATATAATGCATGGCACTGCAGTTCAAAGGCACTTTGCTACCTGGAGAAAAGTCCAAAAGTATTATTCTCTTTGTTTCTGAGGCAACCCAGAGTGGCTGAGGCAACCCAGCCAGATGGGTGGGGTATAAATATTATTATTATTATTATTATTATTATTATTATTATTATTATTATTATTTAGTAGTAGTAGTAGTACTAAACTGCGTTGAGGTTGTTGCTGTTGCTGTTTTACAAACAAGCAGTATATAAATCTTTTGCAACAAACAAACAAACAAACAAACAAACACAGTAGTAGCCAATTCATTCTCTTAGTATGGAACCTGACTGAGCCAATGCAGGCAACATATTTTCACAAGAGAGGTGTATATCAGCATGCCTGTGGGGACCCCAACATTTGAGAAAAACCGAAAACCCTAAGGGCAACAAACCACTTCAAAATAACCTAAGGAAGGCTGAGCATGCTCAGTGAGCACAGAATGCTAACTGTGGTGGGTGTCATGGCATGTCGCCCTTGACTGGACTTAATCGTCCATGGGTCCTTTACCTTTTACCTGGGAGAGGGTATGTCTGGCTTGCTGGAATCCTGAACCCAACATGATGGCAGCATGATGTTGTGAGTACCTGTACTAGCTGTTAGTGCCTAATTGTGCTAACTTTCTGGTTAAAAGAGAATTTCACCCCTTCAGATTTCCTAGAAGGTATCATTGGTTGCATATTTGGACCTCAAAGAAACGGAGCTGCTATTATTAATCTGTGTCATTTTCAAGTGGTATTCAGATATAGTTGCAAGAGGGCAATGCACATAATAATAATAATAATATAATGAGTGACGTAACGGCAGCAGGAGATCAGCTCCTACCTCCACTGCTTTTCAACCCCCATCTAATGCTATATTTAGTTGTTTTTCATAAGTGCGCCCAAAAGCGGTAACCTAAAGGGTTTGTGCGTCTGTTTCTTAAAAAATAAAATCACAGAGATAAGGCAACACTGATTTTTCCATGAAACCAGAGAACATTTTCTAGATGCTTACGGTTCTGATTTATTATTTCATTTGCATTCTGCTGGTGGAGCATAACTTAATTACCTCTGTAAAAGCCTATTTGTGGCTTGTGAAGGAACCGGGGTTATGAAATTACGAGGGGGTGTTTGGTAAGTTTCGACGGCTGGAACGCTGCTCTTGAACAGTCTCTCATTTTTGACACTGTTTACCATCGTTTCAGGAGCATACATCTGGGTACCATAGATGAGTTTCTAACTTGGAAGGGCAAAGTTGGGAGGTACAAGGAAAGAAGGAAAGCAGAGCCTTGCCTGAGGTTGTGCATACTTAGGGCTCAAACACAGATCACGGTACAAATGGAAGCATGGAGCCGATTTACAGCTTTGGATGAATGCATAGAAGCCAGTAAACAGGGCTAGACGGCATGGTCCTGCCCTACCCCTCTGTGCATCCATAGCCACAAATTTGGCTCGTGATCAGGGTTTGCCTGTCATATCATCTGCCTAAAAATCTTGGGAATTGTAGCTTTGCAGAGACCAACAAGTTACTCTTTCGAAGCAATTCTTTGAAGACTCTGCATGCTACTCTATTACAGCTTCATCCCCTGCCCACCCCCCACCCCCAGTTCTGGGGACTGCCATTGTCGAAGATGTCAAGAACTATCTGGTAAGAGTTACCTTAACTCCACTTGATTGAAGTACAGCTCTCAGTGTTTCCTGGGGAGTGGGAATGATTCTGAACCCACTTCAATCTTGTAGTGTGGTGAGATACTCTGAGTCCCAGGTGCAGAGCAGATTTTATGTTCACTTTAGGGAGTCTCCGTGTAGCAAAATGACTTGCCCTATGGTTACAATGCATGGAGCTGTTTTGGGAGTGTAGTTCCACCCTGATGTTATGTAGTTCCACATGCCCTCTCAAGAGGCAATCAGTCTCAAGGCCTTCTCAAGGCAAGTTGTTTACTGCATTGAGATCAGACAAGCGCCTAGCGTTCTGATGTTTAGTCAGCTCCTGAAGACATTTTTGTTTAAGAAGATTACCCTGGAAGTGTGACACAGCCATTTTATGGAATAATATCCTGGTTTTTCCCCACCAGTGTGGTGTAGTGGTTAAGAGCGGTAGACTCGTAATCTGGTGAACCGGGTTCGCGTCTCCGCTCCTCCACATGCAGCTGCTGAGTGACCTTGGGCTAGTCATGCTTCTTTGAAGTCTCTCAGCCCCACTTGCCTCACAGAGTGTTTGTTGTGGGGGAGGACGGGAAAGGAGAATGTTAGCCGCTTTGAGACTCCTTTGGGTAGTGATAAAGCGGGATATCAAATCCAAACTCTTCTTCTTCTTCTTCTTCTTCTTCTTCTTCTTCTTCTTCTTCTTCTTCTTCTTCTTCTTCTTCTTCTTCTTCTTCCTGGGGGTCCTCAAGGGTACAAAGTTCCAGCACCTTTCCCCCCTCCAAATGTTAAAAGTGTGTGGCACATACTGTAACAACTTCATGGTGAGAACCAGCACCTTTCTTTCTTAAAAATTAAAAAGCACTGATAATTATATAATTGTTGGACTGGTTTTACGATCTCCGTGTACTGAGTTTGCAATCTCTTGTATAATTTTAAATCGTATTTTATGGTAGCCTGCTTGAGTATTCTTTTTTTGTGGTGAAGTGGCCTGCAAATAAATAAGATAGTCTAGCATGGCCACAGCGAATCAAATTGTAAGGTCATAACTTCACTGTAAATAAATATCTGTCTTACGGCCAGGCATTTTTGGCACAGCATATGTAGCATGTGCCCTGGCGCTGGCTTTTTCTGCTTCACACTTACAATAGTGCAAAGTAAGTGCAAAGTGTGCCCTGCCATTAATTGTAGATACAGAAACAGACTGTCATATTCACACTTGAGAATTCTAAGCTAGGCTAAACCTCAGGTCTAATATAATATCAACAACAGAACAGGAAGTTGCTCTCTAAGTTTATGGTAAGTCCATTGACTCAAAATCTGCTGGGTTGTCCATCTCAGGATCAGGACCTGTGCCATCCTCAGGGTCCTTTCCAACACTACAATTCCACGATTCTGATATCCAGGACACCAGGGTTTGGCTTTTGTTGTTGCTCCATTGCATTGTCACCTCAATTACGATTATTTATTTATTACTTGTATATCCTGCCTTTCCTCCAATTACCGGTAGCTCCATGTGGTGTAAATGGCCCCACCATTCTCTGTTTTATCATCATGACAAACCTGTGGGGTAGGTAGGGCTGGGTGACCACAATTGGCCCAAGTTCATCCAGAGAGCTTCATGGCTGAGTTGGGATTTGAAGCCAGGTCTCCCAAGGCCTTAAAGAAATCAGCCCTGAGTGCTTAAAGAAATCAGCCCTGAGTGCTCACTGGAAGGACAGATCCTGAAGTTGAGGCTCCAATACTTTGGCCACCTCATGAGAAGAGAAAACTCCCTGGAAAAGACCCTAATGTTGGGAAAGATGGAGGGCACAAGGAGAAGGGGACGACAGAGGATGAGATGGTTGGACAGTGTTCTCGAAGCGACTGGCATGAGTTTGGCCAAACTGCGGGAGGCAGTGGAGGATAGGGGTGCCTGGCGTGCTCTGGTCCACGGGGTCATGAAGAGTCAGACACGACTGAACAACGCCCGAGGCCCTAGTTTGACATGGTAACCACACTGGCTTTCACTTGTTGAGGAAAAGGTTGCCCAAAAAGTGGGATTCTGTTGCTTCTTTCATTGGTTTGGGTGGTGGTGTTTGCTTGTTTGTTTGTTTATTTATCTGTCTGTCTGTCTGTCTGTCTGTGTTGTGTGTGTCAGAGAGAGAGGTGTGTGTGTGTGTGTGTAAGGACTGAGCCATGGTGTCAGAGGTGAACAACCAAGCCAGGAACCAGAACTGAGAAACACACCCAACAAGCCAGGGAAATCATCAAGGCTCAGGCATGGTTTCCACCCAAACAGGAAGCCTTTTATAGCCTTCCCTGGCCAGGGAAACCCACTGATTTCACTGGGTCTTCATAATTAAGTCTTAATCCAATGCCGTAAAGCTATCTCAGCAGCCTACCTATGTCTAAGTAAGCAACTATCCCTCAGCATAATCTACCACTCAGGCTGTTGTGCAGACATAATAATAAACTTATACTAGCTGAGCTGCTTGGAGGAAGAGGTAGGACACATACCCTACAACATTCCTCACATTAAACTAGGGACATTTCTCACTCCCCCAAAACTGACCCTCCTCGATCCCCACCTTTTTTGCCTTCCCCCCAAAGAGCATTTTCTATCAGAAGAAAGGTGAGTGCTACCACCACTACACAAATGGGACACAGCACACACACCCTCTACCTTAATCCCAATTTTATTTTATTCTTTCATAGATTTACAAAAAGAACAACAAAAAAAAAACCACACAGATAAATAAATTTTGGAAAGGGTCTACATTAGACGCAGACACACAAAGCATTAAAACACACACACACACACACACACACACACACACATCCAAAATCCTTGCGCTCCGACCAGCTCCCCCTGGAGTGTGGCATAGTGGTTAAAAGCGGTAGTCTCGCAATCTGGTGAACCGGGTTCACGTCTCCGCTCCTCCACATGCAGCTGCTGGGTGACCTTGGGCTAATCACACTTCTTTGAAGTCTCTCAGCCCCACTCACCTCACAGAGTGTTTGTTGTGGGGGAGGAAGGGAAAGGAGAATGTTAGCCGCTTTGAGACTCCTTCGGGTAGTGATAAAACGGGATATCCAATCCAAACTCCTCCTCCTCCTCCTCCTCCTCCTCCTCCTCCTTCTTCCTTCTACCCAGGGCAGCCCTGTCCTCTGCCTACCCCTCAGAGCCGTCACGCCACATGGGGCTTGGCCTGAGCGACGACAGCCTCTCCCCCTTTTCCTCTTCCTCTTCCTCCTTACCCACTCTCCAGCAGCTGCTACAAGTTGCTCAAGGATGGAGGCCAGCAGTGACAGCCATGCAGAGGCCATGGGATATCCTCTCGCAGCTGCTGCTGCGGCCACCACTCAGGACAACTTGCTGGCTCATTCTCCTTCCAGAGTGCAGTGGCAGTGGAAATAGAGACATTCCGGGTTCAAATCAGAAGTGGGGATGGCTTTCGTAATTCTGGGACTGTCCTTGGAAAAAAATAGAGGCACTTGGAGGGTATGGACATAGTTGTGATGAAGATGTAAGCAGATAGCTGCTGAGGGCAACGAGACCTATACCAGTGCTAGCTAAGTAGAAGCCAGATTTTCAGGAATCCAGCTGCTATTGTCAAGTGTAGTTGCAACAGCAAAGTGATAATACATTACAACCTTATCCAAAGAGGGGGATTTATTAACAAGTGCATGTAACAACCAAGAACACAAAAGGGAAACGGGAATGGGAAGGTGTGTTGGCAACTGTTGTCCTTTAA
Source organism: Lacerta agilis (assembly GCF_009819535.1). NCBI lineage: Eukaryota > Metazoa > Chordata > Lepidosauria > Squamata > Lacertidae > Lacerta > Lacerta agilis. Next base: position 93,604,531 of record NC_046314.1, read on the forward strand.
CATCTCTGAAAACATAGATGTTAATAACCAAGGTGCAGCCAGTGAATGATAGATGGGTAATACATGATTTGGAGTACAGTTAGAAAAGGATCCATCTTGCTTACATGCTGTATGTTGAATTAGTTAAGGACACCATAGGAAAGAGCACGATGAGCCATTGTCCCTGCAAAATTATAATGACAGCCTTGCTAACTACTGTATATTTATTATGCGAGAAAGGAAATGTCTGGTAAAATTCAGCATAGGTTAATAACACCCATATAGTCCTTCTTTTCTACTGTCTTGAATAGACCTCCGACTGACTTTTACTGGATTATTAGCGTTAATTGCATCAATTGCAATATAATTGATTCTTAAATACTATGTAGAAACCTCATACAATTATGGAAAAACAAAAGTCATCTAGACATCTCAGATTTAGAATTCCTACACATTTAATTCCCGATAATCACCAGTCAGTTTGGATGTTAAGATTGCAGGGTCTCTTGTTTTCTTTCAGATAGGTTTTGACAGAATTGATAGTTTTGCAACATTTAACACATTGCACATGGAAATAATAATATTAAGGCTTCAATGCAGCTTGTAAAAAAATAAAAATGAAATAACTTTGTTTCTCAAATGTGAGGTGAACATCACCACTGAAGTATAGCCTAGAAAACACACACACACACACACACACACACACACACACACACACACACAGAGAGATATTCATATGCAGTAGGGAGTTAATATTCTTATCTTACTTGCAGGGTTGGCGTAAGGATGGTTAAGATAATATGCACTACATATGCTAAAGTGTCAAGCTTGTTAGTGTATGGCAGGGGTGATGAATTTATGGCCCTCCAGATGTTGGACTACAGTTCCCCTCATCCCTGACCAATGGCCATACTGGTTGGGGCTGATGGGAGTTGTAGGCTACCATCTGCAGAGCCACAGGCTCCCAACTTCTGGTCTAGGGTTTTGGATGTGAGATACTTTGCATGCAGATGGTCCCAGTTTCAATCCTCGGCATATCCAGCCAAACCAGAGAGCCAGCTGGTTCTTAGCTAGCTGGACCAATAGTCTTGACTAGCATCCTATTATATGAAACAAAAACAAAGCAAAAAATAAATAAATCTGTATTTCCTGGTTGATGAAGAATGAAATGCATTGTCCACATGTGCAAGAATTGCTCTAAGTAATGCTTGTTAAAGTTACCCAGGCTTTTGGTGTCTGGCATGAAACAGACATGAAATGTTTGTGTCTTGGAGGGAAGAGTTCACTGAGGCATTAGTAGCTTCAACATTATACCCTTGTGCAAATTAATTGAAACAAAGCATGTTTTCTATCTTACTCGTAACCGTGTACTCAAAACAAACATGGAAAGTCAGTTGATCATTATGGCGTTGGAAGCCTGCAGCCAATAGAAGGAATGATGCGCCCGCCACAATATATTGAGGTCCTATGAAAGAGAGTTATTCCAGAGCTGGAAAAGAGGTATCCTGATGGTACTGGGATATTGCAGCAGGACCTAGCCCCCTGTTACACATCGAAAGTGGTGAAGAAATTCATGACAGAGCTGCAAATACAGGTACTTGATTGGCCAGGGAATTTCCCGGATGTAAATCCCATTGAGAATTTGTGGGCTATATGCAAAAGTTGCCTCCGTGCTGTAGACTGTATGACTATGGAGAAGCTCATTCAGGCGCTGATTCAAGTGTGGTACAGGGATCCGAAAATCAACAGTGACTGTTCAAAACTAGTAGACTCCATGCCAAACCATGTTCAAATGCTGCTTAAAAATAGCAGAGGTCATATCCATTACTAATGTACGTATACAGGTATGTGAGTTTGGTACATGTATATGTGAGCTTTGTACAATAAACTACATTGTTTGTTTCAATTAATTTGCACAAGGGTGTATATATATTTTAAAAGTTCGGAAAGACTGCCCTTCTTTCAGTAAAGTGGTACCTTGGTTTAAGAACAGCTTAACGTTATCACCACTGTTGTTCATCTTGGTTCTGGAAGTACTTGCCAGGAATATTAGAATGGATAAAGAAATCATAGGGATAAAAACTGGGAAAAATTAATTTAAATTGAAAGCATTTGCTGATGACCTAGTAATTACGGTAGAAGATCCAAAAAATTATCTCCCTAAGGTAATAGAGAAAATTCAAAAATTTGGGGAAGTAGCAGGACTTAAATTAAATAAAAACAAGACCAAATTATTAGTTAAAAATTTAAAAGAAGAAGAGAAAAAAGAGTTAGAGGAAAGTATAGAGATAGAAATCCATTAAAAAGTTAAATATTTAGGAATCTGGTTAACAACAAAAATATAAATTTGTATAAGGATAATTATGAAAAAGTATGGTTGGAAATAAAAAGGAATTTAGAAATATGGAGCAGAATGAACCTTTCCCTACTAGGAAGAATTGTGGCGATAAAAATGAATGTGCTACCAAAACTGCTCTTTCTTTTTCAGACAGTCCCAATAAAGGTCAAAGATGATTACCTCAAAAGATGGCAAAAGGATATTTCCAAGTATGTCTGGGAGGGCAAAAGGCCGAGGATTAAACACAAGATACTCACAGATATAAAAGAAAGAGGAGGCTTTGCCCTCCCAGACTTTAAATTGTATTATGAGGCTGCATGCCTGGTATAGATTAGGGACTGGATAAAACTGGAAAAGGAGGAAGCGTTAGATTTGGAAGGTCATGATAACAGATATAGTTGGCACGTATATCTTTGGTATGGGAAAGGGAAGATACATAAAGGGTTTTATAATCATATAATTAGGAGATCATTAATGAGAGTTTGGGAAAGGTACAGAGATTTAATAGAGAGGGGGAAAAACACCTTGGTGGTTATCACCAATTGAGGCTTCACTTGGCAAAAAAGAAAAATGGCCTACATACAAGGACTTATTGAGAGATGAAGAAGGCAAATGGAAATTAAAAGAATATGACGAGATAAAAGGATACGTCCAGAGTTGGTTACATTATAGACAACTGAATGAAATGTATAAAGAAGATAACAAAAAAGGGTTCCGTTACACAATTTCGAGATTCCAAAAATAAGTAGAAGAAGAAAAGGTAAAGCTGTTGAAAAAAGCTCATAGCATTTTGTTAGAATAGGAAACAAAGGAGGAGGAGGTAAAATCAGTAATGATTAAATGGGCTCAAGATTTTGGGCATAATATACAATTTGAGGATTGGGAAAAATTGTGGAAAGTGAATCTGAAATTCACAGACTGTTCTCTGTTGAAGGAAAATTATATGAAAATGATGTATAGATGGTATATTACACCAGTCAAAATGGCAAAAATGTACAAAACTGGGACAAGTACATGTCGGAAATGTAAGGAAAAAGAAGGGACTTTTTATCATATGTGGTGGGAATGTAGAGAAGTTAAAAAATACTGGGAAATGATTTATAATGAATTGGAAAAAATGTTTAAAATGACTTTTGTTAAAATGCCGGAAGCTTTTTTATTAGGAAATTTAGGACAAGACATACCAAAGAAAATAAAGAACTTATTTATGTATGCTACAACTGCGGCAAGAGTTTTGCTAGAACAAGGTTGGAAGAAGGAAGAAACACCAACAAAGGAACAATGGCAAGAAAAACTGATGAGTTATGCAGAACTGGCAAAACTAACAAATAAATTGCATGAAAAGGACAATCGGGACTTTAAAGAAGATTGGGGATTTTTCATAAATTATTTGAAAAAACAACAAACAGACTTAGATTCACTGGCAGAATTTGAATAAACATGCACAAACTTTATTAACATTTAGGAGTTTGAATAACAGGAAAATAACATTTTAAACTGTATAACATGCAGAAACAATATTGAATCAATAAAACAGTTGGGGGAGCTGGGGGAAGTCCTGGGGGGGGGAGTGGGAGTGGGAGGGGAAGGGGAGGGGGGAAATGTATGGGATTGTATTGTTTGATAATTTGTATTGATTTAAATTTCTCTCTCTCTCTCTCTCTCTCTCTCTCTCTCTCCATATATATATATATATATGAGAACAGCTTAGTTTATGAACAACTTGGATTAAGAACTCTGCAAACATGGAAGTAGGTGTTTTGGTTTGTAAACTTTGCCTTGGAATAAGAACATGTTTTGCTTCCTGTTGAGTGTGCTCCATTTGTAAATTGAGTCCCCCGCTGCTATGGGAAAGCATGTCTTGGTTTAAGAACACTTTGGTTTAAGAACGGACTTCCAGAACGGATTAAGTTCGTAAAGCAAGGTACCACTGTGTAAGGAAAGATTACACAGACTATAAAGAAGCTCAGGGGCATTCATCATTATTATGCATCTATACCCCTTTGCAGTCAATTGGGGATAACATTTCTTGCACTGCTGTTCATTCTGGTCATGATTCCTGACATGTTTCTTATTGGCTCATTCCAGGCTCTTTATTGGCCTTCCACGAGTCATGTGGTGTTTGTATGAGCAGACTTTCTTTGGGCTTAAGCTGTTAACAGTATCCGTAAGGCTAAATGCAGCATTCGTACAAATTACATTCGTATCTTGGAAGTCGAATGGAATCCGTCCAGGAAGTCCATTCGACTTCCAAAACATTCGGAAACCAAGGCGCAGCTTTGGAAGCCGCGGAACCCACATCGGACGTTCGGGTTCCAAAGAATGTTTGCAAACCGGAACACTCACGTCCGGGTTTGCAGCGTTTGGGAGCCAAAACATTCAACTCAAAAGGCATTCGACTTCTGAGGTATGACTGTATTATTATTATTATTATTATTATTATTATTATTTAGGATGTCCCTATTTTCATCAGAGAAATGCTGGAGGGCATGTTTCACAGGAGCAAGCTGGGCAGAAATTTGGTTGCATTCTCGTACGGCATGTTATTATTTTGCGGCGAATGGTCCAACTTCATCTGTGTCACTTAAACATGCTGCAAAGCAGTCCTGCCGTCAAAAGGTTTCCCTGAGGAAAAATTAAGCCCTTGCAGGCATCAATTATGCAAAGACTACATCTAAGGGCACCATCCACCTTGTCCTCCTGCCTGCCCGAAGTGTTAAATAAATCATAACATCCTGTTCATCCTGCCGTCAGTGCGGGTGAAAGAAGTCATCGTAAATGAGGTCGAAATCACAGGGTCGGAGACAGCGTCCAAGTTTTTGTTTGCAAGAAGCAGCAACTCCAGAGCTTTTGGTAATTCAGGTCCTCAAGGAAAGCCTTCTCCACTATCTCAACTACTTCCTGTTAATATGGACCAGGGAGGAAATGGTCATTAAGCACAAGGAAGTGCCCACCCGTTTCCAGTCGTGTGCCTTAATTTGTCATGGGTAAAATTGGCACCTGGTGGCTTGTTTTGGCTCCTGTTCCATCCCTAATGAGGAAGTATCAAAATACTTGTAACCCGCTGTGTGAGGACTTCAAAGCCTTTCATCAGTGGAGACTTAAATGCATTAAAAAAAAAAAAGCGGAAAGGAAACTCCTATGGCATTTGTTTGATTAATTTTTTTGTGGCGATAGAGAGAAAAGGAATGAATTAGGTAACAACAGCCCGTCGAAAAGTACGTTTACAAATAATGTTTAAATCGCTAGGAATGATGCTGCAACCCCATCTTGAGGATTTGATATTTTGCCTCAATTGTTGTTGATGTTTGACAGTATTTGGCAGTTGCCATGGAAGTGTAAAGCACTCAAGTTTTGTCAGATGCCGAGGCCTAATTTCAGAATCCAAATTCACATTTGGTAGGCGGGAGGATTTTGAAATGATCCACGCTGGACTCCTTTATGGCATGCAGTCTGGGTTAGAGAATGCAAACTGAGAGTTGATTAGACATATCAGACCCAGTCTTACTGTCAGGGAAGGTCCCTGGTTCAATCCCCAGCATCTCCTGATGGGGCTAGGAGAGAAACTTTCCTGAAATCCTGGAGAGCTGCTGCCAGTCAGTGTGGACAATACCAAGCTGTTGTTGTTGTTGTTGTTTTAATTAATTAATTACATTTATATACTGCTAGATGGACCAATGGTTTGACTCAGTATAAGGCAGCCTCCTTTGGTCCTTTGTACTAACACTAATTATTGCCAAATAGAAACTTATTCAGCGTTCTGTGCCTCTTTTCTCTTGTCCTCCTGCCATTCTCTCCTTGCCCCCACACTCAGTCTGATCCCATTTAGTCTTCAGCCTCAAGCCAATCTTCTAAAGATCACTAGTGCCTCAGCTCCCTTGCAGACATCAGGCTTGTGAAATCTACTTTCTTTTCTGCTAGAACCTTGAGATCCATAACGGGGCTTTCTGGTGGCGGGAGGGCACAGCACTGAACCAGCATCATGAACCACATGTGATTCAGGGTTGATCGTTGAGCCAGCGATCTTGCTGTCCATTGCACCTTCTGCTCCAGTTGCCATATGTGGTGGGGCCGAGGTTGCAGCAGTGGTCCCAGCCCACCTCCCTGGAAGCCCCACCAGATTCTGGGGTGGGGAGTCTGAATTGCTCCTTTAGCTTCACAACAGGCTTATGAGAGGGGTTATGTTGAGAGAAAGTGACTGGTCCAAGGCCTGACTTTCATGACCGAGCATGGATGTGTTCCTGGTCTTTCCTGGCCCCAGGTGTCAAATGTTACCACTGCACCATAAAACTGGCTCTTACCAGTTTTATGCAACTTTGTACCTTTTTAAGCAAATTATTATTATTATTAAGCAAATTATTAAGCAAATTATTTTTAATTAACAGCCATATCATTGCTATAAGTGTGGTGGCATATTTTCAAGAACAGTGGAGCAACTAGTAAACAAAGAAAATAAACCACTGCCATCCCTTTCACCGCCTTAGAAATCCATGCCACCTCTCTGCCACCCTGGAATAAGAGTTTTTGCAAACTAATATTTACCAAGCAAATCCTGTCTTTTCCTGCCAACTGCCCATGCATGTGGGTTTGGCATCCGCACCAAATTCACTGCGCACGATCTAACAGTGCCGCTTAGACACACATCCAGCCCCTTTGCACTGATCAGGTGAAAAGTTTCCTGACGTGATTCACCCCGCTGTGCTCTTCTTGTTTGCTGAATGTGATTTGGAAAGAATATTCCTCCTCCACCACCCGCTTTCACCATCATCATTATTATTTTTTTAAAATCATTGTTTCAAGAGGCAGCCATAAGCAACAAAACCACAAGGCTAGTCTTGGCTGGCTGACTACATTCAGCAGCTGCTGTGTTCCAAGTTCTGGGCAAGCCACCGTTATCCAGATTCCCACTTGTCCTCTGTGTCTTCTGCCTCAGTTGCATTACAGCATCTTGAGCAAGATGGACCACTAATTGACCGGTCTGGATAGACTGCCAGCGTTTTGATGCAGCCCATTCCCTATCCCCAGCAGACTGTGCCTGCCCCTGTCACGTCGCGTTTCCCACCCTTGTTATCTGAGGCCTGCGACATCTTCCAAGCCCTCCTTGTACGCAAGACTCCGATTTAGCATGTGATATGTGCTGTGTAGCTTTTATTTCCAGCAGGCTGCTTTGTATCTCGACCAAAGTAAATGTTCCGAGTGGGTAAGTTCTTTCGGCAATTATATTCTAGCAGACTAGCAAGGCAGAAAAACCAAATTTCTTCTCCCCTTCTTTTCTTCTTCCTCCCTTCTCTCTTCACACACACACAAAAAAACATGCACCAAGCCCTATCTTGGGCTCCTTCGCAATTATTCTGAAAGCTCTGCACACTCACAAAAGTGTTGATAGCTACATATTTAGCGATCCTTTTCTTAAAACAAGAGATAAAATGCTGGATGCATTTTCCACTAACCCCCACACCTCCTGACTAAAGTCGGAAGGCTATTTAAGTTGGCTTCAGTGCATTTCTTCATTGTGTTGTGCTGACATGATTTGTTCAAAGAAATTGTGCTTTTGGAAGGAAAAGGTTAGAGTTTGCTACTGATATTCATCAGGAGATGGATATTTAATCTTTAATCTCTTGTTCTAGGCCCCTACTTCGGATCAACTCATTATCCCGAATAAACGATGTGTCATTCCCATTATTTATGTTTCATTGCAGCCAAAGTATCTGGACCTCGTTTGGGTAAGCACCATTCATTTCGACCCATTCAGCATTAATCTCCCTGCTAACATCTTTCCTGTCCTATGCGCTGTCCCCTATTTGCTTTTATGTTTTCCGTGGAGTGTTTATAAAAGGATAATCTTTTACAAAGCAGACAGAATTTTTTTGTGTATAAACTGCTGGGTTTGAATGCCTCATTGATACACCATCTAAACTGAAGTGTTCAGCAAGATTAGTGCATCCAGCGAGCTTCTGAACTGGGTAAAAAAAAAAAGACATTTAAAGAACAGAGGGACTGCGCCTTTCTTTATGGTGGGAAAAAAAAGGGTGGCTAATGATTCCGTCACCATTCAGATGGGATACTTTTTAAAGCAGATGGACTTGGAGAACAGGAAAACATTTGAAAAAAATAATTTTAAAAAACCAGCCAAGGAGGTCGCTTATGGTGACAGAGAGAAAGGGAAAAGAGACAACAGCCGTGTTATTTTGTGGATTCTGATTTGCTGGGGAGTGAATGTCAAGCTGGAACGGAGCCATGGAAATCGGCAGAGTGACTTCTTCTACATCATGGTAGCTGCGATCAGAAATTGCCCCCTAGCACCGCTAAACGCATACGACTTTTGCTGGGGAGCAGAAGCACGTTGCTCTGTAGTATGGAAATAGGGTAATTATATTTTTTAGAAGAGAGATTCATAGATGCATTAGCGATGCATTTTGCCATCATCTCCCTCCCTCCCTCCCCCCGCCCGCCACCCAATCTGTGCACTTTACAAAGCCATATCTTTGAGGATGTTGAATGTTGGGTGCTATTGACAGACACCCCCCTGTACAATGCAAACACTTTTTTGTTGTTGTTTAAAGAACACAATATGCAAGTGCTTTCCTGCCCATATCCCCCACATTTAATAGGGAAAATTCCAAAACAGACATGTGGTGGTATCATTTGAATGGCATAGATCCTTAAATACATTTGTCACTTTGCGTGCTTGCCAGATATTTTTCAAAGATCCACACCATCGAAAACACTCCAAATTATATCCATCATGACACTGTCAACATGTAGCACTGTTTAGCGTTTTATTTTCATTAAACTGCACTATTGTTGTCCATCTATTATGACATAAACTAGGATTCGTGCCCTTGCATTAAAACAAGATGAAGACTGAAAGAAATCATTGGGAAAAATGTTCAGGAAAGCTTGCAATTCGTTTGTGTTTGTTGAGCTGCCTGGGCACATGTGGGGGAAAGGGTAGGTGAAATGTCATGTAGATCAGCTGCACATTGCATAACGGTGGGTATTAAATTCCAAAGGGACTCAGTCACACATGTAGCCAAGAGCATGGGATGCAATTTTACTTCTTTAACTACTGCTTCTGTTGTGCATATTATCCCACCTTTCATCCACAGGGCTTAAGGGGTGGGACACATAGTTCTCCTCTGCATTATATCCTCACAACAATCCTGTGAAGTAGGCCAGGTTGAGAAAAGAGTGAGAGTTCCAGTGTCAATCTAGTGAGCTTCATGGCTGAGTGAGGATTTGAACTTGCATCTCCCTGGTCCCAGTCTGACATGCTGTACTGTTACATTGCACTGGAGTAAAGGGGTGGGGAAGGTAAAGGACCCCTGGACGGTTAAGTCCAGTTAAAGGCGACTATGGGGTTGCGCCACTCATCTCACTTTCAGGCCAAGGGAGCCGGCGTTTGTCCACAGGCAGCTTTCCGGCGCATGTGGCCAGCATGACTAGACCACCTCTGGCGCAATACAACACCAGAGCGCACCGAAACACCGTTTACCTTCCTGCTGCAGCGGTACCTATTTATCTACTTGCACTGGCATGCTTTCAAACTGCTAGGTTGGCAGGAACTGGGACAGAGCAACGGGAGCTCACTCTGTCGCAGGGATTCGAACCAGCAACCTTCCAATCAGCAAGCCCAAGAGGCCCAGTGGTTTAGACCACAGCACCACCAGCGTCTCTACTGCACTGGAGTACATATTACTGTTGTGGTCAAGGTAGTTATGTGCAGTGCTATTTTTCTACAAAAAGAGGTTCCAGAACTCACCATGAACACCTCCTTTGTTCTCTTAGAATGGCAATGGTGCCCATATGAGAGGCTCCGGAACAGTAAACAGTGGCTACGTTCTCACGGAGGTGGCAAACCTGGCCCAAGCTTTATCCTTTAGATTTCAAGAGCTTTCATGATTGAATGTTCCTTTACGGGGGGGGGGGGTGCCCTCTGCATTAGGGTTGCCAGACCTCCAGGGCTGACCTGAAGTCCCCAGATTGGCCTGGCTCCCTCCAGCTGGCAGCGGGAGGGCTTGAATCTTCAGGCATACTCTTAATATTTTATTATTTAAATTTGCGCACACAGCTTGCAAGCTCCGGTTCAGCAGGAGCCAGATTTAAATTATTTCATAGTCCCTTTGAGTGTTTGTGTATTGTCGGGGTTTGGGTGCTGGAGCTCCTCGTGCACGGCCTTGGATTGGTTATGCACGAGGTACCAGTTGCGGGGAAAGTGGCCAGCGTTCCGCGTGCTTTTGAGCACGGTCGCCGGCCAAGCCTCACAGTCTGAAGGATGATGAGTAAGCCAATTGACGACTCCGATGAAGTGTGAGTTCCTAATTGCCTTCTTTAATGAACAGTTGCCTCGTGAAATAAAATATATACCCTGACTCTGAATAGATGGACCAATTTACAGAAAATAAAAATTTTACTTTACTCCCCCCTTTAACCCCAAAGGAAGACAGACACCGGTTGTATCTTTAGTGGCTTCGGCAGAACCCGCGTAGGCTCGTCCCCTAAGCTAAGTTCCCCTAAGCTTAAAGACCCTGCGCGCCCAATCTTCCGCGAGGCTAACTAAATAAACTAAAACCGAAATATCTTCCGCAATTCTAGCCCTAGGCTAAACCTAAAGAAAACCTAACTAAGGCTAAACCGAATGATCTTCCGCGATCTAACTCTAACTAAAGAAAAACCCATCCAACCCGTCCAGCCCGCTCCTAGCCCCTTAAACTAAACTTGACTTCAACTAAAACCCAACTAAAAGAACATAAGAAGAACGTGCGGTCTCGTGCTACTCCTCCTGCCTAAGCGGGGTGCCTCTGCCTTTTATTAGGGAACAAACGTGACATCATCAATAATGCCTTAACCAATAAGATCACTGTTGCTGCCCTCCAAAAGGGCGGGAAGCAAGTTTAACGCTCATTAACAACTTTGAACATGACCGGATCTACAAAATAAAGGCGGATTAATCTTGTAAGTGAATCACACTATTCATTCATGCTTTCACTTTCACTTTTGCGCGCAATTATACCAAAAGTAAACCTTGAAAAACCCATAAAATAACCAATTAATTATGAATCCATGGCGGATCCGTGAAACGTATTCCGACATATCATCTTTCTTTTTTTGTTTTAAATTAAATTAATTTTGATTTAGTTATATAAAAAAAAATTAGAGATATCATAAGCATTTATCTTGACACAAACATTACCATTTGCTTCGATATAAACCTCGACATGAAAAGGCAAAGCGTCAACAGTGCTGACAGTGTCCACATCAAGACTGTGATATAAACACCAGCAAAACCATCAACATCCACCCCTTTCATAGGAGGAAATACTTGTACAATAATGTAGCAATAAAGTCATGAAAATAACAAACCACTAGCCGAACATAAAAAATGATCGATCCGATACACTATAAACCTTCTAGGCATATATAAATACTTCAATATGTAGTGTAACACAACAAATCACCTCATAAACATGTATACTTTCGCGTGCAGCGTAAAACAACAAATTACTCCCCAAACACAAGAGAGGACCTGATACAGGTCCAAAATTAAGAATAACGGATAACGACTGCCCAAACATAAGAGAGGTCCCGATCCGGGACCCAAAATTAAAGTATAACTAGAGCTGGGGCTACATGGCCTACCCAGACCCCTCCCCCATTTTTTTTAAATTTTTTATTTGGAAACTAAGGAAAATGGATAAGGAAACATAAAAGGGTTGTGGCTCTGAGGCTACAGAATCGAGGGAACTTTAGATTCTGGACTTATCACAGCGACCACAGGTAACGGGGAACTAGGGTCCGATTCCAGAGAGGGGATTTAAGCCACCTATGTACAAGTGGTTTTCGCCACAAGAGGGGATTTAAGCTACCTACATAAAGGTGTCCCAGCCAGGATGAGGATTTAAACCATCTATGCAAGGGTTTCCAGCGAAACGAGATGGGATTTAAACCAACTACATAAGGTTCTCCCATCAACAGCAGGAAACAGAGTGAAGGGAAAAGCTGGGAACCTGGTTTACTGCCAAAAGGTAGCATATAGAGGGGTATTCTTCAAAGAAAATAGGGGTACCAAAAGGGTAGGACGCCACCAGACTTGACACATATATCTTGAACAAATCCGAGAATGACCAATTCTTTGACCAAAGGAAATATTTCAAATAAGGCATATAAGTGTTACCACATTTTGAACTACAACTTTTGCAAGCACAACGTGGAGATTTAGGATTATTGAAATAAAACATATATGTATAAATATGTCTATGACTAGAACTGCACAAAGATGATGTTTTTAACCTTACATAAACATTTCCATATCATCAAAGTTGTGACGCTCTAAATGGAAACCATTTCAGAAAAGCTTTGCATATATATAAACATCCATATCATTAATTACCAAGCTATATGGAAAACACATGTAATATGCGAGGCGGATATTTCAAGAAGCATACAAAGGTAAATATGCAATTTTTACAAGTACAAGACAGGTTTAGAACTGCAAAATGGTGTTGGAGAGGAGGATGAAGACGATGAATGAGTTGCCGGTCGTCTTCTTCTCCGACTACACATGACCATGTAGAAGAAATAGTCCTGGAACTCAGGAAAAGTTCATGGAGCTCAGGAAAGTACTGAAACATCGAGTTCTGAAGAAACAACGATACCTGTAGAAGAAAGGAGGTTAAGCAAGCAAATCAAGGTGATCTGCTAGTGAGTGCAGGTATGGGAATAACTGGAACAAATCTAGGCAGCCAGGAACCAGAGGCCGCCCAGAGGCAAACAAAAGGCATAGGTTAAGGATAGTTGAAGAGTTGCTGCATTTGACAGGAAGTTGAGAAGTTAGCGAATAGCTAACAACCAGAGTTAGACATCACGGCTTGTGATGAAAAGGGAGTATCGAATTTCACGCAAAGTTTGTCCAGCGTGTTTCTTGAATGAAGAATGGAGTTGAGCACACAAACAGGTGTGGGAAATAGGGGTTCTTTTCGCAGAAGTAGGGACAGTCCTCCGCTGAGAAGATTAAGCAACAAGGAGTTGTCGTTGAAGATGCAGGCTGGCAAGTACCACGCAGGGTTACATGACTTGATCTTCAGGTGAAGAGTTCCTTGCGGAAGACAGTACTTCTGAGCACAAGGAGGAACTGCCTGAAGAGCCTGTAGTAGAGTTCTTGGTTGATGCAGGAAAAGATACTCCAGAAGAATACCTGGGGAGATGCGGAGCATATTTGCAACCAGGTAGAGAGCAACAGAAAGCAGGTGAAAAGGGTTTGCGGTTTTGGTTGGAAACAGGTATGCTGCAAGAAGTGATGGCAGCAATCTGTAGGCACGGTGAGTACCATTCAAAACCAGCCAACAGAATGCCCATGCAAAAGACAGCACGGAACATAGCAAGGAGCGTCCCATGGTTGACGATTGGATCACTGAGACAAAGGAAAGTTTCAACGGCGTGAGAGTGCTTGAAGATGCTGCTGAACAGAACTTGTAGACAGGAGAATTCACCTTACCAAGCAGTGAAATTCTCCAGGAGAACTTTGCAATAGGTTTTCTGCAAGGGACAGTTTGAAGACTATCAAGGGAACACTCTAAAGTCAATGACTGTGGAGCTTTATCCATGAGGTACTGATGGAGAGTAAAGAGTTGCATGTGATTCTGGTGTAGCAGCTCTTTGATTAGGGCCTCTGCTGCAGCGAGCTTTTCTGACGTCAGCGCCCATTGGTCGACCCATACAGGGGGTCCTTCCTTCCATGTGAGTGGAAGAGCATGTACTGGCGCTGATGCAAAGGCCCACATCAAAAATGTGTATGGACAACAGTTCTTGCTTTAGACAATAAGTCTCTATCCCAAAGGGTGATAGGCACATCCATAACAAGTGGACGGAGCTGCACCATGGAGCCTGAGTCTGACTGGAAGGTAATCGGATGCACACTCTGGTGGGCGGGTTCGAAACCTCCGACTCCGAAGACTTCCTGGGTGACAGTCGTTGCCCACTGGTCAGGCCAATCTTTTCTGGCGATCACTGTAACATCTGCGCCTGTATCAAGAAGACCCTTGATCTTTCGTCCACCCATTTCTAAGACGAGATGAGGGCGTTCTTATGTAATCTTGATTAGCGCCATTGCTGTCTGAGGAGGCAAAGAGTCTACAGGAGCTGTAGGCGTAGAAGTAAGCAAATAGAGTCTGGCAATTTCCAAACCTTTTGTTAGGACACAAGGAACAGTTGAAAATCCTGGAATCAGCAACTGCGATGAATCTGTGATTCGAACTAGGCCTGCAGTCAGTGTGACTGTGGCAGGGAGGCGATCCATCCTAGGCAGGATAAGGCAAATTGAGGTGTCTGGGAATGGACCACGAATGGATGTTGGCAATTGCTGAGCAAACCATGGATTTGAAAAGTAACAGTCCTCTGTTAAGAAGAGTGGTATACCTGGGACAGAAGATTCTTCTTGTTCTTCGTTGGCAGTGTTTGAAGATATCTTTTTGGCTTCGGGTTTTTTGCACTGCTGAAGTTGGCAACTCTGAAGCTGCTTGGCGTTGAGTTGGCAAACTTGAGGTTCCTCTGTTGGTAAAAGTTGCTGATGCTGTTGAACCTGCTGGCATTCAGTCAGTTGTGCATCAAACTGGCAGGATGGAACTTCTTCTTTGACACGAGGCAGTAGAAGTTGTTGTTCCTGATAGTTGTTTGGTTGTGGCGGGCTGAGCTTAAAAGCTGGAGGTGACACAAAGGTGTGGACATTGTTAACTGGAGTGATGCTTAAGCTTCCACAAGAGGGAGCTGGCTCACTCACTTGCATTCTTTGGCCACATGGAAAGTGATCATCAGCTGGGTTGCAACTTG
Organism: Lacerta agilis; assembly: GCF_009819535.1. Classification (NCBI taxonomy): domain Eukaryota; kingdom Metazoa; phylum Chordata; class Lepidosauria; order Squamata; family Lacertidae; genus Lacerta; species Lacerta agilis. Next base: position 93,619,673 of record NC_046314.1, read on the forward strand.
AACACTGCTGTTTCATCAAGGGCAAATGTCCTTCAATGACAGATTGACCTTGATTTGAAGATGAATAAAGCTCAGGAGTTGCGAGATTGATCTCAGTAGGATGTCTTCTCAACGTTGAAGGCAATTCTGCGATCAGAGGCTTGACTGTGATTGCTTGCTGTGAAGCAGGATCAACATCAGCAGGAACTGAAGGGCGGTCAGCAGAAGGTGAACTGAATGCTGTGTTCTCTACTGGAACCCTTTGAATAGGTAAGGCAGATGATGAAACCTCTGGAACCTGAATGCTTGATGAGGTCACATCTTTTCTCTGGACATCTGGAGAGTAGATATCTCTCTGGATCACTCTTTTTTCCTGATGACCTGGATAAGGAGTAGCGTTGTTCACCTTTCTGGGATGGTTGACCTTCATGATGTTCTTGAACTTGCACCCTATTGTTTTACCGGGGCCGGGGCGCGGCCCGCAGAACCGTTTCCCTGAACTGGAGATGAGGTAGGTGATGTGTTTTGTGGATTCAAGCGACAATCATTCGCCCAATGAAATCCTTTCTGACAGATGGGACATCTCTCTGGCGGCTTGGCAGAAGGCCTTGGCGTTGTTGTGCACTGCGACCGGAAATGCCCATCGCCTCCACACCCATAGCACTTCTTGACTGGCGTAGAGCTGTCTTGACGTGGCATCTGTACCGCAGCTGCCAAGAGCTGTGCTTTGTAGGAGTGGGTACCGACATTCTGGCAGACGCGTAGCATCTCAGTCAATGTGGCATCTGGACGAGCTGCAACTGCTGTTAGGGCATTCTTGCAGTCATCATTGGCATTCTCAAAGGCAAGTTGTTTTGTCAGCATGTTTCTGGCATGACGATCTTCTATCTGGCGTTCCACTGCAACAATCAGGCGATCCACGAAGTCCCCATAAGGTTCTTTTGGACCTTGCCTAACTGCAGCGAATCCTGATACTGAGCTAGCATCTGTGCGATTGGGTAGTCTGCGCCAAGCTTTGACTACAATGTCTGCTATGGTGACAAGTGCAGCATCAGGTATGGCTAGCTGTTGATTGAGATTGGAGTAATGTCCTGATCCTGTGAGCATATCTTCTGTGGCAAGTGGCGTTGCACGTCTGGCTGCTACTTCTTTCCACTCTTGCAGGCACAGAAGAGCATTTGTAGGCGACAGGAAGGTGCGAAGAATCAACTTCCAATCAGATGGCAGAAGTCTACTAGTGGACAGTCCTTCAAGTAAACTTCTAGTATAAGGAGCTTGAAGTCCATTTTCGCGTATGGCTTTTCGCAGTTCACGTAGTGTTTCAAAAGGAATGGCTTGATATCTTGCAGGTTGTCCTCCATTAGCACGAATCACTGGAAAGATGTGCATTGGATCAGCACTAAAGTCTATTTGTCCCAAAGCTGCTTCCAAAGCTTGGGTTCTGCAGATGGGCTGCATTGCTGTTGGATCTGTAGGTGGCATCAGTGAGTTTAAATCTTCTTGATGCTTTCCAAATGATGAGCCACTAGATGGTGCTAAAGAGTCTTTGACATCTGGATGCCTTGAAGATGGCTGACTATGAAGACAAGATGGCTGACTTGAAGTTGGATGAAGACAAGATGGCTGACTTGAAGTTGGATGAAGACAAGATGGCTGACTTGAAGTTGGAGCATAAGGTTGTTGGCTCTGTACTGCAAGTCCTGGCATCTGGATCATCATTGTTTGGCTTTGCTCTTGTCTTGGAATCTGCATTGGCATTGGAGGTGCTGAAGGGTTGGTAAATTGCTGTTGTGCTGCTTGCATTGAAGCTTGGATTGCTGTTGATTGGAAATCAGCTTGCTGCAAAACTGGAGCTGCTGGCTTGAGCGCGGCCTGCAGGGCAGCAGGGTTTGCTGGCAAAAAGGCTGCTTGCTGCTGCTGCTGCTGGATCGCTGGCAAAAGCGCGGCTTGCGATGAAGGAAGCGGGACCGTTGCTTGGAGCGAGGTCCGCGGCTGCTGCTGACTTGAAATCGCTGGCTGATAAAAGGCCTGCGATGACTGCTGAGCGACTGGCGGTGGGGCAGTCCGCGGCGGGGCTTGAAAGGCCGACGGCGTCTGCTGCACCGGCACAGGCGGCAATGAATCTGGCAATGACAAATTGGACAAGGGCGAGTGCGTGTACGACAACGGGGCCTGAACTGGCTGCTGCGAGGGGGCCGAAAATGGCACAACCGCAAGCGGCAGCACAGGGGCACTATTAAAAGCAGTATTTCCTAAATTCACTGTTCCATTAAGCAAAACATTTCTTGGAGCGATTTGTTGAAAGCAGTTTCTTACTTTGCTCCATACTAATTGTACAGGAATTCCGATTTTCGGGTTGGCCATAAATTCTAACCCGATCCTTTCCCATGAGGCTAAATCTTTCGTTCCCTCCTTAGGGACCCAGGGACAAATTTCCCCAATGGTTTTAACTAAAAGCTCTACTTCTGATTCAGAGACAGGGTGACCATTTCTTTTCAAAAGGTACAATAAATCTTCACAAAATTTTACTTGAGCAGTTGAGAGTGAGGAGCCCATTTTTTAAACACTTTTCCAAAACTTTTCCTCCCCCACCCGTAGGCTTCTACTAGGGGACACCGGTTCTACCCGTAGGCTTTAACCGAAAAACCTGGCACCCGTAGGCTTTAGCCAGAAAACCTCCACCCCCACCCGTGGGCTTCTACTAGGGGCTACCGGCCCTACCCGTAGGCTTTGACCGAAAAACCTGGCACCCGTAGGCTTTAGCCAGAAAACCTTTCCCTCCCACCCGTAGGCTTTTTCGGGAGACACCGGCCCTACCCGTAGGCTTTGACCGAAAACCCTGGCACCCGTAGGCTTTTGCCAGACCCTGGCACCCGTAGGCTTTTGCCAGAACCCTTCCCACCCGTAGGCTTTAGGGAAGACCTTACTCTGCCCGTAGGCTTACACTAAACTCCTTGCCGCTCTACCCGGGGACCCCTTGGGGCAAAATATACGCGCGCGACTTCTATTTACACTACTTTGGGCAAGCGGTGGATTCGCGCTACTGCAGCGAAATCCTGGATAAACCGGGCCGTTATACCTCACCTCTCAATGTCTGTTTCCGAGCCACTTCCGATATGTTGCCTTTAACCGGAGTCTTCGTGGAAGCGATTTTTGACTACGCTTTGCCTCAGAGAGGGCACCACTTGTCGGGGTTTGGGTGCTGGAGCTCCTCGTGCACGGCCTTGGATTGGTTATGCACGAGGTACCAGTTGCGGGGAAAGTGGCCAGCGTTCCGCGTGCTTTTGAGCACGGTCGCCGGCCAAGCCTCACAGTCTGAAGGATGATGAGTAAGCCAATTGACGACTCCGATGAAGTGTGAGTTCCTAATTGCCTTCTTTAATGAACAGTTGCCTCGTGAAATAAAATATATACCCTGACTCTGAATAGATGGACCAATTTACAGAAAATAAAAATTTTACTTTACTCCCCCCTTTAACCCCAAAGGAAGACAGACACCGGTTGTATCTTTAGTGGCTTCGGCAGAACCCGCGTAGGCTCGTCCCCTAAGCTAAGTTCCCCTAAGCTTAAAGACCCTGCGCGCCCAATCTTCCGCGAGGCTAACTAAATAAACTAAAACCGAAATATCTTCCGCAATTCTAGCCCTAGGCTAAACCTAAAGAAAACCTAACTAAGGCTAAACCGAATGATCTTCCGCGATCTAACTCTAACTAAAGAAAAACCCATCCAACCCGTCCAGCCCGCTCCTAGCCCCTTAAACTAAACTTGACTTCAACTAAAACCCAACTAAAAGAACATAAGAAGAACGTGCGGTCTCGTGCTACTCCTCCTGCCTAAGCGGGGTGCCTCTGCCTTTTATTAGGGAACAAACGTGACATCATCAATAATGCCTTAACCAATAAGATCACTGTTGCTGCCCTCCAAAAGGGCGGGAAGCAAGTTTAACGCTCATTAACAACTTTGAACATGACCGGATCTACAAAATAAAGGCGGATTAATCTTGTAAGTGAATCACACTATTCATTCATGCTTTCACTTTCACTTTTGCGCGCAATTATACCAAAAGTAAACCTTGAAAAACCCATAAAATAACCAATTAATTATGAATCCATGGCGGATCCGTGAAACGTATTCCGACAGTGTATGTCCTGCCTTCCTTTCTCATATAACTGCCATCTTCAGCCGACCCCTGTAACATCACCAGCAGCCACCCCTAGCTCTCAGGTTTGGGCCATGAAATCTCAGCTTCTGGGATGCTTCTGACCGGGCAACACTACCCTGCATTGAAAGGTAAGAGGTCAAGTTCTAGACTGCTGGTTTTCTAGGCCCCATTCACACTATAGTTTTAAAGCAGTGTGTCATACCACTTTAAACAGTCACACCTTCACGTAATGAATCTTGGGAAGTGCAATTTAAGAAGAACCAGAAATTCATCCAATGATCTCAGGGCAATTATAGTTGAAGGGAGTTTGGGCAGTATTCTGTGTTGCAGGCAGCCAGGAATCGGGAATAAATTCGGTTCTGTTTGCATTTTAAGGCGAACCTACCAAATCCACAATTCCTGAATCATTACATGAATTGAAACAAATCCATCATATTTTGCAATGCTGGTCTCCAGTCATGTAGTGGGCAGGATATGTTGGATAAAATGTGCATGTTACTGAAACTAGCTTATTAAAATACATTGTAATAGAAAGATAGTGCTTGCACACACAAGAAAAAAATACTTAGCTAAATTGCTGAGGAATTTGAAGAAGATTTTAAATGCAAACTGATGTGGAAATGTGGAGAAGGGAACTTAAGATTGTAAAAATGAGAAAAAGAGGGACAGGTCTCTCATTACAGCAGACTAATTATTTTAGACTTCCACAATATAAGCAAGTGGATAAAAAGGAGACTACTTGCAGGACCACTTGTGTATATTATCATCCCAGAAGGAATCTCACTGAACTAATGATTAGCTCTTGGTGGGGTAGACCCGCGCTCTTTCTTGGGAAACTGAATGACTCCAGAGATGGGTAATGGGACGTATAGCTTCCCATCCTTCAGTTTTTTGGCTGAAATTCAGCTCAGCTTGAGTGTAACCAAAGGTTCACAGCCTAATTGCTATTTGATGTTCATCAAGTCTTTGGTGGTCTCCAATGTAACTTCCAAGGGATTCAATCAGCCATCATATTTGGCATGCTCAGCAAAAGTGAACGGTGGCCAGGACTGAAATAGTTTGGAGACAGAACCCCCCCTTCCCCCCCCCTCCTCAACTCAACTCAGCTGGTGCTGGTGCAGCAGATTGAAGAAGTGTGAACTCTCCTGTTGCTTCTGCTGAGGTAAATTCCCCAGAGAACCAAGAGCTGCATTTTCGCTCCCCAGTTTGGTTTACGTCTTTCACAAGCTCAAAGCTCCACGGAGACAAAATGGAGGGAGAGGGAAATTTGAAATTTGGTTGCCTTTCAACTTTGTTGTTGACTGGAAATTATCATTAGCCAGTGTGCCTTCACAACTTGTGAACTATGTAGGTGCGGACATTTCCTACAAGGCTCTTCTGTCCTGTTTCCACCTTAGTCTGCCAATTAAAATCTGCATTTAAAAAATAAATAGTATTTTGCTAATGTGTTTCTCCCCAAACATGCATTCCGAAATCTATTTTCCCCTCAAGATCGCATTTCTAAGGCTGCAACCCTGGGAGTAAACATAGCAGAATTGCCAGGAGGTCAGATAAGCACCTCAACCCCCAACACGCTTGTCTGCTTGTCTGCTGCTGCAGGTGGGGTATGTCAGACATCTGGCAGACCTCACCCTATTCATGACTGGGGAGCTGCATTCAGCTTGGTGGTCTCTTTCAGGATGTCGATGCAGAAATGTTCATATGGATATTAACCCATGCTGGTCAAGGAGAAGGATCACCTCGAAGATCATTCATCAATAGCCTAAGTGGCACTTGGAAGACGTAAGTTGTAAAGGACTTTTTAAAGATGCTGCAGCGATACATCTTTTGGCACGCAGGTATTGATGCTTTAGTGATTGATATTGTTCCTCAACAACAGGGATTTCTCACATTAATATCCCTCAGAAATAGCCCTCCGCGAAATTTATGAGAGCTGCTGGCAACCCAGGTAGCCATAAAATATTAATCAAATGTGTGTGTGTGTGTGTGTGTGCGTGTGTGTGCATGTTGCCGTAATATATATATATAAAGAAGCAAAGAGCATTAAGAGTCCAATGGGACCATTAAGAGACCTATAAAAATAAAATGTCGAATGACAGGCATTGTCAAGCTTGTCAGGATCCAGAGCGTCATTTACTCTAATATTTCTTCTTTATATTCCTTTTTGATAATAAGGAAACCTGTTGACCTCCACAGGACTGGTCTCTTAGCCTTGGTGATTCATAAACAAGGGGGGGGGATTATGGTGGTCAGATCTGTAGAGGACAGCATGTCATAGCGGACAGAAAAATAAGCAAAAATAAAGAGATAGGGCAGCAAACAAGAAAAACAATACAAAGATTGCAAAAAAAACTTTTAGGAACGATCAAATATCCTCACCACTAAATAATTTCAAGGTTGCCAGTAACAAGATCTTTCAGCCATCAAATGCCTGGGTGAACAGGAATGTTTTTAAATCCACCTAAATATTCACATTGAACCCAGGTTCAAATTCCTGCTGTGCTCCACCGCAATGATCCCTGGGTGGGTGTGGGTTATGTTGCATCTCTCCATCCAACTTGCTTCACAGAGCGGGTTTTTGTATAAATGGGATCATCTTCTGCTCACCGCCTTGAGCATCTTGGAGGAAAAACGGGATACAAATGCAACAAATAAATCACAAGAGTTGGAACATGAGAATTTGATATTGATTACAAAATCGCACGAGCTCTGCTGGATTCTATCTAGGAACATCCGGGGCTGCCTTATACCAAGCCAGACCAGAATGATCCACCAAGGTTAGCACTGTCTACCCTGACTCTCCCAGTCCTAGCTGAAGATAAACCTGGGACCTTTGGCAGGCAAAGCAGATGCTCTGCTGCCACTAAGCTGTGGCTCTTCTCCAGTTGGGTTCAACTGATTCAGGCTTAAGTCTTGAGAAAAGAAAAACACCCTGGTCTCTCCATTGGTTAGTTATGCGAATGAGAGCGTATTCTGCAGGCCAGTGTCTACAACCCTGAAAGTTCTCCTCCAAGTAGCTGCCAGGTAAACCTGTGTGGCAGGTACCACCCAAGGACCACTTAATGCTCTCAATCATCAGATGTGTCTGCAGCAGAGAGGGCAATGTCTTGGGTATCTTGATCCCAAGTTGCTTAGAGCTTTGTAAACTAGTAACAAAACCTTTAACTTGGCCCAGCAGCATATCGGGAGCTTGGCAAGAGATGGTCACATCCACACCATCCCTTCAAATCACATGGCTATTCCCAAAGAATCCTGGAACTGTACATTACCCCAAACAGCACACTATAGTTCCCAGGATTCATTGGGCAAGTGTTTTAAATGGACGGTGTGGATGTGACCATGAAGCAAACCGAGGAATATGTTTTTTTGCCAGAAACTTAAATTTTGCAAGGGAAAATGTGCATTGAAAACAGTTACTTGATGTACCTGTTTTTCACATGACGTTTTAGATAGGGAAGCAAAGGGGATTGCCAAAAAAAAGGAGTTAACCTTTACCTTCGTAGCTGCTGCCCACAGCTTTCTCTTCGCCCTCCTTTTCTTTCTCCCGAGAAGCCCCGAAATATCTAACTCTTAACTTTCTTCGGGCCTCTTATTTGATGAAAGCTCAATCAGCGACCAGACTTTAAAAAGCTGCGTTGTGAGGGAATCCTTGTCTTCTTGGCTAACAATACAAAAGCGGAGAAAGGAATTGATTTGACAGCTGAATGGATTCCAAAAGGGAGCAGGGCAGTGGTGGGGGTCATTTTCTCACATGGCCAAAGAATATGACAGAGCCACGGAAGGGTGTCTGTGTGCCTTTCAACACCTGGCTCAACTCTAGAACTGTTTCTTTGGAGCCAAATAATAAAGGCTGGAAACCTTAAACTCCTTACTCCTGAGAATGATACAGGGAAATACAAACTTGTGCAAACTAATATGCATATGTGTTGACTTTCTTAACTAGCGATTAATGGGTTTTTAATCAAGGTGCCACACATGGTTCTCCCCCACCTTATTTAATCCCCACAAAAAAACCCTGTGAGGTAGTTTAGGCTGTGTGACTATGCCTGGCCCAAGGTCACCCAGCGAACTTCCTGGATGAGTGGGCATTTGAATCCTGGTCTCCTAGGTCCTTTTCTGACACTCTAGCCATTCCACTGCACAATTTTAGGTGGCGCCGACCACCACAATTTCACTCAGTGCAAAAGTAAAAAATAAAAATATGGAGGATGTCTGTGGCAAAACTTTCACCCTTGGCCAAGCCACCAGGGCTGTGTGTGCCAGGGGTAAGTGTGGCCAACCCACCCACACTCACAGCACACAAGTTTATCTTCTCAGTTTATCTGTGCAGAGAGGATTGCTGGCTACCCTCTGCCCATCAAACCATCAATCCGATGGGAAGGGGGCAAGTGGCACCCCCCCCCCTTACGGCACTAAGTTCTGCCTTGACTTTATTGTTGTATTATTTTATAGCTGCTGTTTGGGCCTAGGGCGGTGGGATTTGCTCGGGGGTCAGCCCAAGCCTCTGTTTAGGGAAGTTTTTAAACTGTGATATTTTAAATGTATTTTAATGTTTGGTGGAAGCCGCCCAGAGTGGCTGGGGAGACCCAGCCAGATGGGCGGGGTACAAATAATAAATTATTATTATTATTATTATTATTATTATTATTATTATTATTATTATTATTATATCTAAAGTGAAGGACAGCCACTCTAGAGAAATTTTGGAGGGATGGAAAGAATTTTGACAAGGCTAGTGGCATTTCTGAATGGGAGGAGGAGCTGGGCTTGTTGTCTGCGTATGCTAGGTTTTTGTCAGAACTCACCCAAAGCAACATTTTAAGCACAGTTCTTACGCCAGCAAAACATCTCAGGCATTTCCAGGGAAAACTGACAACATTTCTCAAAGTATTCCCCCACTGCAGATTCCTAACTTGAGGCTTTGGGGGCAGGGGCGTAGGAAGGGGGGCGGTGGGGGCAGACCGCCCCATGTGCCCTCAATGAGGGGGGGTGACATTTGGCGCGCCACTCGCCCGCGACTCCTAAGCCTACCCCGAGCCGTCGGGGTAAGGGAGGGAGCTGTGCTGGTTTGCCGGCGGCATCCCCCCCCTTCCCCCTTCATTTTGACAGCTTGGGGGAGGCTTGGGAGTTGCGGGCGGGCGGCGCACCGAGTGTCCGCTCTGGGCGGCTTGCTCCGCCCCCGGCTGCAGGGTGTGCGTGCCGCTCTGGGCACCCGAGCGGCTATGCCGCGCCTGGGAGGGCACCCTCTGTGCTATGTCCCACTTGGGAGCACGCCATGCCCTCCTCAGGAGGGCGGCTGTCCTGGGCAGCTTGGGCATATGCTCCACTGCTGTTTGGGGGTCTTGTGGCACCTTAAAAGTGTGACACACACACACACACACACACACACACACACACACGAGTATGAGTTATATATACACACAGTTGTCATACACACACACTTTCCTTTGCTCCGTGGCTGTTTCTGCTTCCTCTCAGCCATCATGGAGCATCGAGGGCACTGCCAGGCCCACAGTTTAAATTGGCCAATCTGTGGCGACCTGGAGGGCAGAGCTTGGGAAGCGCATCTCAGGGATGCATTCTTCCCTCAGGTCTGCTCCGTGGGCATTTAAGCAAGCTGGGGCTGGCCTCAGCAGCGCAGTCGGCCAGGGAATGGACTGCAGAGAGTACAGTTTGTGACAATTATATGTGAGTTTAAATGTATACAAAATGACCCTTCATAGCAGCAGCAATTGGTGAGAACCTGTCCACCTTAGCATCTCCAATCTTTCTCCCCCTCCCATTCAGAATGTGACTGAACCTTCCTTCCCCACTCTATTATTTATTTATTTATTTATTTATTTATTTATTTAAAAAGTGCTGCATGACTTGGCTGGCTGCAAAGCCTGCCTGGTTGCTGCATGCTTTGAGATTTTGCCAGGTAAAGATGCTTCTCCCTGGACATGGATGGTATGTGACGGTGAATGATAAATCATTGCTATGGAATTGTGCGGGGAAAGATGGTTCCATCCATGGACAGCTCAAGGGCTCAGGCATCTCCCCCTCCCCCCTCCCAATAGGGGTGGCATTGTATAATTCCGGGGGGGGGGGCATATTCACCAAGCAAGCTAAAAAGTGCGCGGCAGCTAGGTGGGCTGAAAGGCAAGCTTCTTTGGTACTTTAGATTTGATTGATTGATTGAATGGGAAAGACCCACAAAATTGAATCAGTGGTCCACCTGTGCAAATGGGGCCCTGCCCCACCCATCTCATTCTGCACTCAGCCAGCCCCCAACTTGCCTGGTTTCCTACTTGCAATGACTCCATAAAGTGCCGCTGCCTGTTAGCTGAGTCCTTCTCTGTTGTATTGCCCTTGTAGAACTCAGCAGGGAAGGTGACGGGAATAAAACCAGACTTACCGGTAGTTGGCTTTGCCTGTCATTGGCTCCACTTGTATGGGGACTGATTTGTAAATCCGGGGACTGTCCCCGGGAAACGGGGACATCTGGTAACCTTAATTTAATTGTCAGTTATAGATCCCGCCCCCTTCCCTCCTAAATGGTCACATCCACACATTAGCCTTTTTTTAACCACTTACCTCTCAATGGTGAGAGGAAGAGGGTTTTCCCTCCTGTGCCAAAAACGTTCAGTAGACTCTAACCTTTGCATGAATCCTTGATCACACTGAGTGGATCAGTTCATGTCATTGCCCGCCCGCCGCCCATCTGATTTTTTGAGAGAGGGAAACATAGCAAAGTTTTGCCCATATTCTCTAGAAGTTTGCCTTTATTCAGCACCACAGGCAGTCTGTGGGCATATTTAGAAGGCATTATGAAGCAGTGATTTGCTGCTTCTGAAATGTTGTGTACCATATCTCTCCGATCTCAACCCATCTGTCATGACAGTCTACGTCTTGGCATCTCCGAGGAAAGAAACCAAATTAAAAAGGGAAAGGGTTTTTCTTTTTCTTTTTTGGTGTTTGTTTTTTTTTTAAAGTGGATTTTGAACACCCACAAGCGTGAATTAAAAATTGCTCTCCTCTTGTGGTCTTACAGCAGTATTACATGAAAACGGGAGAGAAAAATATATTACAACTGTTTCAGTGTCCAAATGCTGTGGAAAGCTATTTGCTATGACCTGTTGATATTCAGGATTCATATCATTTGCATTAATAAAAAACAAACCTTAAGCATTGTGATCTACAGTAATAGAAAAGCTATTATGGAGGACTGTCATCATAAGCTTCTTTGTCAAAAAGCTAATGTACTTGCTTTCAATCACTAAACACTTTTTTTTTAATGCCCTAATACTGGAAGGCTTGATGGAATACATAACATTCCTTTGCTTCAAAGGATGGTCTTAAGCAGGGGTCAGCAAGGTTTATCTTGCCTGGGCCGGATCGGTCCCACAGACATCCCTCTGTGGGCCGGATCATGCGCGCCCATGACTTTCGGCATCTGCGCATGCGCAGAGGCAATTTTTGGCACCAAGGAAGCGAGTCCCTGTGCTGTGCTGTGCCGGTTTACCACAGCATGTGAGCGGGCAGCTCAGTTCAGGGGCGGCTCATGGGCCAGTCAAACGACCTCCATGGGCTGCTTCCGGCCCATGGGCCTAAGGTTGCTGACCCCTGGTCTTAAGGAACGCTCCTTGTGGATCCTCAGAAAGAAATCAATGCTCCTTCGTGAACTTGGCTTTAAACTGAAAAAAAGTAGTTGTGGCCACAAATGCACAAGGTCATAGCCCGGCTCCCCATTTACTCCAGACAAGTAGACTTCGCTGGAATAAAGACTCTAAAAACATCTTCAGAACATTGGGCTGCCTTTCCACTGGCTTCTCCCACTGCTCACTTGCTGCTCTGCCCCTCAAAGTTGCAGTATTTGTTGTGTGAGGGATAATTATAAGAAGAGTCTGCTGGATCAGGCCAATGGCCCATATCCAGTCCAGCATCCTGTTCTCACAGTGGCCAACCAGATGCCTGTGGGAGCAGAATCCAAGCACTCTTGCCTCCTTTGGTTTTCAGCAGCTGGTACTCCAGGGGTGTAGCGTGGGGAGGGGGCTGGGGGGGGCAATCGCCTCGGGTGCAGTTTTCTGTGGGGCACGCTGCTCCCACCACCCTCCCCGAGCCAGCCCCGCACCGCTTTGTGAGGCTGGGGTCCGATCCAATCCCAGCCCCGCAAAGCAGTTTGGGGAGGGCAGCGTGAGAAGGATGCAACAGCCATGTGCCCTTTGATCCCAGGCTAATAAAACATTTTTGCAGGCTAGTAACCTTTGATGGCTTATTGGTTTAGATCTAGGTGTGGGGAGCAGTGGTATCGGACAGGAGTGGACATTGATTTCTTATTTTATTTAATGGGTGTAATTTTATCGGTGATTTTATGCTGTTCATCACCTTCGTTGTATTATTATTATTATTATTATTATTATTATTATTATTATTATTATTATTTTATGTTGGCGGTATAGGAATATTTGCAAAGGAAAAAATAGGTAATGAATGCATGCGCTTTTATTTTCCCAGTTCTGTGATGCTCATTTCCGAAATGCATGACCCTAAACCTAAATACTAGCTACAATTAGTATATATCCACCGTCACTAAAGAAGATGTCGCCATATATTTGACACACTGTTACACCACTTTTGACACTCATGGCTTCCCTCAAGGAATCCTGGGAACTGTAATTTCTTAAGGATGCTCTGAGCTGGAGCTGTGTGCAGTGTCTCTTAACTCTTGGGAACTGTCATTTGGGAAGGGTCCTAAGAGTTCTTAGGAGACCCCACACAGAACTACAGTTCCCACTAGCCTAACAAATTACTGTTCCCAATATTCTTTGAAGGAACCCATGACTGTTAAGGTGGCATAAGAGTGCTTTAAACGGGATCTCTTGAGTATCAAGCAACGGTATATTGCATACATGCCTATCTGCTTGCAGCCCACTGTGTGCTAGGCACCACATACTCTCCATGTTCCTGGCACTTCAGATATTGAGAACTGTTGTCTTAGCTCGGGAGCAACAAATTTATCTTTCTCCAGAGATTACTTCAAACAGACTCCTCGAATACACGTCATAACTCATAAAATCTGCATGGTCACCCAATTAACAAAATGTCAGTGCCCCTTCTTGAATACCTCTCTTGTTTTGCAGAAACGATGTTGCCGAAATTAAATGAATTCCCCAGTCTTTTTTGTTGTTGTTGTTATTAAAAAGTTTTCCACAAATCCAACAGTTTCCCCTTCAGTCTGTGCTCCTTGGCTTCCTCCAGCCACCCTGCGCACAATGCCTTAGTCCTTCCTAGAAATGCAGTTCAATAAACATAGTCCTATTGCCTATCATTAAAAGACAAAAAATATGTAAAATGATAAATGAGTGAAGAAGTTAGCAAGAACAACCTTGCCACAGGCCCAATGCTTTACATGTTGATTTGTTATTGAATTTATACGTCCACTTTCAAAAACATTTTCCTCTAGACAGCTTACGGATGCTTTCAGGGCTACACATAAACATAGAGGTCAGAGTTGCCATACACCTGGAATTTCCCGGACGTATCTGGAATACCACAGTCGGAAGCAGTTTCTGTGTGGGAATCGCTTAAAAAAATATGTCCAGGGAAATCCGGACGTATGGCAACCTGTGTCGGTGCTGTTTTCTGCAATTTCGCTTAAATTTTTTTCTTTTTTTGGGGTGAATTTGCTGGATTTCCACTGTTTGAAATATGGCAAGCCTAATACAGGTGGATTTCAGGCTGGGACTAGTCATCCTGGTAATTGCTTCAGAGATGTGGGCAAGTATAGTACTAGATATATTTTAGGTGAAAATGGGCCTACATGGAAAAACAAGAAAACAGAGCCCTGAGGCAACGTAAGCCACATTGCAGCCAAATGAAGAAGTTCAACAGGGAAGCAGTGGCGTAAACTAAGCATCCGCCCACAGCAGGAAGGGGAGTGGGAAGCCAATAAGTGCAGAAGTGGAGACTTTGCAGCAGCCTGAAAAGGCTGCTGCATTGGATTTACTCCCAAGTTGCCTGGTTGCTCCCCTGCTACTCTGGGTCTATGTAAAGGCTTCCTCCCCTATGGTTTCTCTCCATCAGTATGACTCTCCACACCATTTGCTGGGAATCACAGCTGGGGAGAGTACAGTTGCGCTCGCGTCCTGCTTGCGGTCTTCCCATCTGGTTGGCTTCTGACAGGAGCGAGCCAGCAGTAAATCACACCATGCAAGTTGGAGTTAACTCTTGAGGATCTGCACAGGAGTGTCAGGCCTAATGAGCACAGCAACACATTTCCGGCAGGTCTTGCCCCCATGAAGCAGTTGCTGAGACTGAAGGTCCCTGCTTCCCCAGAGCTCCCTAAATCCCCTCCTCTCCTGGGTTCTCCTCCCATCCAGGCCCTGACCAGACCCATATTTGCTTCAGCATCATGTGCCTTCAGACTTGCTAGCAATATAGGCCAGATAGCTGCAGAAGGAGATAGATTCCACCACATTATTAAAGTGACTATGAGAAAGTGGTGTTTCAGCAACTACCATGGCACCACATGAATAGGTGTTTGGACTTACAGTTCAAGATGTAGTAGCTACAAGTCTGGTGGATCCACCTTGTCACCTGCATAAGTACCACAGGAGTCACCGTTTTATTTTTCTGTAGCACCTTGGAGCAATGCTGTGTGGAAAATTAAAATAGCAGACCCCAGGCCTTCACTGGGGGCTGCCCAGTACTCACCAGAGTGCCTTTTCTGGATGCTGCTACCCACACAGGTATGGTCCAACCACTTGGGCCCATTCCCCATTAGACATGGAGCCAGCTATGGCTGACCATTTCCTCATCATGTGACAAAGGACTAGTATTTACGCACCTACATGCAGAAGGATGCAGGGAACTTACATAATATGAGAAGCAGAACTTCTATGCAGGGGGTGTAGTTAGCAGAAGGAAAGAAAGGCACCTTTGCAAGGGCCTGTATGGCTGCCTGGTGCTGAGCTTCTTTTACGGCGAGTTACAAGTGTCACAACACCATTTTTTCAGAAGTCCTATAATGGAATTTGGCAAGGGGAGCCATGTTTTTTACTCCAGTGCTCGTGGTTACAACTTCAGCCCTTACTTTTTGCCTACAATTAGATATGCATCACAAACCTCTTTATGATCCAAGCCTTGCTGGGGGAAAAGATTTTTTCCCCCATTTAATTTTATGGCATTAATTCAGACATTTAAGAGATGCTCACCTCTTGCTCTGACATAGATGCATTGAAATCCTGCTGTCTTCATGCATCTCAATCTACAGATGTCACTAGCTTAAAAAAAAAATCTTTTCAGAAAACAGGGAGACTCTTAACAGTGAATAAAATGTATCTGGCTCATTTATGTTTTGCGTTTAAGACTAGCACAATGAAACATTTCCCAGTCCCCAAAGACCCTTTAGGAGAGATGCCAGGGTTAGGCTGTGATTCCTTATAACACAATATACCACTCAGTCAAAGTTTCTCTCTCTCTCTCTCTCTCACTCTCTCTCTCTCTCTCTCTCTCTCACACACACACACACACACACATTCTTTGGTGACTGATGTCTTAGTTCACCCCAAGACTGTATTTATGGCCTGAATCCAGCTACCAAGGACCAGACTATTAATTATTACATGTATAACCAGTAATGGCCAGTGTGGGGCGCCACTGCTCATCTGACCTCTGGTTGGTTGTATTGTTGTTGTTCAGTCGTTCAGTTGTGTCCGACTCTTCGTGACCCCATGGACCAGAGCACGCCAGGCACGCCTATCCTTCACTGCCTCTCGCAGTTTAGCCAAACTCATGCCAGTCGCTTCGAGAACACTGTCCAACCATCTCATCCTCTGTCGTCCCCTTCTCCTTGTGCCCTCCATCTTTCCCAACATCAGGGTCTTTTCTAGGGAGTCTTCTCTTCTCATGAGGTGGCCAAAGTACTGGAGCCTCAACTTCAGGATCTGTCCTTCTAGTGAGCACTCAGGTTGCATAGTTGCTGTTTAATGGGAAGTAGAGGGTGGGGAGCGAGGCTGGGGTGATGTTGGTGTGGTGGAAATGCAGCAGCAGGAATGCCAGATCAGCTTTGCCAGTGTGTTTGCACTACGTCACCCATGTCGCTGATTCCCTCCTCCCCTCTACCTCTTGGTAAGCAGCAACAACACAACTGACTGGAGGTCTGGTGATTGGTGCCACTCCACCCCACCACCTGCTACTGTTTATAGGCCATCTTTCCTTCCAGTAGATCAAGAGGCAGGTGTGGTCTTCCCTCTACTTCTGCCTTTACACCAAGCCTATGATGTTGGTTGGGCTGAGAGACAGCAACTGGCACAAAGTGAGCATCTTGGCTGAAAGACTTGACCATAGATCTCCTCAGTGCTGATATGACACTCCATACACAACACTGCATTAGCTTTGCATGTAGCATCTCTTTTGTCCCCAGGTCCTGTTGAAACCACAGGACTTAAAGTAGTTGTTGCTATTCATTTGTCCCATTGTCTTAAGCGAGTGTGCAGTGCAACACCATGCATGGCTTCTTAGAGATATTGTTGGCATTTGCCTGTCTTGGGAGACAATAGGAGTGAGCCTTTGCGGTGAAGTCAAACCGTTGGAGAGTTACAGCACCTGCTGTGGCTGTAGAGACCGATACAGGAGAGACATGTTTTGCTGCAGCTGGGCCAGATGAAAGTGTCCGGTTGTGCTACTGCAAATGCACCATGCCATTTCTTCTCTATGCACTCCTTCCAGCGGTCATTCTGCTTCTGGTCACTGCTGTGGATACACGACCTGACTGTCTGTCTCCAGTTATCTGCAAGGGATTCACACAAGGCATGGTTGATCTTGCCAGCCTTCACGTCATGTTTTCTGACATCTTTGTAATGCAGAGATGGGACCACTCAGAGATAAGGACCACTGAATGCAATGGGAATTATTCCCAAGGAGGAATGGATGAATCTGCCAGTTTCTCATTCTCTCAGTTACTAATTATTCCAGTCTTAAGTTCAGTTTACCAGGGTTCTACATCAGTCTGCAGGGGTGCGGGGGGACATCATGAAAATTCATTAGCGTTTTAATGTGTGTTTATCCTAATACAGTGGTGCCCCACTAGACGAATGCCTCGCTAGACGAAAAACTCGCTAGACAAACGGCATTCGCTAGCGGAAGGCTGCCTCGCAAGACGAAAAAGTCAATGGGGCTGCCTCGCAAGATGGAGAAAAAAAAATTGGTGCGAAAACCTCCGCACTGCATTGCTGCTTCGCTAGACGAAAAATTCACTCTATGAAGACACTCATAGAACGAATTATTTTCGTCTAGCGGGGCACCACTGTATACACAGTTTTAATTTTGCCTATAGAAACGTTCTTGCAAGCAATCTCCCCATACCTGCTAAATTTTTGGTAACACAATAATCTCAGCAATTAACACCAACCCACTAGTTTAAGAAGTTAAAGGTGTTCCTATTTAACCTATAGTTAAGCTTTAAATATCTCTGGCTGTAATTTGTGCATCTCATTGCCTTTGAGCACCAACCTTGCAATTTTCTCTTTTATAATCCTTTAGACCTTGCTGAATTGATTTTATTGTTTTGATAGCTTATGTCTTTGCCTTTCGTTCTGTTTTAACTTGTGCACCACTTTGGTCTATACATTTGTGTTTAACAACAACAATGATATCGCTTCAGGCAGCTGACCAAGTGGGCTTGTGCCACATAATACATGAATTTGCCTTCAAGATGCCGCAAGACTCTGATTCTTTTTACTGCAAGAGAATGACTCCACTACCCCTCTGAAACATTTCTGCACTAGTGTGAACTGTTATTATGATAATTATATTATTGGCTGGCTGTCAGTATGTTTAGTATTATTATTATTATTATTATTATTATTATTATTATTATTAATAATAATGTTTTAATCTTTGGTGTTCTGTGTTTTTAATTTTGTACCTTAAATGTTTATTTCAAATGCACAGTAGTAGTAGTTGTTGATGATGTGTTTTTAACTGTTTTTAACTACCTTATACATATATTAGAAGGCAATTAATAAACCAGTGATTATAATAATAAAAATGTGAACAAAATTGAATTTCTCTCTCACCCCTAGTGATATCCAACTGTCATACTCAAAAGTAGACCCACTAAAATCAGCAGACTTGAGCAATCGACTCTGAGTGTGTCTAACCCACTGTCTAGTCATATATTCAACATGAAATCTCAAAATACTCCCATTTAAAACTGCCCTATTATGCCCTGTTTCCCCCCCCCCCTTTGGCATTACTCTGTTATTCCTTCTCATTTGACCGCATAAGCAATGCTTCTTCCCCACCTCTAGCTTGATCGAGAATAAAATCAGACAGCTATGAACCGTTGTGCTTTCTGCGGCTTTGGGCAGACCCTGCACTTGAGCTTAGCTGCGAAGTATCTGCCTTCGTAAGTGCCACGGCCTCTAACCTCTCTGCAGCGAAGAGAGAGCGGCGAAGATCTTGCGTGTCTAGGAGAGGCCAGGCTTGTGCAGGTACGGCTTCCAGCTACCTGCTTGGCAGCCTTGTCCAGGAGAGGAATATTCTTAATGCTCCTTCTTTCCCATCCTTCTGTTCTGCCTTCCTCCGCAATAGAGTCAACAGCTGTAACAACACATGGAGGATACTTGGCAGCTGCAAGACACAGATGCCGGGTTTTATAATGTACTTTTCCTGTCGAAGCAACGGAGTGTTTTGCTGGCTGCTCGAATGTCTTTATTGCTGTCTGAGTGGCTTGCTGTGGCACTGGTTAGAGTTATGCTGATGGTGGTGCGCAACTACCCCCAGGGAATAGGAAATCATGTTGATGGCAGCACAGGCTGACGGACTAGGCTTGTCCTTTAAGACGCTCGCTCTCATTTTACACTGCTGTCCTCAGAAGAGCACTGAACGCTTTATTTTAGCATGGAGGATGTGCATTTGATGGCGGAGTCTGTCCCGTGTCTACTGCATTTAAGGGACAAGCAATGCTGCTATGTTCATGCATAGATTCTTGTTCCAATTGAATTGTGGCTGTCTGTACTTTTTGCATTTCATTTCCTTCTGAACTCATGGCTTACAAATGCAGCTTCCATGCAGTGGCGACTGGCATCTACTGTGGCTGGCAGGGTACAGGGTAGGGCGGCCAATGGTAGTTGGAGGCAGGGAGAACAATAGGCAGAGCTAGGAATGGGGCAGAAATTCCATTCAGTTCACAGTTGATGGCAAACCTACCCAATTTGTACTTTCTGAAACATTGCACGAATCGAAACACAGCTGTCCTTCAAAATATGCTTTATCTGAATTTTGCAATGTGATTCTTCAGGCAAATCCTGATGTACTAGGTAAGTTGTGAATGAAACACCATATATTTGTGAAAATAACATACGGAAATGCATTCTATTAGGGGAAATTGATTTGCAAAAAAGAAGTGTATTAGACAAAATTGCATATGAAAATCAACACATTGAGATAAATGTGAATAAAAAACCATTTTCAGGCAGGGGTGTGCGGGGAAGTCCAGTGTTGAAGAGATATGAACATCTTGAAGATTGAGCACTTCGCCAACTCTTAGAATGCTTCCAAATGAACTGTTTCTTGAGCATTCGTCCTGATTTGTTTGCAAGGAGATTAGACGACACTGGCCATTTAATTACCATCCATTTGGATTTGTTGGCAAGGAGGTTAGACAACATTGAGTCAAAGGAAGTGTTCACAGAATTCTAGAATTGTAGAGTTGGATGGGCCCCCAAGAGTCATCTGGTCTGACCCCCTGCAAGGCAGGAATCACAGCTACAGAATCCCTGACAGATGGCCATCCAAACTCCATTTAAAAACCTCCAGTGAAAAGGAGTTCATCACCTCCCTAGGTAGTCATTCCACTGGTATCTCACACTTTCCAGCACAATTCTCCATCACTTTCCGTAGTGCAAAAAATCCAGCCTTTTAGGAAAGTGGCTCCATTGTGTTAGTGTTGGACCTCCTGAATTTGCCAGTATATTGTAAATCCCACCAGGAAAAACAACAACAATCAACTGGTAGAACTCATGACCAAAACTTCATTGACGCATGCTCCTGAGAGTTCTGGGAGCCTTCTGAGCACAAAAGTCAACTTAATACACCCCACTTTCCCTCTACATTCAGATTCGTGTTCCAGTAATGCTGCAACGCAATGTGAAATGTTTGCGGCAGCTCTCATTCAAGAGTGACTCTCTTTAGCAGCTGAAACATAGCAGCCAACTACTAAGTATTGTAAGTGGTAGCCATGGAAATTGCTAAAGACAAGCAAGGAGTGCTCACGAGGAATCCTGAAGCTGCCTGAACACCAAAGTGCTGTGTGATGCACACTGATTTTGGGAGGGGAACTGCAATCATAATGCCCCACAAATAACAGAAAAGTACTTTGGGGGGGGATATTGGAAATAATGTGGAAGGTGGGGGAGGCATGGAGGAAAAATATATAAAGCCTCATAGTTGCTACTATAAAATATTTGAGGGGTGTCTTTGTGGGTCCCACAAAATTCTTAGGGACAATACCAGGCCCATGGCCCACAAGGTAGTCATCCTTGCCATATACACTTAGCTGTGCGTAAGTCTCACTGAACTCAGTGGAGAGTAAGGGTGCAAGCCTACACATGCACACATGGGAATAAGTCCCATTGAGCTCTGGGGGCCCCATGCAGGGAAGCTGCTCATGAAGGAGCAGCAACTGGAACCACGCAAGATCAAATCCTCCACTTACCATACTAGGATTGTATTATGTTTGCTCAGAGGAAATTAACATGCATCCTGGTTAGTTTGTGTGGAGGGTATACATCTTCCCCACAATGGATCATTCTCTCTTACATTTTAGTGCATTGAGTACACTTCCCTGTCACTTTCCTAACTGCAAAAGCCTTTTTATATATAGAAAGGTGGATTAATTGCACCAGAGCACAAACTTTAATTTATAGCTTGTGACTGATTACCTCCCACAAATTACTGGCAGCCTGGAGGCAACCCACTTTTCTTGTGGATATATTAAAAAAGGAAGCCCGCAAGAGGAATTCTATCCAACTGAACACTAAGACATCCTACAAGCAGACTGAAAACATTTATATTATGGAAAGGAAGAAATGTATGTATTCCCCCTTGAGCTCATTGGAGGAAAGGTGGAATATAAATGTAATACATAAATACTACTAATAAATAATACTTTTGGTCACCTAACCACAGGCTTGTCTCTTCCCCACTGTCTACACTTACCATAGGCTGAAAACAATAGGGGACACCTATCTTCTTTGCCTGTATTATATTCACTGGCAATATTTTAGTAAGAACGTAGGAATCTGCCTTGTATGGTGTCAAACCATGAATCCATCTAGCCCAACATTTAGTGGCAACACAAAAATGGCCCTTTTCTGTGATGGCTCCCCTTTTGTGGAATGCTCTCCCCAGGGAGGCTCACCTGGCACCATTGAGGCACCAGGCAAAGCGAGTTCTCTTTCATGGAGTGCACGTGTTGCGGTGGGGGCCAACAAGACACCCCTCTGTTGCTGGGCGGGATCGTTTAGATGGCCAAGGACTGTGATTGGGTTCTGCGGGTTGCTGGGGAGAATTTAATGTTGCAAGTTTTGATGGTCATCTGCTTTTGGGGCAGGGGCCTGATAGGAATTTTTCCATTTGGCTGATTGGCTGGTGCCATTTGGTTTTCGCCTACTGCGTAGCAATCAGTCACAACTTGTAAGGTTGTGGTTAGGCATTGGTTATTAAATTGGTTGGTGGAGGGGTAAAGATTGGCTGTGTCTGCCCCTCCAATGCTGCTGCTGCACGGGGAATTCCGCTAAAGGAATCCAGGAGCTCGCCATGCTTTTGTCTGTACCCCCTGGTCAGGGGCTAGGGCGATGCAAGAGCCCATGGGAACATTAGGAGAGAGGCGAAGGCTCGACCCCCCGGCTCCCATTCTCTCCCCAAAGTGTTTTCCCTTTACTGACTTCCACAAAGCGGGTGGATGTCAGTCTGTCCCCAGGAGGAGACAGATAGTCAGAACCAATGCCTAAGCATTGTATTTTAATAAAGTTGTGGCCAAAATTATGCCAAAAACCTTAAACTTAAATTTACGTGTGAAATGTGTGTTATTTGAGGGGTGGCTTGGGGACCCCTTGACATGCAAAAGCTTTCCTTTATAACCAGGCCTTTGGCCTCTAACTTTCTGTGGCCTCTTAGAGTGGGTGGAATGTTTTTAATGTATTTTTTATGCATTATTTTAATGTGTGTGGGGGGGGTTGTATCTGTGAGGGTTTTCGTTTGTTTATTTTTGGCTGTAGGTCTCTCTGAGTTGCCTTTGGCAAGAGAAAGGGGCCAATAAATTCAACAATAGTAATAGTAATAATACAATTTGGTTGACACTGACTGACAGTGCTGTCCAGGGTTTCAGGCAGTGGACTTTGCTGAAGACACCAGGGATTGAATCCGGGACTTTCCTCATGCAAGGCATATGAACTACCCCTGAGCTACAGCCCTTCTTTATGAGTGGCAGCCAATGCCACTATTACTACTACCGGTAGTTGTCATTATCCCCATTGTCAAAGCTCTGAACACTTTCGAAAACATATTGGAAAATAATGCATTATATAACTAAATGGCCCCTCCGACCTCTCCCTCTCAAGTCTAAATAAAACCACAAGTAAAATAGCCAGTTCCAATGATGATACAGTTAAAAGCTTCAGCAGGTGCCTTTGTGCTCCTTTGCATTCGCATGAAAACATGTGAAATATTTATTTTTCGTTCATACTATCTCATGATTGCAGGTTTCCTTTACAACAGGCCTCATTTCAAAAGCAAAGGGGGGGGGGAGAGAGAGAGAGAGAGAGAGAGAGAAAAATTCCCAATGATTTTTATCTGAGCCTGAAATTTTCCAGTAGTAGCAGATCACACAAACGTAGCGTTGGCCACAACCAGTACAACCCGTTGGTTTTTACTGCTTCTTTCATCAAGTTGGATGTTCACCAGGTAAAAAATATTATGGTTTTTTTTTCTCCCTCTCTCTCTCTCTCTGGTGCTGAAGAGAAACATATCACAGACAGAAAACTGTCTGAGCATCTGAAGAGAAACCTGAAGTGGCTGTTTGCAACAGGAAACCATTAGAAACCAGATGTTGCACTCTTGGCTTTCAAGGCTTGTGCATGTTAAATTTGGGTAGTGGGATTGGATGCTACATGCAAACAGCAAAGGCCTGGTGTGGCATGTTGGTTTTCTTTTTGACTGACGAAAAGTAGCATTGTGGGGCTATCCTTTTTAGGCAGAGTTGGGGAATCTTTTTCCTTCTGGGCAGTCTTCCAGGAGATGCAAGTCTGTGGTGGGTGGGGCCAGAGACAAAAGGGGCATTAGTGCAGAGTCTAGACCCAGTCCCAACCACTGCGTGCTCCCGACTCTTACCTAGGAACAGCTCGCTTTCACACAACAAACTAACTCAAATCACAAGAGGATAGCATCCTTGGGATAACGGCCAAGGGTCAGCAAACTTTTTCAGCAGGGGGCCGGTCCACTGTTCCTCAGACATCGTAGGGGGCCAGGCTATATTTTGAAAAATAATAATAATAATGAACGAATTCCTATACCTCACAAATAACCCAGAGATGCATTTTAAATAAAAGTACACATTATACTCATGTAAAATTCCCAGACCGTTCGCGGGCTGGATTTATAAGGCGATTGGGCAGGATCCTGCCCCCGGGCCTTAGTTTGCCTACCCATGGGATAACCCAAAGGGTAAAAAGCCCTTTGTTGTTTTCTCCACTGGCAATGACCCACTAGCAGCAACCCGTAATCCCCTTGCCCATGGAATATGATCACAAGAGAGGAGAGCCAGCTGGTGTAAACTAGCTGGTCCTTCCTTCCTTCCTTCCTTCCTTCCTTCCTTCCTTCCTTCCTTCCTTCCTTCCTTAGCAGCAGAGCAAACAGTTTACTAGAAAACAGCAACTCCTTGGGAGTAGGAGGCCGGGTGTTTTTGATCCTCCTCCGTGCTCTTGAAACGCTTCACATTCCACATGTTCTGTTTGCCAGTTTTGTCATAGTTACCGTCATCACTGCTATCTTGGGGGTAAAATATTGTTTTAAGCTTTCAAACTGCTATCTCTGCTCTCGCTCGCCCATTTCCATGGAAATGGGAAAAGCAGAACACACATGGCCACTGAGTGCCAGTTCCAGCGCCACACGGACACCCATGGAACAGCGAAAAGCTCCGTGTCATCATTGTACCCAACAATAGAAATGATAAAATGTGAGCTTGGAAAAAAGAAGAAGAAAGCACTCCATATGTTTAAAGTGTCTTTTCCGCGACACTGCTTTCTGAGGGAACAGCAATTCACCTTCCTGGCAGTGTCCTGCAAAGTCTTAAATAGCTTGGCATTTGCAGTGGGATGTTTCTGTCTTGTCTATCTATCTATCTAGTCGGGGTGGGGAAGCTTCTTCGGCCCAAGGGGTGCACTCCCTCGAGGGGCAGACCTTTGTGGGCTGCATGCTGCTGGTGGGTGGGGCCAGAGGCCAAAGTGGGTGGAGCAACAGCTGTGAAGCTTATGCTGGTATAGCAGGTCACATTCCAGGCAGAGGAGAAGCAGAAGTTTCTGCGCACCTCTCTCCATCCTTCATCCGGGAGACCAAAAGCACTATCACCGCTCAAGGACACACTCCAATCAAGCTACAGCATATGAGGAGGGAACAGAGCAGGCCTGAGGAGAGGGGGAAGGACCAGGGGAAAGTCCTGAGGGCTACACAGAGAGACATGGAGGGCTGCATTCAGCCCTTAGGTCTGAGGTTTTCAACCCTTGATCTATATCATACATTTCTAGCTTGCTCTTCTGCCCAGAGAAGTGTTCCAAGGCCAGCTTACAAATCAGGAAAATTTAAAAAAGCAGTTGGAGGAGGAGGACAGAAGGTGAAGAAAGAGATGTGAGTGGAGAGGGCCCCTTTTCCCATCTGTTGGAAACTCAACAAACCTGCTGTACTGGGTGTGGTGTGTACAGCTGAATGAGACACAGATGCGGGCAGCCTGAGGAAGTACCATCCACCTTGGGCCTGCCCCATAAAAAGCAAATCTAGAGTGAGAGGCTAGGATGATGTCCTCTGTTTCCAAGAACCCTTCTCACTTGTGAGACTTTTGTGGATGAGCTGAGAGTTGGTTTGGACCCTGGTGAGAACTCAGAGGACTCATCTACCTTCACACCATACCCTGGAGCCTATAGAATTTTACTATCTCTATAGGTGAATGATGGCCATTCACTTATATGGGAGACTGGTGAACCCAAGGAAACAGATCTTGTCTCTTATCCAGAACTCTTGTCAATTACAGCATGCTTATTTAGTTCCAAAGAACTCAGTAGGAACCACTGTGAATCCAGCCAGCCCCTATCTGCATAGCTGGGCTTTAGATTATGTATGTTGATCATACTAAAGTGGGGCAGGATGTTTGGAAAGTGGGGTGTAATTTTATGAATTGGCTTTATACAGACACACACACACAGAGAGAGAGACAGAGTTAAGAGAGAGAGAAATTTCAGTTTGAGTGTTAAGGAGAACCAAGCTAAAGTTTCTTAAGACGCACCAGTTTGAATATTACCTCTGCTTCAAAACAAATGAGATAAGATGCACCATTATTGGGTGTGGGTGGGGCTCTGGCAATGACAAACAGTACCAAAGAAGTCAAATAGATGTACCATCATCCCTTCCTCTCCTGGTATGAAAAAAGCAACATTTTGCAAGCAATGGCCCATATGGGCTCATGACATGAATGCCAAAAAGTGTTAAAATCCATTCCAGCTTCTACACACAAGCTGCCTTCATGGCAGCCTGTGGCAGAAAGGTGGTCCTTCCATTATGGAACTGGAAAAAGAATGGTGAAATTGAGAAAATGTGTGAGCAGTAAGAAGGTTCATGCAGATCGATTATTCTGCAGAAGAACATCCAGAGCTATGACCATCCAAATGTTGTCGAACTAGAAGTCCCATCATTCCTGCCATTTGCCTTGCTAACAGAGACCCCCCAACAACATCTGGAGGACACATGCCCCCTCTGCTGTCCCAACACACACAGTGGTAGAAAAAACGGCTCCCCATTATATATATATATATTTTCTTGGGGGGGGGGGAAGAGTGTCATGCGATGGCAAATGAAATGTTTTTTCATGTCAAAGTCTTCAAGTTCAATCCCAGGCATCTCAAGTTAAGGCTGGGAAAGATCCCTGCTTGAATGTTAAGCATAATGGTTTAATTGACACAGAAATGAAAAATGGCTGAAGGTATGTTGAAAAAGGTTTAACATGGGTCCCCCCCCCCCAATAGGGCTACATTAAAGCCAATAAGAGAACTCTGAGCTCTTGCAGAGTTAATGATTAACTGATTGTTGTTTCTCTGGTAGATAACATGCATGTAAGTGTTGTAACCTGAGATCATGTGAGAAGCATTGGGTTGCAAAATCTCCATTTTGAAGAGAGTTGCCTTTGAGTCTTTGTCTTCCAAACCCCATGAAGTGAAGATATAAATGAAGCTCTCCTGAAGGGAAAGCAAACAGCCTGGAGGCTGGAGAGAGAGAGAGAGAGACCTTTACTTCCAGGTCTGTTTGGATTATTTCATATTTTGCAAGATGCTGAACCTGTGCTGGACAGCACAGGACATTCTATGGATATTTTGGATGTATCATTTGATTTATTCTGTTTTATTTTAAAGAGTTCTGCCAGTGAAAGTTTGAATAATGTTTTTATGCGTCTGGACAATGATTTATTCCAAAAGGAGTCAGTTCTTATGCTTCTGGTCACTTCAAACTGAGCAATATTAATATAGGGAACACTGAAACCCTAGAGAATCAGGGTAAGATAGATGGACCAATGGTCTAACTCGTTATAAGGAAGCGTCCTATGATTTGTGAACACGTTATTTAGCAGATCTTGCCTGAGAATTTCCCCTCTCAAATCCTTTCTATCATGTAGCTGAGATGCCGAAATGTACCAAAATGTTCAACAAAGTGGTCCTTGTGTAAGAGGGAAAGCAGAGTGTCAGCATAGTGTTGCATTATCCAGAGTAGCGCAGCTCAGGCCCCTTTTCCAGCTTTCCTGTGGGGCAATATAGTAGTACTGTCTGCTGAGCTGCATGCTGCCTCCTGGCAGAGTATGCCAGAATTTCCAAAGGGACACCACTAATACCAAAACCTGTATCTTCCTACCTCAAGGGTCATCTTCTCCTATATGAACGTGCCTGACCTCTAACGACGCATTTGCACTGTGAATGTATCGCACTGCTTTAATCAGTCGTGCTTCCCCCAAATATTTTTATTATTTATTCAGTTTGAATACCACCCTATACCCAAAGGTCTCAGGGTGGTTACAACATAAAACCACAATATAAAACCACAAAATACATAATAAAAACAAAAGCAACCCAATATTGCCCCCCAACACAATTTAAAAGGGCGTTGGATGTCACTCAGCCATAGGCCTGGTTAAAGAGGAACGTTTTTGCCTGGTGCAAGGTGGACCTCCCTAGGGAGAGGAGAAAAGGCCTGTTCTCATGTTGCCACCCTCTGGGCTTCTCATGGAGGAGGCACATGAAGAAGGACCTCAGAAGATGATCTCAGGGTCTGGGTAGGTTCATATGGAACCCTCCACAGTGCTCCAATTCCCAGAGTTCCTAGGGAGGGTTGTTGTTTCTGTGAGAGGAATAGGGGCCTCCTAACAACTCCCAGCACCCTTAACAAACACCTAGGATTTTATGGGGGGAGACATGAATGCTTTAAGTCAGCGATGGCCAAACTTGGCCCTCCAACTGTTTGGGGTCTACAACTTCCATCATCCCTAGCTAACAAGACCAGTGGTCAGGGATGATTGGATTTGTAGTCCCCAAACAGCTGGAGGGCCAAGTTTGGCCATCACTGCTTTAAGTGGTTTGATACTGCATTTAATGCATAGTGCAGATGGAGCCTGAGACAAGGATTCCTGAGAAATCTCGTCTCTCTGAATTCTTGCATGAAACTGCACTTCTTGAACTGTTGTGTCGATTGGAACCTACCTGCCCCCTGGATTTCACATTTCTCTAAATGTGATGTAATTTTTGGCAATTTAAACCTACCAAAATATGGATTTAAATACAAGTTTTTTTGGGGGGGGACACACAACAATATGTATTTTAGATGGTTTTCTAAAAAGAAAATTTGTTTAATCAGGAAGGAACAGAACAGACTGATTCACCAGCCCCTACTGTAAAATCAGTTTCAGAAGCCGTGCTCTTTGTCCTGTCATGGGAGATAATGATCACCTACCAGAGACAGGGCCTTTTTGGTGGTGATGGAAGCACCGAAACTTTGCAAAGCCCTTCCTCTCTTCCTGTATTCAGAAGGGATCAGTAAACCTACTAGTTCAAACCTAGTTTCTAATGTGTACTGGTACTTTTAAACATTTCTACAATTAAAGTCTACTTAATTCCCATCTTGCATTGTTGTTGTTGTTGTTGTTGTTGTTGTTGTTGTTGTTACTATTACCCACCCTTCATCTGACGGTCCATGGGCACATTACAGCCATAAAAATTTAGCATTAAATACAGTTTGAAACAAATTACAATCACAATTATAGCGGGCCCTAAAAATCTTTAAGCGTATTTTTAAAATCACTTTCTTATTTGTCAGTCCTTCCATTGATTGCCGTTTTGGCATTTTGTAAGCCTCTTTGGGTGTGATTTATGACAGGAGAGCAGAGTATAGGTGGCAAATAAATAAAAACAACAATTGCTCTCCTGGTTGTGCCAGTTATTTTTGTATTAAGGATTCATGGGCAAAAGAAAGTAATAGCAGATGGCTACAAGTCTGAGAAGGGCATGTTGTAGAAGCTTGCAAGAACTGACATTAAGCAGCAGTAGAAATGTTTATTAAGATTCATATACTTTTAAAAACAACAACAACAAGGAAATTAAATAGAAAAGATGGGCAGATCAGTAATAAAGAGCATAATGGGAACGGCAAAGTGGTGTAATGAGAATAATGCCAGGGGATTATCTGTGGGCAAAATAGAGGCATAATGGGAATGAGATAGTATTAAG
This sequence comes from Lacerta agilis, assembly GCF_009819535.1. Taxonomy (NCBI): domain Eukaryota; kingdom Metazoa; phylum Chordata; class Lepidosauria; order Squamata; family Lacertidae; genus Lacerta; species Lacerta agilis. The sequence goes on from NC_046314.1 coordinate 93,648,833, forward strand.
GACAAAAGGTTCAATCCTGTGGGATGACAAGCCTAGGAACTGGAGGGAAAGATTCCCTGTAAAGTCTGTGGGAGGTGAAAGCACTCAGCACCACGGAGGATGAGCCCCGCAATCAGGGAATCCCATATTAAGGACAATAGTCTCATCCTTAGCTCTTATGAGATGCCAATTTAGACATCTTAGCTGAGGACTGGCTAGTAGAAAGTGCTCGTACACAGCTAGGCAGATTTCCACCCCGCACCTAATGTATATCCCTACTGGTGTTTAGCTGTGTCTGCACCACACAGCAGCCAGGTGATACACCATGATGGATTCATTTGCAGTGCTTATTTGCCACGCTTCACCCCTTTCTTCTTGTTCTCCCACAAGCAATGCATTAAAAATAAATAAATGAAAAACCCTCTATGCTCATATATGTGGCATGTGGTTATCTCTGGGGGAAGCATAGGGTGGTATCCAACAAATGCGTCCCATCGGCAGGATTTACATTTACTCAACAGAACGCCTCCCTCTCCTCCCTCTAGCGTCCTCTACATCTGTTTTAGGGGTTCCCCCAACCCTCTGGAGCAGATTTGGGGGAGGGTGTGGGGTACACACATGAGAGGAAAAGGAACAATAAAGTTCCATTGTGCAAGCATAAATCCTCATGATGATGAGAGGGGTTGGTTGGATAAAGCCCATAGGTCCAAGTCACTTGGCCTGCCCACCTTGTGCTGAAAAAAAATGCTTTCTTTGCACATTCAAGTGATATTATATGTAGATTGTGTCTCAGTGAGGAAAAGAAGGCAGCATATGAGTGTGGGGAAAGTGACTTCACACTGGGTGCAGGAATATGGAAAACTAAAATTATTTTTCTTCGTTCTTAATAAAATGGATGGAAAAGTCTCAAGATAAATACCAGATTCTGGACAGATTGCTATACCTAAAGGAGAATCTCCACCCCCATTGTCCAACATGGACACTGAGGTCCAGCGCTGAGGGCCTTCTGGCAGTTCCTTCACTGCAAGAAGCAAAGTTACAGGGAACCAGGCAGAGGGCCTTCTCGGTAGTGGCACCTGCCCTGTGGAATGCCCTCCCATCAGATGTCAAAGAAATAAACAACCATCCGACATTTAGAAGACTTCTGAAGGCAGCCCTGTTTAGGGAAGTTTTTAAAGATTGGAGTTTTAATGTATTTTTAATCTTTTGTTGGAAGCTGCCCAGAGTGGCTGGGGAAACCCAGCCAGATGGAGGGGGTATAAATAATAAATTATTATTATTATATTATTATTTCCTCTGTGTCCATAGACATGGTTTAATGTAATGTGAGATTGGTAAGTTTCAATCAGTGCCTTAGGCTGCAATTCCTTGTCCACTTACCTGGGGGAGTAAGCCCCACTGAACTCTTGTCAGGATTGAGCTTCAGATTTCAGCCAGCCCATTACCAGTTCCAAACACTGTCTGGTCCACAGATTCACCTGACTGAGAAGGAAAAATAGAATTGGGTGTCTTTAGCGTACTGACGGCATCTATCTCCAATTCCCTGGATAATCTCACCCAGTAGTTTCATATAGATAATTTTAAAAGCGTGGTAGTGGAAGCTGTAGCACAAATGCCAAGGGGTTGGGCTGAAGTCCTGCACGACAACTCTGTGGAACCAACCCTGCCAGTAGATATCACTTTGCTCCCCGTTTTCAGCACACAAAATTGATCCAGAAGGATATCATGGTTGATGGTATCAAAAGCCTTGGAGGGGTTCAAGGGTAACCCAGCTGGCTCACACTGCCTTTTGTCTTTCTCCTGGCAGAGGTCATCCATCAGGGTGGCCAACAATAGGTTAAACAGCTGAAGGACTGACAAAAATCCAACAGGCGACGTTGTATCCACCACCAACTCCCTTGTGGCAGAAACCACACCTGTTGAGTCTCTGCCTGTCACACTCTTTCTGCCAGAAATAGAAATGAGCAGCCCTCCTGCTGAGTCATTCCCGACCATCGCAAAGATCATAGCTTATTCAGCTGGTCATGATCAAAGTTGTACCTAAAAGACACAAGCCATCCCAAAAAGATCCTCGGGGATAAAGGCCTTTATCGCAAAATGGTCAATTACCACAAGCCTTTCAAGATAGGCAACCCCCCTCCCCCCCAAAAAAAACCCTCAAAAAAAACCCTGCTCCGTTTTCAGCATCTAACATTGAGTGATTCCATATTCATATTTTTAGTAGCATATACCAGTGGTCCAACCTTTAGTGTACTGTATGTACTTTTAATAATCTCCATAAAAGCCTGATTTCCAATCCCTAGGCTCAAGCTGACAGTGTAAATAAAATCACCCAAATCCACAGGGTAAGAGAAATGAAAATGACAAGGATTAAAATTTTGTCAAACCTCTTTCTTTTTAAAATTCTGCTTCTCTTCCAATTGGATCACGACCCTCTGTGTGCACAGCTTAAGACCAGACGGTCTGCTTTCACTTTTATTCCGCTCTGCAGCAGGCTTACAGTATTTAGTGAAAGTCTGTAAAGAATGTGTGCTGTGTAGAGAGTTAATACCATAATCCCCTATCGTTGGGGGTCAAATGCTGAATAGAGCAGAAGAATTAGAAAATATGTTACATACAATGGCAGGAAAAAATGCATCAGCATGGTGTTCTGTTAACACAAGCATTCATTACCCACAAGCAAAATAGCCCATGAGGTAATAGAGTGTATAAAAAGATATGTGTACTTCAAGCCCAGTGTGCACGCTGTTACATTGAGGATGGAAGGCTTTGAGTGAGAGGTTAAACACTATACAAACACTATAGCATTTTCCCATCAGGCATAACTGCATCTTTCTGTGGAGCAGCTTAGATTTTTGTTTTGTTTTGAAACAACAGCATTTTACCTTTCTGAAATGTAGTGGAAATAGCTTGGTTCCTCGCCATCCCCCCCCCCCCCGACTTGGGGGTGTGATGTATGTATTCCATGCCACAAACAGATAATTTCTGAGATCTTAAGGCCACCATAAATATTATCGATGCCCTACTCGTGGAAATAGCAGTTCTGTGTAGGCAAAACAAGCAAATCTGTACAGTGGTACCTCAGGTTACAAACACTTCGGGTTACAAATGCTTCAGATTACAGACTCCGCTACCCCGGAAGTAGTACCTTGGGTTAAGAACTTTACTTCAGGATGAGAACAGAAATTGTGGAGCAGCAGCGGGAGGTCCCATTAGCTAAAGTGGTACCTCAGGTTAAGAACAGTTTCAGGTTAAGAACAGACCTCTGGAACAAATTAAGTTCTTAACCAGAGGTACCACTGTAAATAGGACCAAGCTCAAGATGTTTGAATTTGCTGCCAAGGAGTGTGGTGGAGTCTCCTTCTTTGGAGGTCTTTATGTAGAGGCTTGACAGCCACCTGTCAGGAATGCTTTGCTTGTGTTTCCTGCTTGGCAGGGGGTTGGACTGGATGGCCCTTGTGGTCTCTTCCAACTCTATGATTCTATGATTCTATGGTTTCGCTGCCCGAGAGGGACAAGGTGGCTTCCCACTCCATTTTATGTACAGAAACCAAGTAGACAGGCGTTTGATTTAGAGCACATCCGCACCATACATGAAGCAGCACCACACCACTTTAAACAGTTACGGCTTCCTCCTAAGCATTCTAGGAGTTTGTTAAGGGAGATCAGATTTGTTGGGGGTCCCTATTCCCCTCACAGAGCTACAATTCCCAGAGTGCTTAAACAATTATTCCCTCTTCCCAGAAAACTTTGGTACTGTAATTGAGAGAATTGCTCCTGACGCCTCTGCAACTATACTGGGTCCTCTGGCAAACATACACCTGTGCTTCATAGGGTTGTCAGCTAGGCTAGGCTGAAACTGGAGCAAAACAGCTTCATGCTTTGCTCCCATTCTGGTTTATTGCTGTGCCCCAGCCTTCCTATGCAAAGTGGGAGGCTTTCTCCCTTGCAAGTTGGTACCTCTGTTGTTACTCCAATCACCTGTTGCAATTCTGTGACCTCTCTACCCCCTTACAGCCCTGAGATCGCTGCTCATGTAAATTTTAGAGGGCGAAAGTGGTGTTTGTTTATAAGCGTTCTTATCCGCCCTTTACCATACGGTCTCAAGGGTGGTTTCAAAAGTATAGTATCATGAAAAATACAAAACGATTGCAATTATAAAACACGTAAAGCTGTTCCAATGGAACAGAACAGTATAAATTCTGAAAAGGAGGTGGATCTCCCAAAACAGCATCCCGTAATTGTCACAGGCCCTGTTTATGTATGCGCCTCCTTCATAGTTGAAGCACATTCACATGTATTTTGGACTCCAGAGCTGAGGGCAATATACCCTGTAAGAAGGGGCAGCAATTTCTACCTTTGTTAGGGCATCGTGACTTTTACATGACCTTGTATTCAGACCCCACCAATACTAAGTGCTCCTCCGAACGCTGGCACTGAACAATTCAGTTTAAAATCGTACTAGTAGTTGTATACAACCTAGAGAAATTACTGCAACGAAAGGAAAACAAACATTTGCATAATGTCTGCAAAAGTGGCATGTGTACAGTGCTGTTTGATACATATTTACATAATTCCAAATTCATGCCATCATTACTAACTTGGCTATTTGTATTCCAAGTCGAGTTGAGGGTGTAATGCAAGTAACACAGCTGAAGGGGGAATGAAACTGAAACAGCAGCCTCACGTAATACTGGGTGGATACTGGATGCTTGGGGCTGCCTCTCAGAGCATCTGAGTAATGCCTCCTCTCTTGCTTCATTCAAGTCTCTCCTTTTCCCATAAAGCCCTTGGGCACTCTCCCTCAGTAGGGATGGGCAAATGTGTCCTCAGTTTCTAATTTTTCCAGTCTTCAGTTCTCCACATTGCCAAATCAGTTTGTAACAATAATATAAAATTCTCATGAACATTCATCAGCATTATAGTGTGAATTTCTCCTAATATAAACATTTTTGTATGCAATTTTACCTATTACGCACATGTTTACAAAGCAATTTTTGCTAATATAATGCTTTTTGTATGCTATTTCCTCTAATATGTGCATTTCAATGCACATTTTACCCTAATATATGCATTTTTGCACACATTACATGGTTCATTGCAACATTATATATTTTTTCTTTTTTTAAGCAATATAAATAAAGGCCTAGGAAAATGGTGCTGGGGTGTCTGTTTCACTTATGGATCACTTCCCACGAAACATCCCAAAGCGATTTGCAATAAAATTTGCACATATGCAATAAAAGCATGTAGAAAGATAATTTCAAATCCAATGCAGACACAGACTGTGGGAAAAAATCAAATTAAAAGTTTCATTTAAAAAAAAAAAAAAGTTTTCAAAAAGACCATAGTCTGATATGTACCCCACCATTTCGTTCATCGATGGGGCCCTATACCATGAAGATCACGTGCATCTTTCCAGTCAGGGAAATGTTGCTTGCACCCTATTCCATGATGGTCCTCAGTTGCCACCAACAAATCCAGGGAACTCTTGAATTGTGTGGTGGCCCGTAAAGTATGTGCAATGGATGGCCTAGTGATCGAGCACGCTGACATCAGGTTCAGTGACGTGGCTCTTTTTTGTAATGATGGCGTTCATCTTTCCGATTGTGAAAATGACGTGTGGCTGGCCAATATCGTCGAGGGCATTAGGAATTGGTTGCAGCTGTGAGGGTGTTTTGGCTCAGGTGGCGGTTAGGCATTGGAAAACGCATTGTGTGTTGGAGGGGAGGTTGCGGCCATCACCTACCCCTCCCCTTGAAGGGTATTCCGTTAAAGGAATCTGGCAGTTGTGGTTCCTGTCCGATGCCCTGGTGGTGGCTAGGGCCATGGCATGACTCCCGGTGACTCTAGGGGAAAGCTGCCAGTTGATTTGCATCAACAAGCTCCACCTACTGGTTGTTAACCCTTGTGTGACTCTCGGCAGAGTAGGCAGGAGTCAAGTATAGTCTGTCCGATCCAATGCCTAAGCCAATACCACTCACATTCTGTAACCAATAAAGTTGTGGCCTTTTTTTAGCCCATTAACCTAAATACTTGTGTCCATGTGTATTATTTTATCTCCTAGCGGGGGCGGGGCCTCGACTCACAACTTGTAATTAAGTCTGAGCACATGCAACTGAAACAAGCACAGAGATACACCGAAGCGTTTGTAACCCGAGGTACCACTGTAATGTATTCACTTATTAGGACTTTATATGTCGATTTTCACTTCTCATAGAACTATCCAAGCAGTTCACATCATAGAGTCAATATATAATAAAATATAATCTGTGCATTGCAAATGAAAGTCAAATCAGAGACTGTCAACAAGCTTTTCCAGCTGGGTGTTAGGGGGTTCATAATTTTAATAATAATAATATTTTTATTATTTATACCTCGCCCATCTGGCTGGGTTTCCCCAGCCACTCTGGGTGGCTTCCAGTACATATAAAAACATAATGAAATTTACTGTAACTATTTGTCCGGCATTGTTTTTCTGCAATATTAATTTTGCTACATTTTGCTGTACTTATGTAAACCACAAAGTTCCATACAGACATCTTAGGGTGGAGACTATCTCTTTGAATTTTCTCTCTCTCTAATCAGGACAAAAGAAAGAATTTCATGCAGCCCATAGTTCAACTCTGGAACTTTCTCCAACAGGAGGCAGTGATGGCCACCGACTTGGATGGTTTTAATTGGACAAATTCATGGAGGAGAAGGCTATCCATGGCTACTAACCCTGACTGACTACGTTTCATTTGTAAGCAGTAATGCTCCTGAACACCAGTTGCAGGAAACCACAGGAGGGAAGAGGGATCTTGTGCTCGGGTTCTGCTTGCAGGTTTCCCATAGGCATCTGGCCACTGTGAGAAAAAGGATGCAGGACTAGATGTATCTGAAGAAGTGTGCATGCACACGAAAGCTCATACCAAGAACAAACTTAGTTGGTCTCTAAGGTGCTACTGGAAGGATTTTATTTTTTTTTTGTTAGGACTAGATGGGCCATTGGACTTATCCAGCAGACTCTTCATATGTTCTGTATGTACAAAGAACAGCTACAAACTGCTGTCAGGACCCACTTGTCCCTGAGTCTGTGTTGCATGAACCTCAGATTCATGTACCTGACCATCTCTACCTGCTACGTTCCCAAGTTTGTCTGCTTCCTCCACGCACCTGTCCTTTGTATCATTTCTCTTTTCACAGATTGTCCTCCTGGTTGAGTATTCTGAAGAGGGTGTTGCCATAGATGCGCTGACTTGCTAGTGCATGTTGACCCCCAGTGTCTGTATTCCCCTTTTAGAATAATTTTCTTCTAAATACTTAAGTGGACTAGCATTAGGGATGAGCGTGGCTGGGCTTCTTCTCACTCTGGCCAGACAATGGTAAAGCTGGGCAAATCTTTCATGGCCAGTTTTGCCTCAGTGCCTCAGTCCGCATGAAAAAAGGAGCATTAAAGCTACTATTATTTGTTTGTTTGTTTGTTGTTTGTTTGTTGACTTTATCTACAGCCCTATACCTGGAGGTATACTATACTATATACTATACTATGCCAACCTAGAAGTTCAAAAGCACACCAGTGCAAGTAGATAAATAGGTACCACTGTGGTGAGCTGGTAAACGGTGTTTCTGTGCACTCTGGTTTCCGTTACAGTGTTCCATTGCACCAGAAGCGGTTTAGTCTTGCTGGCCACATGCGCCGGAATGCTGTCTGTGTACAAACGCCGGCTCCCTCGGCCTGAAAGCGAGATGAGCTTCACACCCCATAGTCGCCTTTGACTGAACTTAGCCGTCCAGAGATCCTTTACCTTTTTTTTTACCTTTACTCCAGTGCAATGTAGCAGTACAGCATGTCAGACTGGGACCAGGGAGATCCAAGTTCAAATCTTCACTCAGCTATGAAGCTCACCGGATGACACTGAGCCTCTCACTCTTTTCTCGACCTGGCCTACTTCACAGGATTGTTGTGAGGATATAATGCAGAGGAGAACTATGTATTCCCCCCTTAAGCCCTGTGGATGAAGAGAATTGTTAAAAAGTAATTAAACTATAATAGAATCAAAACAATATAAAAAAGCAAATCTATTAAAATACAGGTAGTAAAAACAGCACAGCACTATTTAAAAGCCCTTTCTTGAAGCAGTCAGTTCCCCAAAGCCCGTCACAATACAACAGTCTTCACCTGCCAGCAGGAAAACAAGGAGGGATCCAGTCTAGCCTCTCTAGAAAGGGAGTTTCAAAGTCTGGGAGCAGCCACCGAAAAGGCCCTCTCCTGTGCCATCACTTAACATGCCTTGTAAGGGTGGGATTGTATGGGAGAATACGTTCCTTCAAAGAGCCTGGGCCTAGGATGCAACAGAGCAAAACCACACACACATGCAAGAAGTAATTTGCGGCAACACCCTTTAAACAGGGAGCTCTAGTTAGTCAATAACCTGATAGTTCTCTCTTCTTCTCAGTCCTTATGAAACTCATAGGCCTTAAGGTGGCTAGAGAGATGGAGATGGAGATGGGTGTTCTGGCATCCTTCATCTTCTTGCCAGTCAAAACAAACAGCATTCAGGGTGTATTGGTAGATAGATCCAGTGGTTTGAACCACAGCTTATTCCCTCTGACCTTTCCAGGCACAGGAAGTGTAGTTTCTTACAGGTGTTTAAAGTTTCTGTTGTTGTTGTTGTTGTTCAGTCGTTCAGTCGTGTCCGACTCTTCGTGACCCCATGGACCAGAGCACGCCAGGCACACCTATCCTTCACTGCCTCTCGCAGTTTGGCCAAACTCATGTTAGTAGCTTCGAGAACACTGTCCAACCATCTCATCCTCTGTCGTCCCCTTTTCCTTGTGCCCTCCATCTTTCCCAACATCAGGGTCTTTTCTAGGGATTCTTCTCTTCTCATGAGGTGACCAAAGTACTGGAGCCTCAACTTCAGGATCTGTCCTTCTAGTGAGTACTCAGGGCTGATTTCTTTGAGAATGGATAGGTTTGATCTTCTTGCAGTCCATGGGACTCTCAAGAGTCTCCTCCAGCACCATAATTCAAAAGCATCAATTCTACGGCGATCAGCCTTCTTTATGGTCCAGCTCTCACTTCCATACATTACTACTGGGAAAACCATAGCTTTAACTATACGGACCTTTGTTGGCAAGGTGATGTCTTTGCTTTTTAAGATGCTGTCTAGGTTTGTCATTGCTTTTCTCCCAAGAAGCAGGCGTCTTCTAATTTCGTGACTGCTGTCACCATCTACAGTGATCATGGAACCCAAGAAAGTGAAATCTCTCACTGCCTCCATTTCTTCCCCTTCTATTTGCCAGGAGGTGATGGGACCAGTGGCCATGAGCTTAGTTTTTTTGATGTTGAGCTTCAGACCATATTTTGCACTCTCTTCTTTCACCCTCATTAAAAGGTTCTTTAATTCTTCCTCACTTTCTGCCATCAAGGTAGTATCATCAGCATATCTGAGGTTGTTGATATTTTTTCCGGCAATCTTAATTCCGGTTGGGGATTCATCCAGTCCAGCCTTTCGCATGATGAATTCTGCATATAAGTTAAATAAGCAGGGAGACAATATACAGCCTTGTCGTACTCCTTTCCCAATTTTGAACCAATCAGTTGTTCCATATCCAGTTCTAACTGTAGCTTCTTGTCCCACATAGAGATTTCTCAGGAGACAAATGAGGTGATCCGGCACTCCCATTTCTTTAAGAACTTGCCATAGTTTGCTGTGGTCGACACAGTCAAATGCTTTTGCATAGTCAATGAAGCAGAAGTAGATGTTTTTCTGGAATTCTCTGGCTTTCTCCATAATCCAGCGCATGTTTGCAATTTGGTCTCTGGTTCCTCTGCCCCTTCGAAATCCAGCTTGCACTTCTGGGAGTTCTCGGTCCACATACTGCTTAAGCCTGCCTTGTAGAATTTTAAGCATGACCTTGCTAGCGTGTGAAATGAGTGCAATTGTGCGGTAGTTGGAGCATTCTTTGGCACTGCCCTTCTTTGGGATTGGGATGTAGACTGATCTTCTCCAATCCTCTGGCCACTGCTGAGTTTTCCAAACTTGCTGGCATATTGAGTGTAGCACCTTAACAGCATCCTCTTTTAAAATTTTAAATAGTTCAGCTGGAATATCATCACTTCCACTGGCCTTGTTGTTAGCAAGGCTTTCTAAGGCCCATTTGACTTCACTCTCCAGGATGTCTGGCTCAAGGTCAGCAACCACATTACCTGGGGTGTATGAGACCTCCATATCTTTCTGGTATAATTCCTCTGTGTATTCTTGCCACCTCTTCTTGATGTCTTCTGCTTCTGTTAGGTTTAAAGTTTCTAGGAGACCTCTATTCCCCTCGTGGAACTACAGTTCCTAGAGTTCCCTGGGAAGAAGGATAGACCATTCTGAGAATTATAGTTCTGTGAGGGGAATAAGAGCCTCCTAACAACTCTCAGCACCTTTAGCAAACTACTGTTCGCAGGATTCATTGTGGTTTCAAGTAGTATGAGATACTGCTTTAAATGTATAGTGCAAATGGGGCCACAGCAGGATAAAGGAAGTGGGTGGGTGCAATCCTGCTTTTATACAGACATATACATTTGGGGTACAGGTTGAAAATACTGAAGACAGAGCTTCAGCAATTGCAAAGAAAGATATCAAAGCTTAGTTTGCATTTCTGATAAGCGCTTTCAAACAACTCCACTGATTTTAAGGGCAAGTTGTCTGCTACCGCCCTTTGCGTGTTTTCCCACTTCTGAATGAGGATGCTTCTGTTTTGTTTCCCACGGGGTTTGGTATGAACTTGCTGTTCTGCAAGTTTAAGGAAGTGATCTCATCTATTCTCATTCCTCTACAGTTGCAGAGTCGCTAGTACGCTTATGCATGATTCAGCTCATTGGAGGTGAAGTTTTTTTTGTTGTTTCTTTAAAAAAACAACTTTAAAAATTATTCTACCCAAATAAGCTGAAATCATGCAGAAACGTATTGGAGACTGAGCAGCTTTAGACAGATGAGGAATGGGTGAGATCATTTCCTCGGTTAGGGAATTCGACAATGTTCTTTGGTTCCTTCCAGGTCTCTAGTTCAACAATCAAAGAATCATAGAGTTGGAAGGGATCATGAGGATGATCTCGTCCTAAACCCTGTAATGCAGGAATCTTTTGCCTAGTGCTATTTTTCTAGGAAAAGTGTTGCTGGAACTTACCATGAACATCTCTCTTGTTCTCTTAGAATGGCAAATCGGGTTCTACCATGAGTAAGAGCACGTGTTGCGATCGGGACCTGGCAAGGCACATCCCTTCCTGTGGGGATGGGGCCGGCAGCCGGCCTTAGCAGCTATAGGGCAGAGAGGTGTTGCTGGGCAAAGCTAGATGTAGCAATTTGTGATGGACAGCTCAGCGTCCTATATATTCCTCTGCACGCAGGGTGATCTACCTCTTGGCTTCGAGCTTCTGATCACCCATCCCGCCCCCCTCTTTTTCTTAGGCCACTGCGCTTGACCTTGCAACTGCCTGTCATGGGGTCGTCTGCTTTTGGGGCGGAGGCTCAGTAGGAATTTGTCCATCTGGCTGATTGGCTGTTGCCATTTAGTTTTGCCTACTGCAGTAGCAACTTGTCACAACTTGTAAGGTTGGCGGTTAGGCATTGGTTCCTGTGTGGATTGCTGGTTTGGGCGGTGCCCATCCAGAATCATGTTGATACGGGAATTCTGTTAAAGGAATCCGGTGGCTCTTATGCTTTGTCCGAACCCCGGTCGGGGATAGGGCCATAGTCAGAGCCCCCGGGACCGCTGGGGAGGGGGAGGTTCTGTCCCCAGCCTCCTTAACTCTCCCCAGCTGCATTCTCCCAATGCTGACTGGAGGTCAGCCGCTGTCCGGTCAGACAGAATAGTCTGAACCAATGCCTATGCAACCACTCACTGAATTTGTATTTTAAATAAAGTTGTGGCCTAAATTATTGCCAAAAACCCAAACAAAAATTATGTCTCCTGTGTCAATTCATTGGGGGGGGGTGACTTGAGGTCCTCGATACGCAATGGCGCCCACCTGAGAGGTGCCGGAACTGAGTTCCGGTGATCTTCGGCTGAAAAAAGTCCTGCTTTTGCCCAATGTGGGGCTTGATCCCACAGCCCTGAGATTAAGAGTCTCATGCTCTACCAGCTGAGACCATGGCTCTCTTCATGGGCAAAACCTTGCTTCCTACAGAGACTTCCCACCAAGGAATAACAAAGAGACCTCTGGCAGCTTTAAAGGCGTATAGATTGTGGCATGAACTTTTGTAGACTAGAGCTCATCATTAACTGCAAGAAATGCTAATAACATAATATTATTAAGAACATAATAATAACCTGCCAGATCAGGCCAATGGCCCATGTCATCCAGTCTCCTGTTCCCACTCAGATACTTGTGGGAAGCCAGTGAGCTGGATGCAAGCACAAGAGTCCTCCCCACTCCTATGGTTTCCAGCAACTGGCATTCAGAAGCATCGCTGCCTCAAACTGTGGCAGCAGTGCATAGCCATCATGGCTAGAAGCCATTTGACCACTGTGGTTCTGCCATTGGTGACTCCGAGGTGTCTGGAAAAGTGTTCTGCAACATTGGACCAATGTAGGCAACTGCATGCCTGACTTTTGGTTGAGGCCAGTTGGGCCTCTGAAACACGGAGAGCAGCTAATGGTGCTTCTCCAGATGATCTCAGTTATCAGGCTGCAACATAAGAGCTCAGGTGGTCCTTAAGGCATGCATGGGCAACAGAAACATGATGGCAAGGCCAAAGCCATTGGGGGCATTCTCCTCCCATTCCATGCTATTGTGTGTGATCTGCATGCCTGAAGATGGCTGCTGTAGACCACTAGCAACCTAGCCACTGTCCTGTGATAATCATAACTCTCATGGTCTAAATATTCACTTTTGTTTTACAATGACTGTATTGAATTCTGTTTGTTTATTCCCCCACCCTTCCTTATTTACGACAGTGTGCCTGATCCCTTCCCATTTTATTTTATTTGTTGTTGCATTTGCTAAGATTATTTTTTAAAAAATCTCCATTCCTAATTTTCAAAGCAAAGTTGAGACGTCCTGCAATCCAAAACAATAGTAAAATTTACAATGATCCCCATTAAAATCACAAATATTTATCCTCACGAGAACCTTGTAAGGTTTAACTACCGTGAGAAATGGTGACTAACCTCAGGTCACCAACCAAACTTGACAGTTAAATGGAGTTTTGAACCTGTGTTTGGTCTAAAACTCTAACTGCTACTGCTACTATTATTTCTATACTGCCCTACATTTGAAGATTACAGGGTGCTTTACAATATAAAAATACAAAAATGCATACCATAATAATAAACAAAATCAATTCTCGCACCCGTTTAATTAGCCAAAGGCCTGGGAGAAGAGGGATTTTTTTATGCCTGGTGCCTAAAGATATGTAATGAAGGTGCCAGACGAGCCTCCCTGGGGAGAGCAATCCGCAAATGGGGAGCTACTGAAGAAAAGGACCTTTCTCGTGTTGCTGCCCTCCAGACCTATCACAGAGGAGGCACACAAAGAAGGGCCTCGGAAGATGACTGCAGGGTCCAGGTTGGTTCATATGGGGACAGGCAGTCCTCAACCATTTAAGGCTTTATAAATCAAAACCAACACTTTGAATTGGGCCCAGAAACTAACTGGCAGACAGTGCAATTGGGCTAGGATTGGCGTTGTATGCTCAGCCCATATTGCCCCAGTGAGCAACCTGCCCTCTGAATTCTATACTAGCTCAAGTTTCCAAACCATCTTCAGAGGCAGCCCCACATATAACACATTGCAGTAATCTAACCTAGAGAAGTTAGGTGTTCCCTATACAGATAGGGGTGCAGCTGGGCCACCAGCCAGAGGTGATGAAAGGCACTCCGTGCCACCAAGGCCACCTGAGGCTCAAGGGACAACAATGGATCCAGAAGGACCCCAAAGCTGCGTACCTGCTCCTTTGGAGGAAATGTAACCGCATCAAGTGCAGGCAACATCCCATCCATCTGGTCTAGGGAACCACCCACTAACAGTGCCTCAGTTCTATCAGGCTTGAGGTTCTTCTGTTTGTTGGCTCTCATCCAGTCCATTACTGAGGCAAGACACTGGTCCAACACTTCCACTACTTCACCTGCAGATGTAAAGGAGAAGTATACCACATTGGCTCTGTGGTGAATTGTTGCTTCCCACCCTGAGAGTCTTTTATATAGAAAGGCAGATTACAAATGTTTTAACGAAACAAAGAATGTGGGCAGTGGCCTGTAGGATCCCCGCAATCTGAGGTGCCGGTTTGAGAACATTAGTCTTACTAAAATGTGTGTAATAACCCGGTTCTGGGTGGATTAGCAGATAGATTCCTGACCGACGCTGCTGAATGGGTGGGTAAATGATTCATTTTGGCTTCCATGATGACAAGGCCATTTTTACACGATTGTCGTAGTTTCCTAGTAGTCTAAACACAAGGGGAAATATTTCATATGAATAGCCTTCTGCAGCTGTTGCTTTAGACTGGATAACAACGGAAGAAAATGTTGCGGTGGCTATTTACCCAATATGTTTTGTTTCACTTTGGAGAAATTAGCAGAGTCTTCATTAGTCTATTTCACTAGATCTGGTGTGTGAGTGTGTAGGGTGGTGAATGAGCTGCTCACATTAGTATCATAGGACCTGCTTTCATTTCATTTACATGTTATATTTGGCTAGTTTAAATGGGAGAGATAAATAACTATCCCTTTACCTTTAATTTACTTGAAATTGCTAAACCTGTGAAATTCTATGCTGTGACGAAGTTACAAAAGGAATTAGCCACTCAAGGAAGAGGTGAGGATCAGAACGGTATAATTTGCTGAAATGAGCATGCTATGCAGCCCGTGTTCATCATAATTATAGACATTTTCTAGCTTGGATCGGTTTAAGGCTGTTCTTTCCTTTGGTCCAGAAACTGGATTCATGGGCAAAATTCGGCTCTCGCATGTGCTTAGGAAGGAACCAATTAGAGAGAGATTGCTCCCAAGATTTTCTCTCAAATCCAACAAACAATGTGCCACTCTTGGATGGACCATCAGCCAAGATTTCTGCCCATCTCTTTTATCACTGGATGCCAAGTCCCCAACGAAACAGAAGCAGTGAGCAAAGCAGCATTTATGTAGTGCAATATGATGCAACTAAATGGTCAGATTGACTTGGCTATCCAGCCGCCCAGAGTCCTAAAGGCCATTACTTGCCCCCTACACCTGCCTTTTGCGGTAGCTGCAAATAAATTAGTCCCAGCTGCCTTCTGTTTTGTCCCACCATGCAGATGAACACACAGTGTCATAGAGGAGGGTCTTGAGGTGATGGGAGTTGTAGTCCACAACATCTAGATGGGACCAGGATAGAATTTTAATAGATATGATGAAGAAAAAAATGAAGGAGTTAGTGACACTGCAAGGGGTAGAATGGAGAGACTTCACCACCATTAGAGTGGCAGTATGAAGTCTCTATATCTATCTATCTATCTATCTATCTATCTATCTATCTATCTATCTATCATCTATCTATCTATATCTATCTATCATCTATCATCTATCATCTATCTATCTATCTGTCGTCGTCATCATAGCTGTCAACTTTTCCCTTTTCTTGCGAGGAATCCTATTCGGAATAATGGGAATTTCCCTTAAAAAGGGGGAAAAGGTGACAGCTATGATCTATCATCTATATCTATCTATCTATCTATCTATCTATCTATCTATCTATCTATCATCTATCATCCATCATATCTCTGTCTCTATCTATCTATCTATCTATCTATCTATCATCTATCTATCTATCTATCATCCATCATATATCTCTCTATATCTATCTATCATCATCTATTTTTCTATCTATCTATCGTCTATCATTTCTCATTTTTTCATTCTTAAGTTTAGATCAGTTTACAGTGAAAAAATGTTTGCAAATTTAAAAGCTGGATGAAAAGATATATCTGCCTTAGCTTCAGAAACAGTACAAAACTTCTGTCTTTGGTTGCTTTATACTGTTTTTAAAAACTATTTTTAGCTGTTCTCATAGCATGTTGGTAAATTGCCTTGAGACACATGTAAAAAAGGATAAATGAATGAATAAAAAAATCGCTCTCATGCAAATTTATTGTATTTTCCCCTAATAATTCCCATTGTAGCACACAACTTTACCCATGTACACCTTCCTCTAATACACACATTTTTGGTACACATTTCTAGTTTGGAGAATTGCACCACAAAATTCGGAGAAATGTGCTATTCAAAGTATATCTGCCTTTCAGTTCGTGTCTTCTTTTGAGAACTGATCCAAATGCCTTCCCCATCCCTAGCAATCAAGACACCATGGCTGAATTATGAGGGCAGCACCATCTGCTCAATGATGCTGCTGAGTAATTGGAATCAAAGGTTATGCCATTAGTCCATGAATGGCTTGCCCAAGTGACAGACCTCAAAGGAGAAAACTGCGCATCCAAAATGGAACAAACTGGAGTTGCCTTTTATTTATTTGCAAAAATCTCTGTACTGCCAACATTATAGATATATAAAAATCATGGTGGTGAACAGCATACAATCAACAATAAAACTGCATTTGTTAACACAAACACAAAATACATCACAGATCGGTGGATCAGCTTAAAACATCAGCAAAGCTAGATCACCCCCCAGCTAGTGTAGAATTCCACTGCAAGGCTGCTGAAGGTACCCCATCAACAGTGCATGGTGCTTATACTTGAAAGAGCAGCATTGGCTGCCAATAAGGTCTTGTTATTGGCATGTAAAAAGGCCCTGACCAACTTGGGACCAGGCTACCTTCTGGAATGACTTACCTTATATGCCCCTTTCCAGTTGGTAGAGACACACTTTCTGTTGCCACAGGCTCCTGAGGTTCCTCTTACATCCATGAAGAGCAGGGCCTTTAGTGTGGTGGCACCTTTTAGAATGCACTTCAAATAAACATCAGGCAGGCGGCTACAGCATTGGCATTGGCATTTATGTGCCTGTTTAAATCTCATCTGTTTTCCGAGACTTCTCCTTTACATCTGCAGGTGAGGCAGTGGTAGTGCTGGACCAGTGTCTTGCCTCAGTAATGGACTGGATCAGAGCCAACAAACGGAAGCTCAAGCCTGATAGATATAATATTTATAATATTTATACCCTGCCCTCCCCAGCCAAAACCTGGCTCAGGGTGGCTAACATCAAAGTATGATACATTAAAACATTAAAAACATAAACCAAACAATTGATTAAAATACAGCTTAAAATTTAATTTGGAGCAGAATAAAATCAGATGGCAACCCATGGATTATAACTATAGGGGATGGGAACATTGGGTGCTCACCAGACCCAACTGTTTGTGCTGGTCTTACATGAGCCGTTGGAAAGGGTTAGGGAGGCCACTTACATATTGGGTCTTATAACAAAAAATGGGGATCGAACTTGCAACCTTGGTGTTATCAGCACCATGCTGTAACCAACTGAGTTACCCAGGTCTGCTGTAATCCGACCTGAAGATTACCAATGCCTGGGCTACTGTATCCAAACCATCCTGATCCAGGAACAGATGCAGTTGTTGCACCAACTGAAGCTCACAGACCGTGCTCCTGTGTTGACATTTCTGCACTGTTTGGGGAATAAAGCACAATAAATTACAGTGGAACCTCTGGTTATGTACTTAATTCGTTCCAGAGGTCCGTTTGTAACCCGCAACCATTCTTAACATGAGGTGCGCTTCTGCTAATGGGGCCTCCTGCTGCCGCCGCGCCGCCACTGCGCAACTTCCGCTCGCATCCAGGGGCAAAGTTCGCAACCAGGAGCATCTACTTCCGGGTTAGCGGAGCTCATTACCCGAAGCATGCGTAAGGAGGACGGTACGTAACCCGAGGTTCCACTGTAGAATCATTCCTAGACACATGGCATGTCAATGATTTTACTCCATGCCCACAAATTATTAGTATTTAATTTTTTGGAATGTGCCAGTGGTGTGTCTGATACTTTCCAGAAGAACAGGTCCCTGCCCGATAAAAGCTTACAATTGATAATTTGACACAGAGGAAACGGAGGATGGGGACAAAAAGTAAATGTGAGTGGAATTCAACAAATTAAAATATATAGTTAAATAATTAAAATCAACAGTAAGCTAAAAGCAGATTAAAATGCACGTCCCTGTCTAAACAAAGGCATTGGAAAGGGCGCAACCGAGGGGCCTGTCTGATGTCCACAGAGAGTTCCCAAACGTAGGTGCTGCCAAACTGACAGAGCGATTTCTTAGAAGTTCAGAATGAGGATTATGCAGCACACTTCTGCCAGTTACGCAGATCCAATTGGTAAAGTGGGCACTTAAGGGGTAAGGTGATCCCGCAAGTAAACCAGTCCCATGCTGTTCTGGGCTTTATATACTAATATTAACACCTTGCATTTGGCCCGGCAACAAATCACAGCCAGTGCAGATCTCTAAGCAAAGATGTTGCATGCTGGAAGGGGCTCAATCCCAATGGCAACCACCTGCAGCCTAGCACACAACTCCAGTTTGTGGGTCAAGTGAAAGGTAAGCCCCACATAGAGCGCATTGCAGTAGTCCAGTGGTAGGGATATATGCAGCGCTTTTTTTCCCTTTAAAAATGTTTAGGGGTACTCTCATTTTGACTCAAGAAAATCAATATTTTATAGTTCAAATCGGGGAAAATAAATACAGTAAATGGACAAAAGTACACGCATTACAGCGGGAAAGGAAATGGGGCCACCATTGGAGGTGGTAACAATGAAACTGACCAATCACCATGCTAGATTCCAACTCCTACTTCATACATTAAACGCCCGCTTCTGTCTGAGACTCAGGAAACATGGTGACAGGAAAAGAGGCCACCATCAGGGGTAGCAACAGTTTCTTCTCCCGTAAGATCCAAAAAATGTTTAGGGGTATATGTACCCCTGTGCCCCCCTCCCAAAAAGCACTGGATATATGCAAGCTCTTTTCTGCAGAGGATTACTTGCCCTTGGTGGTTATCTGTTAGGAACAACATATTGACTGTGGGCAGGGCAGAAGCCAGCAGCACTCTCTTTCTGCTACTTGCTTTGTTTCTACTTGCTATTCCTCCCTGCTCAGTAAGCTGCTGGGCAAGAGATAGAGGACTCTTGGCAGACTCTTATTGCTTGCAAAGGGTTTTTGAAATTCAGTTAAGGGCTACATAAAACTAGGCAGAGAGCCACAGTGTGCCCACCTGTAATTTGTGGTGTGATTCGTTGGAGGTGGGTATTTGAGGGTCTTCATATTGTTGAGATGTGTGCAAGAATAACTCATTTGTTCAAGTTACAGGTAGGTAGCCCTGTTTGTCTGTTCTAGTCGAAACAAAATATTTATTTCATTTGTTCAAGATCACATCATTTGAGCCCGTTCGGCTTTCTCAGTGCAATACAGAAGGACATGGAATAAAATGTTAAAAGGGGGGGGGGACAAGCATGGGGCAATTGTCATTTAAACCAGGTTTCAATGTAAAAACATCCAGTCCACCCATGTAAGGCCAGAGCCATTTTCTGCTGGTCGTACTGGGATTTGCAGTTTGCCAGGCAAAACAAAAGTGTCCAATCATCCTTGAGGCAATCCAAAAAAGTGTAGGAAGGGGAATCGCTGCCTCTCTTTTAACAGCGAAGAGGATGAAGGGAGAAACTTCAGTGCTTTGCATATATTTCCTTTTACAGCACACCATAAAGATTAAAAATACATTGTACGCAAGTGCAGTATTTAATGTTGCACTTTAATTACATTCAAGTGTGTTGCTAAATAGTCTTGAGAAAACCTTAATGACCAGCTGTTCTCCCCTCTTCCCATATGTCAGAAATGGTTTGAGAAATCGCATTCTGGGACAGTAAGGTTGTATAATTAGACTGTGTATGGATAACACTTCTAGCTCCCTCCCCCCCCTCTTAAACCGTGCCCTCCCTTTTCTCATGAACATATTGCGATTCGGTGCCAGCTTGGCAAGGAGAAGCCACGCCTCGTGCCAAACGGCAACTGAGATGTACAAACTCCGAGAGATGTTATGATTGCACCATTATCCTTTTTTATTATTTCTTTTTCATCATTAGGACTGGATCCCCTTTTTTAATGTTACGTAAGAGTCCCTCTTCGGTGGCTGACAAACGCGCCGAGTAAAACAAGAACTATACATTTTTAATACAGCCTTTTCATAATGCAGCGGGCCTAATCAGCGGGAGAAGTTGGCATCTATTGAACCAAAGGAGCGGCATTTTACACTCTTAAAAGGGCAGCAACTCATGTTCCAGGTTCAACCCCTGGTGTCTCCATGAAGGGTTGGAAGAGTCTCTTGCCCTGAACCCTAGAGGGCTGCCACCAGTCAGTGTGGACAATACTTAGTTAGATGAACCAATGGTCTCGCCAATGGTGGCAGGCGCTCTTTGGAACTGGAGGCGGGAGAGCAGGGAAGTTAGTGATAGGTGGAGCTGAAACCAATGGCAGATGGAGCCAAGTGATTCTTGCACACATCCTCCACCCTGCTCAGTTCTACAAGGGAAGCGCCGAGAGAATGGAAGAAGAACTGCCTGGACTAATTGTAAGTAAGGAGGCAGGCAGGTGGGAGCTGACTGCCTCATGTGCCCTAGTGGACCACCTTCCACTAACAGTCTCTCTCAATATAAGGCTGCTGCCTATGTCCCTATGACCCATGTAACAAGTAGAGAAGGGCAAGCCATCCATGGCTAGCATTGGCGTGACTTGGTAAGAAGTGGAACCATTTCCTTCCAAATTGGGAAAGGTCTCAGTTTATTTCCAAGTTCACCCAAATTCAGACTCCATCACCACCTCACAAATTACAGCTTCACTTGGCCAGGAGACTTTGCAATCTGTTAAAGACCATGGGGGACTCACGATCTCTGGCTCTGGAGAGCTGCTGCCAGTCAGTGTAGACAATACTGAGGACTCACCCACACTTCTGCTTGTTTTGTACCTAGAAAGCATGGGTGCAAGTGGTTTCCTGCTTGACCCATGCTTTCTAGACATGAGTCTGAGCAGTTTTCCTCCTTTCCCAGGGAAAATCCCTTCTTTAGCTTAAATCAGAGCAAGCAGAAATCCAGAGAAACCTCGAATTGTTGTTTGCTCTAATTGAGCAGTAAAGAGTGTTTTTTCTTGGGGGAAAGCAAGAGGGTAAGTCTTGAGGTAGTTGGATCAGTGGTCTGATTCAGTACAGTCCTACATTCATTTCATAAATAGGGTGGAGCAGTAGCTCCAGCAGTAGCTCCTCTGCACCAGCTTCTAGGAAAGCAAAGCAGAGAGCCTATTCAGGAGGGTACTGTGGTCAACTGTATCAAAGACCACTGGGACATTCAGGAGAATTAGTTGAGTGGTCTTCACCCAGCAAAACTCATCCATGTGGGAAGCTAAAGCCATTTCAGAGCCAAAGCAAGACTGAAATAGACCTATAATCAGTGCCATTGAAGTGTGCATGGTAATCACTAGCTCAAACTCCTTGACCCAAACCAGTAGTCGACTGGATAGTAGTTGGAATGATCCACATTGCAGCCACCTCAAAATCCATGATCCTGTTATTGCTAAACATTATCATGGTGGTTGACAACAGGGGCACTGTCTGGAAAATTGAATGATCCCTGAGAATAGAGAGGTTGGCAGATCGAATGAGAGATGTTTGGAACCATTTCATCAAAGTGGTCATGGGGGCATGTGGAGATAAGAGTTAGCATAAGAAGAGCCCCCCTGGATCAGTCCAAAAGGCCCATCTATTCCAGCATCCTGTTCTTACAGTGGTCAACCAGGGGCCTATGAGAAGCCCACAAGCAGGGCATGAGCACAGTAGCACTCACCCCCTGTTTTTTTCCCCAGCCACTGGGATTCAGAGGCATATTTTCTCTAGTCCTGGAGGTAATGCATAGCCACCATGACTAGTACCCTTTGAAAGTCTTATTCTCCATGAAACAACAGTTCTGCCCCCCCCCAGCCTGAATTTCCAATGACTTGTTTAGATACAAGCAACGACAGCTGTAATCATGTTTTAAATCTTGCTCAGTATTCTTAGTTATAATATCCCTCAATTAATATTCAGAATAATGGAAGTGATGTGCCCCTTTGAAAAAGACTTGACTGCTAGCCAAAGCTTTTGGAAACTGATTCTCAAGAGGATTAATCAGCATTTAAAACTTGCATTAATAAAAATCTGATCTTTCTACTGTGTGGCATAATACTTTTCATTTTTAAAGCATTTTTATTTTAATAATGTGCTATCCTTTGTCCTGCTGTTTAATGGGATTTTAAAATCTAACTCCTTCAAATCAATCCCGCTTTGACCTACGGACATTCTTTTGCTTCATATCAAATATTAAAGGAAACCTGATTTCTTTTACAAAGGAATAAGCAATGTACATGGTTCAGAAGCACCGGCTAGTGATAAGAGAGGCCGGTAGTTTCTATAGGAGTGTGGAAATGGGCATTTGGAGAAGTCAAAAGGAGTTCTCAATGATTTGTATAAAGAAAAACGCAACAGCAAAGACATTATGTTGCATGTCTGCCATGTCAAGTAGACTGGGCTTCTGGAAGATAAGTTCATTTACTGTTTATTTTCCTTATTAATCTTAGTGTAAGGTTAGGAATGTTTCCAAATAAAGCGTATACTATTTATTCATTTTATTCCATTTATGTATCACTTCCCATAAAACATGTTAAAGTGGTGAAAAACACCAGCAGTTAAAAACAATAGAAGGCAATTGCATAGGTAAAACAATTTGAAATTCAATGCAGGTAGAAACTGGGATAAAGACCTCCACCTAAAAGTCTGGTTGAAAAAGGAAGGTCTTCAACAGACACTGAAGAGACAATTGAGATGGCACCTGCTGGATGGGTACTGGGTGGTGGCATTCTGAAGGCTAGGTACTGCCATGCTGAAGGCTCAATTCTGACATCATCAAAATGGACCTCCTGATAAGACTCTCTCCTGCAGAGTACAGTGATCTACAGCAGTTCTATTTTTCTAGAAAAAGAGGTGCTGGAACTCACCATGAACTTCTCACTTGTTCTCCTAGAATGGCAATGGCGCCCACCTAAGAGGTGACGGAGCTGAGCTCCTGTAAGCTCCTGCTGAAAAAAAAAGCCCTGGTGTACGGTATAAAGATTGAGATGATCTTTCAGGTATCCTGGTCGCCAGCTGTATACAACATTGTATACCAACACCTGGAACTTAACCTGCTGGCTGATTGGGACCCACTGAATATATAAACTAACTTCCTAAGAGTCTACCCATTTTGACACCTGTTGAGTTAGTTGACCCAATCTTTTAAGCTCAGTCCTGTATACCCTTTCTCCAGAATAAAATATATCAAATGCAGTGGGGCTTACTTATGAGTAAACATGGGTAGGAAATCTCTCTCTTCTTTGATCAAATGGAACAAAAATGAGCCTACTCTGGTGCATGTTTTAAACACCAATGTAAAACTTGCTTTCTCTGTATAGGACTTCCTTTTGAACAGGAGAAGAATCCACCCAATACAGCTCAGAACTTTAGTTCTGAAAGATTTCTACCCTTTATTATTATTATTTTTTAAAAAAGGACAACAGTTTGTGTAATAACTATAGACCAGCTGCTTTTTCTTCATCGCAGGCCCAATTTGATGCTTCACTTCATCATAAAAGCATAAGGATTCCTAAACAGTGCCAAAGGTTCATGTATAAGATTTTGGTTGGGTCTCCCGGCTCCCCATTCTTTTGTTTCATTCTTCTGAACCCACTTTGCTGTGCCTCATTAAAATAGAGGCTGATGGTATAAAAACAAACCCTCTTGTATCAGTAAGAATGTCGGAGAAGAACAGACTTGCGATGCTTTGTGTGAAAAGCTCCTGATTTATTTTCTTCTTTCCTCTTGGTGAACTTTGTATGTTGAGCGTTAGGCGCATTTTATCTCTTTGAGGTGCTTCCCACTGCCTACACTATCAGACGGGAGAAAGAGTAAGGAGGGCAAACAATATATATTTATCTATATCTATAATCAGCAGCAATGACCCAGTTTTCACATAATGCTAAGTCAAACCATGGTTTATCACAAATGAGTGAGTCCTGCTGCTTTTGCTCTATTGGAAACTAAACCATGGTTTGGCTCAGTGTTACATCTGAACCCAGGCTCTTGATTGGCCTTGATCCCAGCAAACCATGAGCTGTAATTTGGGGAGGGGCAAACCTGTCTGTTTCAGATTTCCATTTTTCCAGTCTTCTCCACATTTCCACAACAGCCTGTGAATTTTTATTTTTTTAAAAAATCTTCATGAAAATTCATCAGCATTTCAGTGTGAATTTCTCCTACAACATTGCATGCAACTTTGCCCAATGCGCACATTTTTTTTGCACAACATTATAGCGCATTTTGGGTATTACGTTTTTACCAATAGATGTATTTTATTCTAATCTATGGAGAACTGCATTGCAAAGTTTGGAGAAGTGTTAATTTCAAAGGATGGTTGTGTTTTGGTTTGGGAAGTGTAGGTTCCCCTTTAAATGTGAACTGTATTGACCTGCTCCCCCACCCCTGAAGGCCATCCCACTCTCTTCCCATCTATGCCATCCTCTTCCACAAGCCTTTGAGATAGAACTATAGCCTTTCTGCTGCTTAAATAGTGCTGAGAGGCTTATTGATATTAAACTGTACACTTGCATTAAAGAAAGGGATTTTGATTAGCAACATGGGGGGGACCTAGTCTTCAGTTTGTGATCCTTAAATGTTTCCCTAATTGTTAGGGCTCGTCTACACTTCACTCGACCCGCTGCTTTCCCCCAGAATAACCTGCTATTTGCTGCTGAATTGTAACCAATGTCAATCAGTATTTCTGCGGATTGGCATTTATTCCGATTCAGCTGTAAACAGCGGTTTTTCCCAGGGAAAGTGGCAGGACACCCAGAAAGCATGGGGAAAGCAAAAAACTTCTTAGACCCTGGCTTTCTAGGGATGGGACAAGCGGGAGTGTTTTCAAGCCCTTAATTTCCAACACAGTGAAATCTAGTGAAAGTTTAGCGCTCATTTCTGTGTTAATTGCTTCCAGGGGAAAAAATCTGTTTGCAACCCAATTAACTAAGAAAATCTCGGAAGTAAACTGACAAAATTTAAGGCCATGTGCAATCCTTTCCTGTCATCTTCGTTAGTGAATCATGGGGAAACAGAAGCACACATGGAAAGGATGGGTAAGGTATAAAAAAGGTAAAGGACCCCTGGACAGTAAAGTCCAGTCAAAGGCAAATATGGGGTGCTGCGCTCATCTCACTTTCAGGCCGAGGGAGCCGGCGTTAGTCTGCAGACAGCTTTCCAGGTCATGTGGCTAGCATGACTAAAATGCTTCTGGCACAACGGAACACCGTGACGGAAACCAGAGCGCACGGAAACACCATTTACCTTCCCGCCGCAGCGGTGTCTAGTTATCTACTTGAACTGGTGTGCTTTCGAACTGCTAGGTTGGCAGAAGCTGGGACAGAGTAATGGGAGCTCACTCCATCACAGGGATTCGAACCATCAACCTTCCGATCTGCAAGCCCAAGAGGCTCAGCGGTTTAGACCACAGCACCACAGTGATGTCTGATGACCTTTGTTGCTGTGTCACACCATGCCCACTGGTGTGAATGAAATTTAGCATGGCATGCCTGTATCTCGGTCAATAAGCCACAGTTTCATAATGCAACAGGTAGTGCAGTGTGAAAGGACCACTAGAAAACAGGACGGAAGCATTAGCATTATAACCAGGGAAACTGATGCAACATTCCCCACATCTGAATGCAGCCTAGGTTCGATTTAAGGTTAGGGTTAGTGCAGGCAGATCTCAGGTTAAATGTCCAGCCTGCCTCACATTTCCAAACTTTAGTAAAATACTTGGCTTTGACTATTTATCTTTCTTAAATAAATGTTTTAATTTTCAATCCTGATGGTAAGTGTGGCAAATAGTTATTCAGAAAAGGTGGGGAGTACTGGAAATTACACAGCTACTTCAAAATAGTTACAAAAAAAGGTTGAGTTACTTTTACTAAAATGTCATTAACTGGCTTTTGAAGTTGTGGCTTGTAGCTGCAGTTAAACTTTACCTAAAGAAATTCGCGCCCATCAGCAAAGAACACTGCAGCCTATTTTCTGATATAAATGGCTGTAAGAGTGTCTCTAGAACAAATAAACAAACCCAAAATTATTTCAATTTTGGATAGAGAAAAGGAAAAGTTTTTAGCAGAAGTCGGGGATTGGGATAAAAATTCATAGGAAATAAATACTTGAGTGATTTCCTCTCTTTTTTTGTTTTGTATTTCTGGAGATAATGGAATTCATTAACACAATAAGTACAGAAATATTTACAGTGTAATTACATCAGCTCTCTTTGTGTTCCGGTATTATTTTTAAGGGCTTTTTGGCATGGAAGAGAGACTTCCTTTGAAAACCGTGACCCAATGTCAGGCTGAGAACAGACCTAAGTCTCTTAATCTAATGGCTGTTATCGAGGGTGACTACTTTAGCGATGCTCGGTTGAAAAATGAACTTTGCAATAGGCGACCTTCAGAGGAGAAGACTATTCATGTTAATTAGTAGCTCTTTTCAAACAGGATTCATCTATGCATTAGGCCATGTCATTTGTGAACAATGCTAGCATTGTAGTAAACATTAAGACATGGCTCAAGTGTAGTTATCAAAATTTTAGAAAACTCATCTTTGGTGTCCCCCCTCCCACTTTAAGATCATGAGTTGTTCCTACTGATGCATCGCACAATAGTACCTCTCCTAATGGCTTTTAGCTTTTGCCACTGCCAACTTTTATATTTAAAATCCATACAATTATGGACAATTTATAGGCATTATGAGGCCTGCTCCCCCTCCCTCCGCCCTGAATCTTAGGCATTGAAGGCTGCTTTTATATCCAGCAAATGCATTTTACTTACAAACCTACATTCATCCACCCCGAATCCCACTTTATTCTTATTATTGGCATGACTTATTATGCATTTTTAATTTAAGAATGCATTTTCTCCATTAAAAAATTAGAATATTTTCAAGTACCAGAAAGTGATTATTTGTGTTAGTTTTCTTTAATTAACCATTATGGGGTGGAGAATATGTTCTTTCTAGCAAAGTGCATGCACAAAGAAAAGTAGAAAATGGGAGAGGGGGCTAGGGTGGAATTTCTCAGAGAAGATTGGCAAGAAAGACACACACACACACACACACACAGAGAGAGAGAGAGAGAGAGAGAGAGAGAGAGAGAGAGAGAGACATAACACTTTGCCAAAGTGCATTATTGTTCTAGATCTTACCAACAAACTCCAGCTATTACTACTCTGTTCTTATAAGACTGTTATGGCTAGTTAAAGGGATGTGGGTAGCGCTGTGGTCTAAACCACTGAGACTCTTAGGCTTGCTGATTGGAAGGTCAGTGGTTCAAATCCCTGAGGCGGGGTGAGCTCCCGTTGCTCTCTCCCAGCGTCTGCCAACGTAGCAGTCTGAAAACACACCAGTGCAAGTAGATAAATAGGTACTGCTGTGGCGGAAAGGTAAACAGTGTTTCCATGTGTTCTGGTTTTTGTGTCCATTGCACCAGAAGCAGTTTAGTCATGCTGGCCACATGACCCAGAAAGCTGTCTGCAGACAAACGCCGGCTCCCTTGATCTGAAAGTGGATATGAGTGCTGCACCCCATAGTTGAATTTGACAGGGGTGCTCTACCTTTACCTTTCACCTCCTAACAGGAGTGTTCCAGTTCAGAGTTTCAGCCAGCCAGCCAACCAACCAACCAACCAACCATCAAGTCATACCCTTCTTCAGAATACTCCATTACATCCCCTCACCATCTACCTTCAGCTTTCTATTTTTCTTTTCCATCTGATACTAAACATTCCACGGCTACTCTATTCTCACCAGGCTGTTTGGGAGGGGGATTTGCCTCGCTAGATTTTTAAGATTTTATGGACTTCTACAAACATTGGGTTCCCCGTGAGCATGCTGATATACTGTATCTCTCTTGTTTCTTATTGGCCCCATTCTGGTTTCACTGCCATCGGCACCCCCCCCCACTTGAGTTCGCTGTTGAAGTGACGCCATTAATTGAAACTGGAAGCAGATTTCTTTCCGTTCTTGATGGGACTGTGCCAATACCAAGGAATTTGTCAGGATTGCAAAGGAGCTTGGAAGGCTTTAGGGATGCACACAAGAGACCCGTTATGCCTGTTTTGTGCATTTTACAACATTGCTAAAGGTATACCTGGCTCTGAAAATGACCATAACACACACCTGGTTCTGGTAAAATCCAATAGTGCAAGAAAGCTTCAGGATCTGAAACAGATCCTGGAATGGAAGATATAAGCTTTGGGGAACCCTTTATAGAACAGAACTCAAGACAAAGAAATCAGGTCAGCCACCAGAGGTATGTACAATCCTTTCTCTTATTGTGTAACACTACAAAAGATTTTTCTCTAGTCCAAAGTTTCATTGGAGACCGACTGGCACATCGGAGACTGTATGTGCATGAGATCTAGGAAGAGCTAGGAAGTATATTACTGTATATACTTGAGTATAAGCCTAGTTTTTCAGCACATTTTTGTGCTGAAAAAGCTGCCCTCGGCTTATACTCGAGTGAGGCGGGCGGTGGGGGCGGCGAGAAAGAAGCCCTTTCTCTCCGCTTGTGCCGCCACCCGCTCTCCCCAGTCAACCATTCCTTAAGATGTGTACAAGAACAGCGGTTCTTTACTCTCCCCAGGCAGCTTGTTCCATTCCTGAACTGATCGCATAAATGCAAACTTGGCAAAGGAGGAAGAGGAAGGAGCAGCCCAAAGGGCTGCTTTCGGGCTGCTCGTTCCTCCTCCTCCTCCACAGCGGCAAAGGTGAACTGGCTTATACTTGAGTCAATAAGTTTTCCCAGTTTTTTTTAAGGAAAATTAGGTGCCTCGGTTTATATTCGGGTCGGCTTATACTTGGGTATATACTGTACCTTAGAATAATCACTTCCTACTTTTACGTTGACAAGCTGGAAAGTGGGCAGAGGAGAGTGACTGAGATGATCAAGGGTCTGGAAACCAAGCCTTATGAGGAACGGTTGAGGGAGTTGGGTAAGTTTAGCCTGGAGGAGAGAAGAAGGATAGGAGATATGACAGCCATCTTCAAATATCTAAAGGGCTGTCACGTGGAAGATGGAGCAAGCTTGTTTTCTGCTGCTCCAAAGGGTAGGATCTGAACCAATGGATTTGAATTAAAAGAAAGGAGATTCCAACTAAACATTAGAAAGAACTGTCTGGCAGTAAGAGCTGTTCGGTAGGGGAATGGACTCCCTTGGAAGGTGGCGGACTCTCCTTCACTGCAGGTTTTTAAGCAGAGGTTGGATGGCCATCTGTCAGGGTTTCTTTCCCTGTGATCCCTGCATTGAAGGGGGTGTAGATGATGCTTTGGGTCCCTTCCAACCCTGCACTTCTATGATTCTATGTACAGTGGTACCTTGGGTTACATATGGTTCAGGTTACATACGCTTCAGGTTACATACTCCGCTAACCCAGAAATAACGCTTCAGGTTAAGAACTTTGCTTCAGGTTAAGAACAGAAACTGTGCTCTGGCGGCGCAGCGGGAGGTCCCATTAGCTAAAGTGGTGCTTCAGGTTAAGAACAGTTTCAGGTTAACAACGGACCTCCAGAACGAATTAAGTTCTTAACCCGAGGTACCACTGTACTAGAGCTGAGGATTGAGTTCACTTCTGGGCTAATTCATAGGGACTTGCGTGTCAGATGAGTCAAGTTCAGACAGCCACAGATCACGGCAAGTTGCGCTGGATGGCTCAGAATGATCCACGACTTACATTGCAACACATTGCATAGGATTATGGATTGATTAATGGAGTGTTTCTCAGCAGTTCTTTTATTGGATAAGAGGGAGGGTGGGAGGGTGAAATCTCCATTCCTTTGGCAAATTGTCTTTGAGCTCTGTGCTCGGAGATGCAAAAGGATGAGCGCAAGTGCCTCGGAGAGTTAGTATTTCCTGACTTGCTGGGCTGTCACAGTGTTTTGCATTTTTATTTGTTGCAAAGTGCCTGACGATGATCCTCAAGGAGTGTGCGGTGGGGGTGCATGAATATATACCAGATCCCTAGATGCCCTTGCTGGGAGCAGATGTCTGAGCAAGAGCCCCACTAAAGCCCTCTTGGATTTATGTCATCTCCCACCAATTGCACATTTCTAAATTATAACTGTTTAGCACATGCTGAACCTTTCGCGCTTCCCGGCTGAACTTGTTAAGACGGTTTTAGGATGTACTAAGGTTGAAGCCGAGGAAACTTGCAGATTTATAGGACACAGAGACGGGGGCATAATCTGTATTGATGCCATCATCCCTAAGCATGTGACAACGAAAGCAGATAAGCCTACGACTGAACTGAAAAGATTTCTTAAAGCTGGTAATCAATATTGGGAAGCTCAGTCTGTTGAGCTATCAAATTTAGAGATGAACAAGGGGGTGGCAGGGAAGGCAGAAGTAGATAGCAAGATTTGGAGGGGCAGGGGAGAGAAAGAAAAGACAGGTCCTTGGGCCCACAATCCCATGTTAGAAAGTAAAGAGAGACCTTATTTTTGCAGGGTTTTTTGAATTTAGAGCCTACCATTTTCCTCCAAGGAACTCATGCTGACACACAAGGTTCTCCCTCTCCTCAATTCCCACAACAACTCTGTTGAGGTAGGTTAGGCTGAGAAGCAGGGACTGGCCCACCCAGCGAGTTTCATGGCCAAGTGGTGACTTGAACCCTGGGCTCCTGGAATATGGAAGCAATCTGTAGTTTCTCCTTCCTGTATCTCACAGCTCCCTATAATGCTTCCCTGCTCTGGGGCTTTCAGCGATCCAATCCTGGCTGGCATGTTTCATTATTACAATGGGGCACGTACACATGCACAGAGTGTAATGACAAAAGGTGGCAGCTGATGCTAGCATGCCAGGAGCGATGGACAAAGCCATCAATTTCATTTTCTCTTTGTTTCCCATTTTTCCAGTTGTGCGCTAACCACATTCCCACACCAATTTGCAATCCTTTTGTAAAGTCCTCGTGAAAATTCCTCAGCATCTTAGCGCAAAATTATCTGATTATATCCTGCAGTTTCCCCTAATATTCATATTTCCCCAAGTAGTTTCCTCTAATAATGAGCCCCCCCATTACTTTCTTAGACATATGTGATTTTATGTACAGTTCCCTCAGCATATGCATTTTGGTTGCAGGACTGCATTGCAAAATTCAGAGAAATGCAATTTTCAAAAGGTAGCCGTGTTTCGAATCATGAATTGTTTCAGGAAGTAGGAATCGGGTATGTTTGCATTCAGCTGTCAGCTGAAGAAGAAGAGTTTGGATTTGATATCCCGCTTTTCACTACCGGAAGGAGTCTCAAAGCAGCTAACATTCTCCTTTCCCTTCCTCCCCCACAACAAACACTCTGTGAGGTGAGTGGGGCTGAGAGACTTCAGAGAAGTGTGACTAGCCCAAGGTCACCCAGCAGCTGCATGTGGAGGAGCGGAGACGTAAACCTGGTTCCCTAGATTACGAGTCTACCGCTCTTAACCACTACACCACACTGGCTCTCCTCCATCCCTCAGTGCCAGCACAATTGGTACCAGGGCTCAGAGTTGTGGGACAGTGCCTGATAATGCCAGGAAGGTCCAAGGTGAGGATTCCTAACTGGAAAGGAGCCACTGCTCTTGTGTAAAAGAATAGGAGGGACAGAAGACCAACTGGAGGGCATGTGACACCACCCCATGCCTGCCCCAAATCTTGGAACAACCCCTGGGTGCCCCTGACCATAAGTAGCAATAGAGATAAGATAGAAATACAGTATAAATTGAACAATGAAGGACTAGTTAAATTTCTGTGGTCTGATTGGAGAGGCTGAGCAGATCTGATGCAGCTCATGAGCTATCTATGGAGGGATCAATCTATGTGTTCTCTATTGCCCCATCTGCCCAATATACACATAAAGCAGTATTTATACATACATACATACATACATACATACATACATACATACATACTGCGCCCATCTGGCTGGGTTTCCCCAGCCACTCTGGGCTACTCCCAACAGAATATTGAAAATATTAAAAACATGATAAAGCATCAAACATTAAAAACTTCCCTAAACAGGACTGCCTTCAGATGTCTTCTAAAAGTCAGATACAGTAGTTGTTTATTTCTTTGACATCTTATGGGAGGGTGTTCCACAGGGCAGGCGTCAATACCAAGAAGGTCCTCTGCCTGGTTACCTGTAACTTCTTCGGTTCTCGCAGTGAGGGAGCTGCCAGAAGGCCCTTGGAGCTGGATCTCAATGTCTGGGCTGAATGATGGGGGTGGAGACGCTCCTTCGGGTATACTGGGCCGAGGCCGTTTAGGGCTTTAAAGGTCAGCACCAACACTTTGAATTGTGCTTGGAAACGTACTGGGAGCCAACGTAGGTCTTTCAGGACCGGTGTTATATGGTCTCAGCGCCACTCCCAGTCACCAGTCTAGTTGCCGCATTCTGGATTAGTTGTAGCTTCTGGGTCACCTTCAAAGGTAGCCCCACATAGAGTGCATTGCAGTAGTCCAGTATCATACTACTTTAAACAGGCAAGACCTCCCTCAATGAATGGAAATGTAGTTTCTTAATGGTGCAGTTGTTAGGTGACCCCTGTTTCCTTCGACAAAACTATAGTTCTAATCGTGGTTTAACAGTCAACCCCTCTTTCCTTGGATCTCTGAGGATTGTAGCTCTTTTATGTTGACAGGTATACACACACACACACACACACACACACACACACATATATATGAAACTTTTCAACATAAAATTTAAAAAGAAACGAATTTAAATAAAAAGAAGAAAAGAGAAAAGAGAAAGCAAAGGGGGGGAAAACACAAAGCCCTCTATCAGAAGTAGATCTTAACCCTTGTCTCTCACAAAAAGGGGATAGAGCCTCCCAGCTCTCCCCTGGGAGTTTCTTTTTCTTCGCTCACCCTGGGAGATTTTCAATAAGGATATTTTTACAGCAGCGTGGCAGACAGAAATTCATCAGATGCAGCTTTGCCTATTATGGAGACAGAGTGATAAGGGAAA
Organism: Lacerta agilis; assembly: GCF_009819535.1. NCBI lineage: Eukaryota > Metazoa > Chordata > Lepidosauria > Squamata > Lacertidae > Lacerta > Lacerta agilis. The sequence goes on from NC_046314.1 coordinate 93,681,867, forward strand.
GCTGGACCTGTTAAACTTCTGCCTGTCGTGCAGCTGGGAAAGGCTCGGGAGCCTAGCCAAAGAAAAGCCAATAACTCCAGCTCTGCCTCACTTGCTGTTCCCACATAACTAACTAAGTGTGTGTGCTTGTGTGGTTTTAAATTTTAATTTCTTGTTCATTTTACAGGACAGCTGTATTCTTTGGAATCAGGATTAGGCAAGGCAGGTCTCCACTGAGAGATGGGGAAATTAAGTTAGCATGCCAATGCTTTTTTAATGCTCTTATTAAGTTGTTCATACCAGAGGAAATTTCTTCTTAAAATCAGAAGCATGCCATTCCTCTGCTTTTTTTTTTTAAAGTCTATTGCAAAGTGTGTTTTGTGGGTTTTTGTGTGCAGAAAGCACACCAATGGCTCCTTCTTTCAAGAGACAAAGCAGGAATGAAATTAATAATCACCATCCCTCTTGTTATATTTACTGCATTGCTTCTGATGGGAATATTAGTCTACTATGAGATTCATAATTAGGAGTATGCCAGATGGGTTATCAATGTGGTTTTAAATTTTTATATGTGGAGTATGTTGGGGCTTTCTTTTCTCAAAGAGCTGATCGGCTGCCATGCAAAGCAGTTAAATATAAATATCTGACATAGGAGAGAAGGGCTACTAACTGCCCTATGATTTCTAATTTGCTGTTTATTTAATTCACCCCTCCCCCCTCCTTTCTAGCTGGCCTGGTGGGATAGATTAACTGAATGGTCCTAGCAGATGGAAAACTAAAGCTTGAAAGCAGAGAGGAGATTCGAAGCCCTCAGCCAGTTTTATCCTCATAAAGTAAAGGAAGGAGTTCCGTTAATGCTGGAGGGGTTTTTTTATTTTGGAAGCAACCCCGTGAAATGATACAGAGGTGCTCTTGAGGAGATGCATGCTTAACTGTTCCGGGTGGGGGTTTGTTTATTTATTTATTTCAAAGCTTTGGGGTTTTAAAAAACCCAGATTTTTATCGGAGTAGGGGGGGCAGGTGGGCGGGAAATAGAACATGACAGAGATCAGTAGGCGAGAAGAGTCCACGCCCTCAGATTCACAATCTAAAAGTTGCAGCACACAAAGAAAGGAAGAGGGGGAGGGAGGAGGGGAAAAGCAAGCTCAAGCTTGTTAGAGTTTGTGTCGGCTTTTTACATACTAAATATTTCCCCCCGTACTTGAGTTCTTATGTGCGGGTGTTGCAATTTTGGTTACTTAAGCAACGGCGCTTGAATATGGCACATAGTGGTCTGAGTTGGAGCAAATGATAGCACCAGCTTTGTATTTAAGCACTCGTCAGCCAGCCAACCATTGATCGGGAATTCTGTGCAAGCGTGAATCACATAAGGGTTTTTATTTGAAATTTTATTCATTGAAATTGTGTTGGAGTGGCCTTCTTTAAACCCGATCCTTTTAGCATACTTGAGTATTCCTGCATAAACCGAGGCCTTCAACTTTGAGAAGTATTTTTTTTAAAAAAAAAAAATTTCATCACTTTCAAGAATTCTCTCTCTCTCTCTCTCATTATTCTGTCTATAATGTATTTTATTTATTTTGTTACATTTATACTTTTCCTTTCCTTAAAATGAAATAAAAATCCCAATGCAGCTGTCATCAATAAAATCCATGGCTGATTACACAAGGAGGGTTTGTGTGAGAATCCAGAGCCCTGTTGAAGTACAGAACTGCACAAGTTAGCTTCTTAGCACACATCAGGGTCATGGGTTCAAGTCCCACCTTCGGCAAAGGATTCCTGCATTGCATCGTCTGTATGGTAAGGGCAAACAGGCAGAGGCTGCCATGCACTGTACAAAGTACTTAAGATTCCAGCGTGTGGTTTTATGCAACCCAACCATAAAGACACAGGGCTGCCAATTCAAACTTTCAAAAACAAACAAACTGTTAGAGATTTCAAAGTGCCTACGTGCAGAAAGTCAGCTTATCACCTCTGTAGCAATTAACAGTTGGCTGAAAGCCAAGATCTGCTCTCTCTCCAGACCCTTAGCAACGACCTGTGATTGGTCAAGGAGTTCCTAAAGAATGAGCTCTGTGTGAGAGCTGGTGTGGTGTGGTGTTTGTAGTTTGGTTACTGAAGGTTGAGAGAGAGAGAGACAGAGAGGAAAGCTTTTACTTTTGTTTCTTTTATTTCCTAAGTCTGTATATAGTAACTTATGGATACTAGTTGCTTCAATAAATACTGTATATAGTTATCCAAGTGAGTTGCTGAGTTCCTGCGTTGTGCTGTCCAGTCAATGCTCTACAGCCAGAAGCTTCCAGAAAACCTGCGTTCACTCTGCTGTGTCCAGGATTACGTTATTCCTGACACTAAATCTTAATACAAACAAACCACACATTCACAAAATCGAACTGCACACACATATGCTACATTCCTCTCTGGACCGGAGCACTTCAGCCTTCTAAGAGGCAGGATTGCATGTGTGAATGCTTCCTTAGCCAAAAACACCCTGCGCACTGAAAGTTAGCATATCAATAGACACCCCTTTTACCTAGGTGCTAGCTTCCCACTAGCAGTGCTAATGAAACCCTCCCCCTCCCTCCTGGAATTTCTCCCTAGATTTGAAAACTAATCTAGGTCTCCAGCAGACAAAGCAACAAAAATTAAAAAGTTTAAAAAGACCAGACGTTCCCAAAATATGCTTATTTTGTATGTTTTTCTCAAAGATTTTCTCTTTCTTGACTCTTTAAAATGTGCTTCTTGTTGGAACACTAAGTAAACCATGGTTAAGCTGTGAGTGACCAAGATGGCACTAACCGCGTGTAAGTGGGAGACAGCAGACTTGAAGTACTTTTTAGAAGTACAGGACTTCAACTAGGAAGGGAGGGGGAACAAATGGGCAGTAAATAACATTCAAATGTGAATGAATGTTCAGTGCAACTACTATTCCCCCCCCCCCCAATTTGTTTTTGGTGTGGTAAATGCACTACTTTGAAGTTACTCTTGAGTTTAGAGAATATTCTCCTCTCCTGGAGAACACTGGAAGTGTTGTAACCTGTCAAAAGTGCATATTCATCTCTTGAAAGACCCTCAGCTGCAGGTATGTAAGAAAGTAGATCACTACTTATCATTTAAATGTGCTATTGTGAACTAGATTCTGGAGGGGAGTGTTGCAGCTGAGATCTTCATTCATTCATTCACTCACTCACTCATTTATATTAGGCATTTTCCTGCCACTCCCTAACCAAGTTTTCAAGTCAACATACAACCAGAATAAAGGCAAATTAAAATTACCTACCGGAAAATAAATCAATAATTAAAAAAAAAACTATAAAAGCAGATTGTGTTGCTGATAATGCCAAGGTTGCAGGTTTGATCCCCATATGGGACAGCTGCATATTCCTGCATTGCAGGGGGTTGGACTAGATCATGGACTAGATCCGGCCCTCGGACGGCCGGGGAATCAGCATGTTTTTACATGAGTAGAATGTGTGCTTATATTTAAAATGCATCTCTGGGTTATTTGTGGGGCATGGGAATTTATTCCTTTTTTTCTTTTTCAAAATATAGTCCGGCCCCCCATAAGGCCTGAGGGGCAGTGCACCGGCCCCCTGCTTAAAAAGTTTGCTGACCCCTGGACTAGATGATTTTCAGGGTCCCTTCCAACTCTACCAATCTATGATTCTAAGTGCCAAAGATAAAACTGATTAAGCCTGCAGCAGGTTAAATAGGTAAGAAGAAGAAGAGAAGAGTTTGGATTTGATATCCCGCTTTTCACTACCCAAAGGAGTCTCAAAGCGGCTCACATTCTCCTTTCCCTTCCTCCCCCACAACAAACACTCTGTGAGGTGAGTGGGGCTGAGAGACTTCAGAGAAGTGTGACTAGCCCAAGGTCACCCAGCAGCTGCATGTGGAGGAGTGTAGACACGAACCCGGTTCCCCAGATTACGAGTCTACCACTCTTAACCACTACACCACACTGGCTCTCCAGGTAAGCCGCAGGTAAGCCCCTCTGGGAACAGCTAGGGTGCCACCACCAAGAAGTCCCGGTTCACCGGTAACCACCAAACCTAAAAGGTCTGATTGTAGTGCTGTGGCAACTTTATACATTCAGTAGTGATATGCATATGAAACCAGCCCTTAGTGCATATGTTACTGTCTCTAAGTCACCCACCTTCCCAAAAGGCTTATGGTGCAGGTTACTAAAATGCCCATTTCATGGATGGAGACTGGGACATGAATTATGATTTTCTGGCCAGTGAATTTGTGGTTAAATAAAAAAACCCAGATCTCCATTAGACAAGTCTGGTACACTATCCACCGGACAACAGTGGATTTTGCAGAAACAGTAATTGCTATTATGGCCCAAACAGTAATTTAAGTTTAATTAAGTTGGCTTTAGGGAAGAAAACTGGCTATCCAAATACAGACAGTTTGGGAGATATGGAAAGAACAAGGTTGTAACTGCAATTTATGAGGATGATTTGTATTAGTCCAAAATTAAACATTAAAAAAAAACCACACAACCCTCTAGGTAAGCTGTAAGAAATCAGCGCTTAACGATCAGGGCAATTAGGCAGGGGAAATAACTGCTTACAGTGCTGAGTGAGGTAGTTGAGTCATCATCATTAGAGATGTTTAAAAATAGTTGGATAAAATGCACATGGGAGCAGTGCAAAGAAAGATCAGGCCCGAGACAAGGGTTGATCCAAGAGGTCACCTGTGACATTACGAGCACAAAGATGGGCTTGAATGCAAGGCATTAATTAGGATTTAATTAACTAAAATTTAACATCCACAGCTGCTGGCCACATAATGCTCCCTGACTTGCCACCAGCAGAGCCTGGACTCATATTTCCAGATTCCGCAACACTGACCTCGGAGAATTAGCACTGGTATTGATGCTTCATTCTTCCCCCCAACACACACACACTTTGGCACCCCAAGCCAGCTTCAGAAAGTAGTTTGGGTTCTGGGTTTGGTCTTTACAGGGATCTTTTTCCTTCCCTCCCTCCGGCTTATCTAACACTTTCTGGAGAGTCCTTTCCCAATGCTATTAAGCTAAAGCAAATGCTGTAAAATAGATTCACTTGATTTCTCTCCCCCCCCCTTAATCGGTTTTTTAAAATTAATTTTCATTACAGGGAAAGCTGTGCGACTATAATAACAAATAGAAATGAGAACCTTCCCCAGTTGCCTCCCTCTTGGTCATAGCTGTCAACTTTTTCCTTTTTTTAAAGGGAAATTGAATAGGATTCCTCGCAAGAAAAAAAAAGGGGGGGAAAGTTGACAGCTATGCTCTTGGTACAGTCATTGGCCCAAGAAAATTAAATTGAATATCTAGAAGAGTATAGAAGACACTTGCAGCTTGTATTAAAGAATGGAATTGCAGCAACTGCTCTGAACAAACCAGAATTCTCTCTCTGTGGATGCTTAAAAAAGGATGAGTGGCATTTGAAACCTAAGAAAACATTTTGTAAACGTGGTATCTTTCTATAGCAGCTTTTGTGTGTGACCTATCCCCTTAGAAGTAGGAATAGGCTATACTTGCCTAGTTTGTTCAGTGTTGGGCTTGTATCCAAAGTTAGTCATACTCAGAGTAGAATCATTGAAATGAAGGAACATCACTCACTTTGTTCCAGTAACTTCAATGGGTGTACTCCGAGCAGAGCTTAGCTGGGACTAGTAAGTCTGCAGGGGTGGGTGTGTTAAGCATAATTGTTTAATTGTACATTGAAATGGAAAATAACTCAGTATATGCCTATATGCGTATTGCTAACTGGGGAAATTCCATTGAGGCTAAGAGGAGCTCTCTGAGCACCTACAGTAAATGGGTTGATAATTAGCTGAGGATGTTATCTTCTAGCTCTCACATGGTGTTTAACTTTAGATCATGTCAGAGGTATTCAGTTGCAAATCTCCATTTTGAAGGGAGTTGCCACTGAGTCTTTCTCTGAAAGCCACCCAAATCAAAGGTGTGCTAATGAGCTCTCTCTTGGAGTGAAAACAGCTCCAGGCTAATGGAGGTTGTGGGGAGAGACAGACCTTTGATTTTAGGTCTGTTTGGAGTTTTTTTCAAATTTGTAAGAAGATGAACCTGTGCTGGGCATACACATGATATTATACAACTGTTTGGATGTATCATTACTTGTTTTTGTATCTGCTTGAAACAAATTCTGTGAGTAAAGCTTTGAAATAACATTTATTGGTCTGGACCATTTTTATTCCAAGAGGAGTCAGTTTTTATTCATCCTATGGCTTCAGGTTGCTCAGTATTAATATATGCAATAATGGGTGATCTAATACTATGGTAGTCATTGCAAAAGGATGCCCTGCGCATCAATATAAGGGAATGCAGGGTCACCTCTGCCAGGTGAAGGGGTGGGTAGTTAAAGCTGGTAACTACCTCCCACCATTGCTCTCTGTTAGGATAGTGTTTTGTGTGCCAGCTTGCCTGTCACACACCATCCAAATTACTCCAGGTGTATGGTGAACACTATCCAATCACCTGTGTTGAAGTGAGATTTGACTGTCAGTCCAGTTGTCTTCTGTGCATGGAATGGGCAGGGCATCTTGTCTTGTGCCTCAGCTGGCAAAATGTCTTGGGTTGACCCTGAGGGAGGAGGAGAAACATAAAAACAAAAGAATAGCTGGCTGAATCAGACCAATGGCCCATCGAGGCCAACATCCTGTTCTCACAATGGCCAAGCAGGTGCCTGTAGGAAACCTGCAAACAGGATCCAAGCACTACAGCACTCTCTTCTTTATGGTATTCGGATGACTACTGCCTCGGACAGTGGAGGTCGAACATAGTCCTTATGGTTAGTAGCCATTGATAGCCTTATCCTCCAGGAATGTGTCTAATCCTCTTGGAATACCATCCAATTCTAGCACTACATCTTGTTGAGAGATGTTGTAATTGTTTCCAGAGATGTAACTTGTGCCTTTCTCCAAGGTCCAGTGGTTGGGGAGCAGTGGTTGTGATGATGGAAAAGGCCCAAGGGCAAAGTAAAAAGACTTGGAGGGCCACATTTGTCCCCCATGCCTGAGGTGCCTCATCAACCATGAGTCCTTTAATCTCAGGGTCATGGGTTTGAGCCCCACGTTGGGCAAAAGATTCCCGCATTGTGGAGAGTTGGATTGGATGACCTTTGTGCTCCCTTCCCACTCTACAATGCTAAGATGCTAAGACCCTTTTAGATGGGGCTGCCTAAGATCCAGGACAAAGCACCGTCTTTTGGAAATCTCCCCTCCCCCCTGGATGTCAATTCCGCCTTTGAAATCTTGGTAACGTCCAGGAAAATCCGGACGTATGGCAGCCGTCCCTTTAGAGTATCAGTCAAAGTTGCATGGGTGGATTGAGCATAAGTAGGCGATAACGTTCTCCCCCTTCTGTATGGATCCAGGGTAATCAGTCCAAAAAGCACCCATTACTTTGGAACGGACCTTGAGAAACTGGTGGCGTTCTCATCCCACCTGTCCAATCAGCTGGGAGAGAGGCTCAGCTTAATGATGCCCTTGGGCAGGAAGAGAGAGGCCTTATGGTGTAAGAGCCCCATGACTGAGAATCAAAGGTCTATATTGCCAGCTATAGCACAAACAAGATGACCAAAGATAAATGCAGCTGGGTGAAAAAAAGTTTCCGACCAGCCCCTCCCATTTTCCCCCTTTTGTTTGTTTTCCTTCCTATGTTCATAGCAGCCTTTACAGTGCTAATAAAAAATATTCAGAGTGCATGATGCTGTCTGCTTCTTACACTGTGATCATTATGCACCTAATCACAATAATAATAATATATCAGGGTGGGGTGTCTCCCCCCCCCCTTTAAAAACAGGAAAGAAGGAAGGCGGAGGGGGTGGGTGGGGGAGAAGAAGATGGGATGATAATTCCCTATGGGGAAATGAATTTCTTTTATCATCTGCAGTAGCTTATTTCACATATTCATGACCCTCCCGGTATTTCCCCCCTCTCCCCCCCTCTTCCTTATGATGAGCCATAAAAATGACAAAATACATTAGCAAAGTTCTCGGTTTATGCTAAAATGACCATATTCAAAAAATAATAACAGAGACTTGTATCAGCAATGCAAAAGATGCATGAAGTAATTGGTGCTTAATTTGTACACAAACTGTCAAGGCAGTTTTCCTCACGGCCTGCATCTTCTGAATTCATTAGTCTCTAATTAAGGCCAGTTGGGACCAGCAGTTAGAAGGTTAAAGAGGTTCTGACAGCCCTAATCATTGCTCAGGAAGCTGAAAATGTATGCAAAGTCTCGGCAGATGGGGTGAGTTCTGCTTCTGCCAAGTGATAACTGTTATTCCTTTGCACCTCCAAAGCTGTCATCCTAATAGGCACATTTTAAATTTATTAATGCTCTAGTTACAATGCATACACAGTCTCTAATGGTATGTCATTCAGAGTATATAAACTGAGCAATTAACGCATATTACCTGGTAATGGTAAAATTATTTGTTGCCCGTTTGATTCCCCCCCCCCCCAATTCCTGGTTGTTTTTTTTGTGTGTTTTTTTTTAGTTGTTTTGCTTTTTTTCAGTTTCTTCATTCGGCAAGAATAAAAGGAGATAAGCAGAGACATCTCTTTGTTCAAAAGTGGGGGGCAGGAGAAATAAGACAAGAAGAAAAGAAATTTTGATTTTCCTGTTTGTTGGCTGACATTCATTCTTTGTTTCTGTAAAGAGAAGGAGGGACACAACTTTCCCTTTGAATCCCTGCTGCTGGGAGATTTAGAACGGGGAGGTTTTTAACTGTCACCAGATTTCTGTCTTAAAACACCGACAGCTGAAAAATAAAATAAAAAAATGAAGATTTGTTCTGAGTCTTCTGTGGTTTAGTCAAGAATATGCACTGATGTACTCAAGCCAGAGAGTTCACCATGAAGCACAGCTGGCCGCAAAGTTACACTGTCATCTGATGGCTCTGCCATGCTGCCAGATTGCTTTTCAGCTTGCATAAGAAACTTTCTTCATACAGCTAATCACAGGATGAAAATGTACCCAGCCATGTGATGCAGCAAATGTGTAACTTCTTGGTCCAGCAGCCAGTGGTAAAACACAGACTTATCACACACCTCGCCCAATTTGCTGTCGCGGCACTTGGTCCAGCGTTGATTAAGAACTGGAGTAAAACCAGGCATGTTAGACATTTGAACAAGAGGCCTTAAGATCTGCACCTGCAGGAGAACTAAGTCAAGTGATTAAATGGACTGTACTGCTTCACGCTACAGATGAGCAATGCTTCTCCACCTTAAACACAATTACACACCCAGTTCTTTGAAAATAGAAAGCTAGAATGTCAGTGACAAAGGTTTGAGCCCAGTTCATTCCTCTGGAGTGGTAGGTTTTTGGATACAGCAAAATTTTAGAATAATTGAAAAACAATGCGCTCCCACCTGCAGCCTGAATGAGTGTACATCATTCTCCCTGAGAGCCAGTGTGGTATAGTGGTTAAGAGCAGTGGACTCGTAATCTGGTGAACCGGGTTCGATGCCCCACTCCTCCACATGCAGCTGCTGGGTGACCTTGAGCTAGTCACACTTCTTTGAAGTCTCTCATCCCCACTCACCTCACAGAGTGTTTGTTGTGGTGGAGGAAGGGAAAGGAGATTGTTAGCCGCTTTGAGACTCCTTAGAGTAGTGATAAAGCGGGACATCAAATCGAAGTTCCTTCTCCTCCTTCTCCTCCTCCTCCTCCTCCTCCTCCTTCTCCCCCCCCCCTCACCACTCTGTTGCTTCATTCCCATCTCATTCTGCAACATGTGTGGGCCTAACTCTGCATGTCTATTTTTGGCTTTTTTGAGTGTTGTCCCTCTGCGAGGAATGCCCTCTGTGAGAAGCCATTTAAAAAAAACAAGCATTGAGAATCTATTGTCTAGTGATAGAGCAATCTATTTCCAATCTGTGTCAGTTCTTCATGTGTTCATTTGTAAGTCCCCTCCATCCTGTTTCTGCATAAATTAGTAGGGTTTTTTTTTTTTTAAAAAAAAAAATTATCTCTATATATGCATTTCTTGATGTATTCATCCTAAAATGCCCAATGCCTTATACAGGTTAGTACTTTTTTGAATCGAAGCTACTAACATGAGTTTGGCCAAACTGCAAGAGGCAGTGAAGGATAGGCGTGCCTGGCATGCTCTGGTCCATGGGGTCACGAAGAGTCGGACACGACTGAACGACTGAACAACAACAACAACTTTTTTGAATGGAAAACTGTATTGCAAAATTTGGAGGAGAGCAAAATTCAATGGATAACTTACATGCTGATATATGTATTAGTCTGGGAAGGACAAATGAGATTGGTTCCTTTAAAAATCTTGAACCTAGTGGGATTCCCCTTCATCTCTGCCATTTCCTACATTGCAGGTTCTGCAACAACAGGAGACCCACCTTCAATCGAATGCAATACTTGTGCAAAAGTTTTCTTTGATGCAAAAACCGATAGACAAGGCGGTTCATGGGGTGGAAAGGTTCTTGACTGTAGGCTTTCGTCAAAACGGCAAGATTCATAAACAGCAATGATTGGGTGTTATTTCCAAGCAACGGAACAATTAGGCACTCATTGACTTTTAAGCAGGGTTTGAACCTATTCCCCTGTTATAAAACTAATTGCTTTCCACTCTATAAAACACTAGCCGTGCAAAAATAGCAAGGAAAATTTCGAATAAAGATATGCCGGCTTTGATTCAGATCTGCTGTGGGAGGCCATGGTCGTGTCACACCTTAGTTGGGCCGGTAGAAAGTCATTATCATTTCTGGTTCCCATTAGACAGGTTCATTTGCTTGCCACCTAAAAATTGCTGGTTAAAGGTGTTGAATCCAGAGATCATGCCCAATTTATTGCTGGACACTGGTAGGAGAATATTTTTTATGGCATCTGAAAGGAAGATTTGTAATGTGTGGGAAGCAAATGTTCTAAAAAGCCAAGACACTGTTGACCAAAGGAGGATCTGCTTGATGAAAACATGGTTTCTTACTACAGATCATGAACACTTTTTCACCCAGATTTGCTAAGGCACCAATACCATTTCGCTATTTATTTGTTACCTATCATTCACGCACGTTACAACAATACCAATATACAATTGTAAAAACAAGAAAAACCATTCCAACTGTGGATTCATTTCATGGAATGGAGGGAAGATTGCACATATGATCCAGATCTTTGTTTTCCTGCCAAAGATTTTTGCAGCATTAAATTCCATCACAAATTTTGAAGTCTGATTTTTGTGTGTGTGTGATTCTGTCTAAGAAAGGAAGATCAGGCCACTTGTCTTTAAATGCTGTGGTCCCAATGAAAATCTCTCCTCTCTCTCTCTCTCTCTCTCTCTCTCTCTCTCTCTCTCCGATTTTGGACATGCTTTTCAGTGACATGTTTAGCAACTAAAGAACCAGTGTGGTGTAGTGGTTAGTGTATCAGACCATGACCTGGGAGACCCAGATTCAAATCCTCACTCCACCATGAATCTCAATGGGTGACCCTGTGTCAGTTATTGCCTCAGCCTTACCTACTTCACAAGCTTGTTGTGGGGATTAACTGAGGAGGAGGAACCTTGCGTGGAGATCATTGGCCAATTCAGTAAACCAGAGTTAATGGCATTATTGGCTTTTACATATTTTTAACTGTTTTAAAATACTTGGTTATTAAATGTTTTACATACTTTAAAAATATGTGCCTGCCTGGGCAAACAATTGGTCTAAAACCTCTCCCTTATTTTTTCAAATCAGGGAAGTGTGCAAGGGAATTTAACTTAACCCGTTTTTTGTTTCTGTTGTTGTTTTTTTTTTTTTTAAAAAAAAAAGATTTTCCACCCGCAAAGGCTGAAATCATGACTTGGCTCTGAGTGCCTTTCAGTTGACTACTAGACAACCTTGGTGCACAGTTCTTAGCATAGCTGTCAACTTTTCCCTTTTCTTGCGAGGAATCCTATTCGGAATAAGGGAATTTCCCTTTTAAAAAGGGGAAAGTTGACAGCTATGGTTCTTAGGCCACAAATGTACCTTCCGCTGACAGCAACTCATCTTCAGCACATCAGAGGCAGCTTCACACAATGACACTTGTGGTAAACTGATCGGCAAAGAGAAGGACTTAGCACATTGTTTACGGAATATGAATACAAAAAGAGACAAAAGGAAATACTTCACATGCAACATGAAAACAAAAGAGAATATGTCTTCCCACAGCACATAGGGCCTTTCTTCATTTTGCATTTAGAGTGGTATGGTTGTCCTTTGATGCAGTATTTCTGAGAGTGGATTTGTGTGTTCAGACCTTTTAACCTCACCCCAAATAAATTCAGACAAGACTCAAATTTTGATTTGGTTTTTGGCAGAATTTAGGCCACAACTTTATTGATTACAGCAAGTGATTGGTTGCATAGGCTCTGGTTCGAGTAGCTCCCTGCTCCACAGGTAGTGCTGACCCAGGGTTCCAGCATAGGTCAGCCAAGGGTGAACAACACCTGGATAAGCGGAAAGCCGGTGACATGCTCTATCCACCACCCAAATGTCCCCCTGGACTCAGGCAAGGGGAGAACCCCCTCTCAGGGTTGACCAAACCATCGTGTCCCTGGATTCCTTTAACAGAATACAGTGGTACCTCGCAAGACAAATGCCTCGCGCAACGGGAAAACTCGCTAGACGAAAGGGTTTTGCGATTTTTTAGGTGACTCGCAAGACGAATTTTTCTATGGTCATGCTTCGCAAGACGAAAATTTCAATGCATTCCTATGGGAAACCGTGCTTCGCAAGATGAAATTTTCGCAATACGAAACGACTCGCGGAACGAATTAACTTCGTCTTGCGAGGCACCACTGTACCCTTCACATAGGGATGGCAAGAGCGTTCTCCCATCCCTATCACCTAAACCAGAGCTTAGCCGCAACCTTACAAGTTGTGACGGTTTGCTACGCGGCAGGTGAAACCCAAATGGCAACAGCCAATCAGCCAAGTGGGGAAAATTCCTGCTGTGCCCCTGTTCCAATGACAGACAACACACAACGGCATAGCAAGGTCAATCGCACAAGCCCTAAAAGTAGGGAGAGGTGGGCGGGTCTTCCTATGCACGCACCAAAAGAGGAAGCTCTGGGTCATGTGCATGGGTATATATAGGTCCCTTGGTCCGTTTAGCTTGTGTCCCATTGGCCCAATTGAACTCTGCATCGAGGGACCTACCAATTGGGTGTTGTGGCTGTCAATCAAACCCACCCACAACACAGGGTTTGGTTGCCTGGTCTCACCACAATACGTGCCCTCTTTAAGGGAGGACCCGATTTGGAGCTGGCTGTTTGCACCTTTGGTTGCATGTTTGATGGTGACACAAGAGAGAAAGGTTTCAGGGTCGTTCACAACATAAAAATACAAGATGATGATGATGATGATGATTAATATACACCACAAACCAATAACCACACTTCTTGATGATGGCACCTGTTGCACCACCTAATAAAGACAGAAGTAAAACATAAAAGGTAAAGGTAATCCTGACCATTAGGTCCAGTCGTGTCTGACTCTGGGGTTGCGGCATTCATCTCGCATTACTAGCCGAGGGAGCCGGCGTACAGCTTCCGGGTCATGTGGCCGGCATGACTAAGCCACTTCTGGCGAACCAGAGCAGCGCACGGAAATGCCGTTTACCTTCCCGCCGGAGCAGTACCTATTTATTTACTTGCACTTTGACGTGCTTTCGAACTGCTAGGTGGGCAGGAGCTGGGACCAAGCAACGGGAGCTCACCCCGTCACAGGGATTCGAACCGCTGACCTTCTGATTGGCAAGCCCTAGGCTCTGTGGTTTAACCCACAGCGCCACCCGCAAAAGCTGAAGTAAAACATAGAACACTGCTTTTAAAATAGCAAGGTAGCAGTGGTAGCCTAATATGATATACCAGGCATAGGCAAACTCGGCCCTCCAGAGGTTTTGGGACTACAATTCCCATCATCCCTGACCACTGGTCCTGTTAGCTAGGGATCATGGGAGTTGTAGGCCAAAAACATCTGGAGGGCCGAGTTTGCTTTTGCCTGTGATATAGCAACTCAGCCTAAGCAGTCACCTACTGGTCCTTTCTATTTCCTTTTCGATTCTGCCTTCCTTTGGCTGACTCCACTCCTAGTTGTGTTCGAGGTACTGGCTATAAATGCACCCACAGCATCCCAGTAATGGAATCCCTTCCCCAGAGAGGCTTGCCTGGTGCCTTTTCAAAATATATTTCCATTGTCAGATGAACACTTTTTTATTTTATTTTCCAGGGCTGTTTAAATTGTGAACTTTTTGAATCCACTAAACTTTAGAATTTTATTTTTTTATTTTTTTTGCATTCTTTGACTGATGCATTTCTCTTTCCTCTTTTGCCCTCTGCTGCTGAAATATATTTCCCCCCAAAAAAAATTATGACGGAGTTTGTTCTGTGACTATTACTGAATCCTTTTCTTATTTGTAAGCTGCTCAGACAACACTGTAGGGCTGAACAAATCCAGCTTCTTAATTTTTTCCAACCTCCAGTTCATTACATTCCTGCATCAACATCAGTTTTGTTTTGGTTTTTTAGTCCTTGTGAAAATTAATCAAGATTTTCGTGTACGTTATCATAATATACACGTTTTGCAAGCAGTTTTAATTCACCACCCTGTTCCAGATGATACACCTGTACCCAGCTGTTTGGTTCCAAGACTCAGGGCAGTAGTCAATAAAGTGCTTCCTCTAGTGTTCAAGTGGAAAACCCTGCGCTCGTGTAAGCACTTAGTTGGGTAAGGTAAAGGTAAAGGTAAAGGACCCCTGAACGGTTAAGTCCAGTCAAAGGCGACTATCGGTTGGGGTGCTGCTCATCTTGCTTTCAGGCTGAGGGAGCCGGCGTTTGTCCACAGACAGCTTTCTGGGTCATGTGGCCAGCATGACTAAACCGCTTCTGGTGCAACGGAACACCGTGACAGAAACCAGAGCGCATGGAAATGCCGTTTACCTTCCCGCCACAGCGGTGCCTATTTATCTACTTGCACTGGTATGCTTTCGAACTGCTAGGTTGGCAGGAGCTGGGACAGAGCAACGGGAGCTCACCCCATCGCAGGGATTCGAACAGTCGATCTTCTGATCGGCAAGCTCAAGAGGCTCAGTGGTTTAGACCACTGCGCCACCCGTGTCCAGTACCTAGTTGGGCCCTGCCCTGAGACTTAGAACCAAGTCATGGATACAGATGCATCATCTAGAACAGGGTGACATTCCATATGTTCTTCTTCTGGTTTTATACTGATATCATTTTCTCTTCTGTTTATTTTCCATTATTGAATTATACTGGCTTATTTGTATTACTTTACACAATGTTGTATGAATGGCTATTCTGATTAATTTTCGTACATATTGCTATGATGATTATTTGCAATTTTTTTCAAATAATGTTTTGAATCGTTACACTGATCGTTCATTTCCTATGTTCCGAGGCACGAGGCACTTTTCTCGACACAATTCTGGGGAAATGCAGTGTGCAAATAAATAAACCAAAGAAACAGACAAACGAAGGTTGTCTTGCAGTGGAGCACCAACAGATCTCTAACCCATATCCCTTTTGGAAGCGCAGCTAACATGGGACAGAAAACCCCACAGTAGCCAGAGACATTACGGCATCAGGCGATTGACTGGTGGATAATTTTGCCCACCTGCTGTCAAAGTCAACTCCCAGGGGGAGTGGAGTTGAGGGGTTTAGCCTGCTGGCTTGATCCAGCTCCCTGTTCTCCAGTTCCAGACTAAGGGCATGCCCAACCCCACCTGGAGATGTTGGGGATCGAACCCCGGGACCTCCTGCCTGCAGAAACAATGCTCTGCCACTGAGCTATCAAATGATTCCTTTTCCAATATGCAAGTTTCTGAAGATTTAATCATTCAGTAAATGGGTGAAAACTGAGATGATTAACTGACGCTGAATTTTCTTCACTGAAAAGCCCACACCCCTTAGGATATGTGAAGGCATAGTGGGGAGCAGCTAGGTAAGTAGAAACAGCCAGTTGCTGAATTGCTCCTTCTTCAGAGTGTTCAAGGCACTCTGGAAAGAATTCTAATAGGCCAGGGAACATAATTGGTGGGTGTGAAACAAGTGCTTCAAACAGTGGCAATTACCTGCCACGAGTCCTCGAAGTACATTTCTCTGTTTATGCTCTAATACCTTAATTATAATAAAAACAGACTCACTTTAAACACTCTGAGAGTTTTCCCTCCATCGGTGACCTGGAGGTTAGTCCCTTTTCGCAATTTAGGGGGCAGATCCTTGACCCGCTTACTCCGGAGGAAGTTTGCCGAAGCAGGTAGCACTACTCCAGAGTCGGCAGTGTCGTCTTATGGCGCATCCTATCCATTAGTGAGTGAGCGTGAAAAGAATTCTTAAGTACGATTTCCCAATACTCATTTCAGATGATGAATGCATAATCTCCCGCTGGTCACGATGCCTGTTTCATAAATATAAACGAGTCAAGTTTATTTCTTTGGCACCAATTGCACCTGACTGTTACACAGCTCCGCAACTTCTGCAGATTGTTTCAAGATCGGACCCACGTGCCTTCACCCTTGCTCCCCCTCAATCAGTCTCTCTAATTTAGACACCCAGTACATGTGTTTCTTCATAGGTTTCCTAAGTACAACAGTGATTTTAATTTGAAAAGCTGTTGACTGCAAAGGATGGTGATATGACCAGAATAAAGCTCTGCTCTCCTTTCCATTTGGCATAACAAAATTGGGTTGCTGTCTGTGTGGAGAATCCAAGTGCACTCCTCCAGAACAGAGCTGTAAATATTCATTGTACAGTGGTACCTCGGTTTTGAGCATCTTGGAAACCGAACGTTTCTGAAGCCAAACACCAAAAACCTGGAAGTAATTGCTTCCATTTTTTGAACACACCACAGAAGTCAAAGGGCTTCCGCTGGGTTTTTTTTTCTCCATTCACTTTGCCGCCCGACCTTTGCACCTCGGTTGTCGGACGTTTTGGAAATCGAACGGTCTCCCTGAATGGATTACGTTCGACAACCGAGGTACCACTATATTTCCTAATAATAATATAATTTATTATTTATATCTTCTTCTTTGGTGATCACTCGTGGTTAAGTAAGATTGTCTTCCATGAACACGGTCTTAACGGTGTGTCCGCAAGTGACTGTGGGGGCCAGTTCTGGATCTTCATGTCCTTCCACAGTGGGGACATAGGTTTCTGGGCGGGAGCTGATCAAGGTGAGGATTTTCCGAACGTGCCAATAATACCGTTTGATATTATTTGTATGCCACTCATCTGGCAGGGTTGCCCTAGCCACTCTGGGCGGCTTCCAACAAATTGTGTCCTCCCTCAAAGAGGGCACATGTTGCAGTGAGACCTGGAGAGCAATATCCTGTGTTGTGGGTGGGTAAGATTGGTCAGCCACAACACCCGATTGGTAGGCCCTTTGTTGCTGGGTGCAATCTGGCCAATGGGGCACAGTCTAAACAGATTGAGGGACCTATATATACCCATGCACGCCTCCCAGAGCTTCCTCTTTTGGTGTGTGCATTCGGAACACCCGCCCACCTCTCCCTATTTTTAGGGCTTTTACGCTTGACCTTGCTATGCCATCATGTGTCGTCTGTCATTAGGACAGGGGCACGGCAGGGATTTTCCCCACTTGGCTGATTGGCTGTTGCCATTTGGGTTTCACCTGCCGCATAGCAAATCGTCACAACTTGTAAGGTTGCGGATAGGCACTGGTTCAGGTGATGGAGTTGGAGAACGCCCTCACCAGAGGTGAAGGGTATTCCATTAAAGGAATCCAGGGACTCAAATGGTTTGGTCAACCCCTGAGAGGGGGCTGTGCCCGTGCCTGAGTCCAGGGGAACATTTGGGTGGCGGACATAGTGTGTTCCCGATTTTCTGCTTATCCAGGTATTCACCCTAGGCTGACCTATGCTGGTGCCCTGGGTCATCGCTACCTGCAAGGGTGCAGGGAGCTAGTCAAACCAGAGCCTATGCAACCACTCACTTTCTGTAATCAATAAAGTTGTGGCCTAAATTCTGCCAAAAACCAAACTAAAATTTGAGTCAAGTGAATTTATTTAGGTGGGAGGTCTCTGGGTCTGAACGCGCAAATGAAAACATCAAACACAGTAAAACATCAAACGTTAAAAGCTTCCTTATACAGGGCTGCCTATAGCTCAATGGCAGAGCATTTCTTCAGAATTTCCAAGTTGAGCTGGTAATGTCTCCTGCCTGACACTAAGGAGAGCTTCTGTCAGCCTGTGTAGGCAATATTGAGCTAGATTGACCAAAGGTTTGACTTACTGTAAGGCAATTTCAAGTGTTCCTATGAGAAAAGCCAGCAGCAGCAGAGAGTGCTGACTGGCTAGCATCTGTGACCTCAGGAATATAACTTCTGTATGGAAGAGGCCATACATAAAATGTGTACATTTTTTTTTTAAAGGTGAAAGTTAAACATGTACATGCATAATTGTCTCAATGTGCTTGTGCTGTTCTATAAACTAAAATAAGTAGTAAGTATGTTGGGGAAATATTAATACCCAATACCCTGTGAGTTCAGTCTGGACAGCCAATAAAATCCAGACTCCAACTGGGCAATCAAACAGGACATTTATTTAGGCATGGAACCCCAATATTTCCCCAGCATCTCCACCATGGAAATGGTGAGTCCAGGCACTAACTGTGGATGTTTAAACACAGTGCTTTCTCATGGCTCAGCAGAGATTTAAACCCAGATCTCAATCAAACACAGCATCTACTATATCACACAGGCTCTCTAATGTAACCTTGGAAGAAGAAGAAAAAGTGAAAATAGAAGATGGAAATGATATCGAGAAAATAAAAGCCGGAAAATTACCGGTCCAGGACAGATACCTCTAAGATGCTGAAATCAATAGTTACTGCTGATATTCAGGGAAAACATTCCGAGAGCATTTCCACGCTGTAGCCTTTGACATATTGTTATTATAACTGGTGCTGTGTGCAATCTAAGCAAGATGTGGCTTGTCTACTACACCATGCAAAGGTGAACAGCTTCGTGAAGGAAGACTCAAGCAGGGTAATCCATTAGAGCCCATTTGCAAACAAACAGATACTTTACAGACATTCAACAGACGTTCAATCAAACCATAATCTCGGAAAACTGCCAGCCATAAAACCCATAAATTAAAATCAAGTTATATAAGCATGACTTGATGAACCTGATGTAATCTGATGGCACGAGATACATATCCTGCATTAAGTCACAGATTCCCCATCTTTTCTCTTATCTGTTAATGATGGGGGCAGAGACTGGCCAGCGAATGGTTTGTAGCCGATATGTTTATCTACTTACAGCTCAATAAACTCTGAAATCTGGATAGGGCGAAATTGTTTTATAGTGGATTATTTGTCATTAATTTCTGTTTACCACATCACCTTTTTTTATTAAGAAATTGGTGGCCTCAATAGCTTTAATGTTTAATAGCTAAACAATTCCTCTTGCTCTGACACACACACACACACACACACACACACACTGACTAGCTCCATTTATGAATTCTTGGGCTCTGATGCAGCCATTTTCTTAGCATCCCAAGGAGGATTGGTGTCAGCACTGGGGAAATTCAGGCAGATGCTGGGCCCCCACCACACACATCAAGCCGGGCAAGTGTACTGGAAGATGCCAACCATTGTAATTCCCCACAATGCTCCTGAACGCATGCCTTACAACAATGCAGACCATTGGGCCGTCTAGCTCAATATTGTCTGCTCTGATTGGCAGCACCTCTCCAGGCAGAGATGTCCATGTCCATGGAGCTAGATAATTTGGACTGCCTCATGATTATAGTGGATGTTTCCATGTCCCCAGCTGTGCAGAGGTTCTCCATTAAGCACTATGCCAGGATGGATGAATTTGTCAATAACAGTTTCCACATCAGTTTCTTCTTCTTCTTTTTTAAGCCCACATGGATTTTTTTTAAGCCTTTCTATCTGCAAATACAATATTGTACACAATTTTGCCAATCACGAATTTTGCGCAGCTTTGCCAGTTATGAGTTTTATGCCTCTTGGGGTTGGGTTTGTTCAGGTTCCCATTTTGCAGGGGTGGCTCACCTTTAGCTTTCCAGATCTTGTTGGGCTCTGCATGGCCAAAGGCCAAAGACGATGGTAGCTGCAGTTCAGCAACACCTGGCAGGCCACAGGTTAGCCCCACCCACCGGCCCGGGTGTGCTGTTTCAGGAAGGGCAAATGAGCTGTGGTTCTTGCATTGCAGGTGGCTGGACTAGATGGCCCCTGGTGATCCCTCCCAACTCTACAATTCTATTATTTTATAATATTTTGCTTTAGATAGATACCGATTTATTCTCTGTCCAAGTCCCACACCTCTTCCTCTAAGGAGGTCCCCTCAGGGGCCTGGCCAAACAGAAACCTGACAATATGTTGTCAAGTAACCTTCCCTTCCTTTCCCTCTAGTCTGCTCAGAGCAATAATCCCCAGAGAATTGCCTCTGTGTAATTACAAAGTGGTGCTTAGACTTTAATTCGCTCAACTTTACAAAACGACACATAGCTCTACTTTGGGGGAAAAAAGGATGCAATAGGAAGGAGGAGACAAAAGTGTGTTGAGGAGCAAAATCCGATAGCGTTTACATTTTACTCCTCAGACGTCTTTAATTTTTGAAACCCTTTAATATTAAAACTTGGGAAGGGAGGAGAAGAGAAGAGCTTCTTTCAGCTTACCTTGTCACTTCAGAAGGGTAATTTGTCAGGTAAATCACCCGCTGAGCAGCCTTTCAAGTGTAAATGCAAGTTGAAAGCCTTCTCAGCACCAAGAGGAAGGGGAGCTCGGAATGACTCATGGAAGACAACCTCCACCTCCATCTGGCCAGGGGACCATCCTTCAGGCGCAGGACTAGCGACAGTGAACCAGTCTTTGGTCACAGCAGGATGGCTCGGCTGCAACACTTTTTACCTTTACACAGCCCAGCAGGCCATTCTGGAAGCTTCCTTTGGCTCAAGGGGGAGCATCTGTTCTGCTAAGCAAAGTGCATAAACAAAAAGAAAAGTGTCGTCTATCAACTTGGGCCATGTTCACGGGAAGAGTTTTTCAACCCTTAGCTGCACATTTTGCTCAGGAAGGCACTGCTGGGCCATGGATTAAGCTGCCTAGGAGTTGGGGTCTCATTGGCACTCTGTTTTGCAACATACCCAGCTACCCTCTAAATCTGGTGTGGCGAACCTTTGACCCACCGGATGTTGCTGAACTTCAACTCCCACATGCCCCAGCAGGCATGGCCAATAGCAGATGGGGGCGGGGCGGGTGGGAACTGGGCTGTGTGGCCAGACCAGCAGCATACCCTCCAACATTCCTCTGATGAAAATAGCAAAGTCCTATGTAGTAATAATAATAATAATAATAATAATAATAATAATAATAATATCATTTATACCCCATCCATCTGATTGGATTGCCCCAGCTGCTCTGGGCAGCTTCCAGCATACATAAATACATAATGAAACATTAAACATTAAAAAAAAACTCTATACAGGGATGCCTTCAGGTGTCTTCCAAAGGTGGTATAGTTACTTATTTCCTTGGCTCAGGGTCGGATAGCTCCATACCCTTCAACGTTTCTCCAGTGAAAATAGAGATGTTCTATAGAAAAGTGGGGCATTCCAGGATCAAATCAGAAACTGGGACGGCTTCTGTAAATCTGGGGCTGTCCCTGGAAAACAGCGACACTTGGAGGGTCTGCTGCAGGTCTGCTGGATTCACCAGTAAATCTGCACAGCCTCAACTTACCTGTTGCATCACCCTCTCTGCCTCCCTGTAAAGTGGCCGTGACAGCTAGTTTTATCCCTTTGCCCCACAGAGAGAGCTACTTCTGGGGAGACCCAGGTTCACATTTCTGCTCATTCCCAAAGCGCAGTAGTGACCCTGGGCTTGGATCTGCCTTGTAGGGTTGTTGTGAAGGTACAATGGGCACAGAGTTAGGACCCTGGCATAGTGAGAGGGAGAAATGCAACAGCTGAAAATGAATGGCACAAAGCAGGACTTACGGATGCTCTTTCAGGGTGCATGGGAGAAGGACCTAGGTGCAGAGGAGGGTTTAGGGGAGTGTGACTGGTTCACCTGCACTGGGCACTGAGCCAAGAGGGCACCACAGGGGGAACTGCAACAATGATGAACAACATGTGATAGGCCGGGTGGCACTGAATTTTGGAGTTGCACAGGGCACCACTGGAATTTGGAAACCTAGAGTCCAGCAAGGCTAGGTGTCTTAGCTGATCAAGAGACAGCAGTGCAATAAGGCTGTTTAAAAAAGCAAATGCAATTTTAGGCTGCATTAACAGCAGCAGACTGTCCGGATCCATTGTCTCCAGATCCATTGTGAGCTGGCTCCCCCTTGCCTATTCTGCATAAGTCCAACCACATCAAGTCTCTTCTTCTTTGGCGATCACCTGTAGCCAAGGAAGATTGTCTGCCATGAATATGGTCTTAACAGTGTGTCCTTAGGTGACTGTGGAAGCCAATTCTGGATCGGCATATCCTTCCACAGTGGGGACATAGGTTTCCGGGTGGGAGTTGATCACGGTGAGGATTTGGCAAATGTGCCTTCCTCTTAGCTCATTTCTCCCTTTTGTCTTGAGTTCGTGCTTCTTCAAAGTCCATGATGCCTTTGGTAGAGGCTGTTCTCCACTCAGGTCTACTGTGAGAGGTTCTGGGTGCCACATATTAAGAATGGCTTTTTGGCAAACCAAAACATGTGCAGAGGAGGGAAACCGGGATGAGGAATGGTTGAAAGACCTGGGTATAGTTGAAGAAGTTTTCCATTATAGTACTCATTATGGTATAAGGCAGCTTCTTATGTTCCTCTGTGATACTTTGACAGAATTTAAGGAAGTACTCCTGAAACTGGACAGTCCAGGCAGCAAGACATTGGGGGTGGCGAGCTTAGGGGGGGGGGAGAGAGAGAGAGAGAGAGAGAGAGAGAGAGAGAGAGAGAGAGAGAATAAATGCCACATGTCTGGAATGTGTTGGAAAGTTAACAAAGCTTGCTCATTGCATAAGACCTGGAACCCACCACCATTCCCCTGAAGTGACCTTGAGCAAATCATTTTATAACCTGACTTCCCCATCTTTAGAAGAGATATTTGTTGGCACTTCAGAAAATGACTGATGTAAATATTGTTATACTTTAAGAAAAAATCCACTTGTGACAGTATTTAGAAATAATAATGTTTTGACAGAATTTAGGGAAGTGTCCCAGAAATTGTGACATTCTAGGCAACAAGACATTTGTGGTGGTAGGGATTTGAGTGGGGATGGATAATAAATTTCTCTGCTGTATTTCTGGACCGTGTAAGGTGAAGAGCTTGCCAAACTTGCTCCTTGCTTAAGAAACAATTATCTATAATTTGTTCTTCAAGATACATTAAATTTAAACAAAGCCCAACTAATTACTGTATAATATTTCTAGGCCTTTTTTTTTTTTTTGCCTTTCGGAGAACTCCCCCCCCCCATGACACATTCCCAAGATACGTCTGAGAAAGTCTGTCCTCTTTGCCTGCTACGAGCAGCACATCAAAGGAGAGCACTGTGTATTTCTGACTCCTGCCAGCGCCTTGCAGGATAGGGTCCAAAGACAGGTCGGCACGAAGATCATTTTGATTCATAGCCGCTGAATGTGCTCCATTGCACTCAAGTGCTGAAAGAAGATGTCTTCCAAGAAGTTCACATTACTGGCCATCGTAAAATAAAATGGCTATATTGTTTCAGCCACTGGTTCCTTCCTATTGTCTTCATTTTAAAAACCACGCAGCCTCAAAGGCCAGAGGATGTGTTTCAGGACAATTTGAGAACAGTGCTGTAACTAAATATTATCTTCAATTTACTTCTTGTTTCATGTTACTTTTTGGTCCTTCAGTTCTTCAAAGTTCATCATTTGCTTGTGACATTACCGTGACTTGCTAACTTTCCCATTATTTCCTCCATCAATAGGGAACAATATATTGTGGTATTCCGCATTTCAGTTGCCTGTCACTCAGTGTTGTGTGTGTGTCTCTCTCTCTGTGTGTTAATCTCCATTGATACTCCAGGTACTGCACACAGAAACTAAAGTAGGCTGTCTTGTCTTCCGCTAATCTTGAATGCCTTTTGTTCGAAAGGTGTTTTGTATTCATCAGTCAACTAAGGACTCATCCTGAAGAAGCCCTCCGTCAGCACCGAGATCTCAGTGAAAAGGGGATAGGCAGCTTGTAAAATATTCATAGCAAAAGGTACCTCAATCATTTTCACCTTTTGACCCTTCAAGCCGGAAAAGGGTTATCAGCGGTAAGCGGCAAATCTTCGAGATGCGAAAAATTCATCGGTGGACGTACTCTGCGGACTCTCTCATCCACTTCGGATGCTAAAGCTATTCAGGAGATACACTTATCTTCCCACTCTATCCTACACTACATTTGTGTCCAACTCAAAATAGTTTTAATAAAAGTCTGATGGAGTGATCAAAGTCTGGAGTTAACCTTTTTCTTCTTCTTTATGTTATTTTACTCAAAATTAAAGGAGCGAGTGGATGTTCATTTTTGTCTCCTGTGGGTATAGCGCAAACCATTTCAAGAGCTGCAAATAAATGTATTTTTAAAGCCCTTATAGGTTTACATCGCAGCACTGGAACTGTTTTCAGTGGCCCTTAGAACAAGTCAGACCATTGGGTGATGTAACTCAGTACCTCCAACACAGGGATTCATTCTCAGCCCTTCTTAGAGATGCTGGAGATTGAATGAGGGATCTTCTGCATGGAAAGCAGATTCTCTACCACCGAACTACAGACTTCCCTTCCCAAATAAGTGCCAAGTCCTCCATATCCGTGAAGGTTAAATTGTATAGGAGTTGCCGAAAAAATTTCCGAACGTGTAGTGTACCAGAAATATTATCAGATATGTGAATTATGCTTTTAAGGTAATATCATTATTCAAAGCCTCAACATTTTTGCTTAGACAATAGTATACGACAATGACTGACGTTTTCTGTTTGAGAGTAAAATCCCCACTCAGCCATGAAGCTCACTGGGTGACCTTGGGCATGTTACTAGCTCTCCACCTAATCTACCTCACAGGGTTGTTGTAGGGATAATATGGAGAGAGGGAGAGCTATGTTCCTCAATGACCTTCTTGGAGGAAAAGTGGTAGAGAGAAAAAGCAAGCCAAAAGAACCCCGTATAAAATGGACCTGCCAATTTTTGGGGCTCAGTCTAGTGAAAGTTGCGTGTGTCCCATTGACACACATGAGACTTAAGCACTTTGAATGTTTTCCAGATTTGGATTTGGATTGCAAATCAATGCACAAGTGACTGCATGCCATTGAATGGGAAATTACTAGCAGATCCATTGAAAAATGGGGAGGGTATTTTCAATGGCATGCCCAGACGTTTAATTCGCTTTACCTCTCTCAGCGCTCCTAGTTCAGACTGATTGTGCCAACTGTGAAATCTCTTTTAGGTGGGTAAATAAAGAAATCTTATGGCAGCAAATGGGCCTTTTTCCAAGGCGGATTCAGGGGACACCCAGGAGACCTCATTTATTAATGAAGTCAGGTATTTAGAGTAGTAAATCCAGCCACATTTCCCTCCTGCCTCCCTCAAAACCTATTCAAGTAATTGGAGGCCTATTAAAATAGGTTGGGTGGAGCTGTATCCTGTTGTTAAGGTTGACAGGAATTTAATAAGCAGGCAATCAGGAGGAACTTACTGGCTCAAGCAGATTGGGAATAGGATATAAACCTTTTCCACTCAAGGCCACTGCCTGTATTTGTGCCAAGTGGGTAAAGTTGAATGGCATTGCACCATCTGAAAACTGTTATTGAACTATACATGCTAACTTTGCAAGTCTGGAGTGGTTGAGGGTTCCAGCCAGCCAGATGTGCCCTTTTCCAGGATACTCCATTCCACTCTGCCTATTCCTCCAGTTTTCTCCCCCCCCCCTTTCAGACAGCTTCTCAGAACTTTCAGACATTCTTTGAAGCTGAGCATAGGAAGATTTAAGCAGGGGCGTCGCTAGGGGGGGTGGGGGCGGTACGCCCCGGATGCCAGTGGAGGGGGGGTGACAAGCGGTGGCCCCTCCAGCCACTCCCCAAGGGGAGCCCCGCTGCCCGGCACCCTGTCTGTGCAGCGCTGCTGCTCCTGGGGCGACGGAGTGAGCGGCGGTGCGTGGAGAGTGGCAGGAGGGGCCGCCGCTTGTCACTCCCACGCGCCGCCACTCCCTCCGTCACCCTGGGAGCAGCAGCACACTCTGTCGTCGGACTGCAGCTTCCACGGCCCCCTTTTGAGCCGCAGAGTGAAAAGGCGGCTTGTGCGGCTGCCGTGCGTGATCGGCGGGGAGCCGCAAATAACGCTCGGCAGCCCCAGGAGCCGCCTTTTTGCTCTGCGGTTTAAAAGGGGGGCTGCGGAAGCAGCAGCGGCCCGCCGATGGAGTGAGCCTGTGCAACATTTTGCGTAGGCACACTCCGACGTGACTTCACAATGTGACGTCACGATGCCCCACCCCCGGGGCGTTTCCTTTCTCCACCCCGGGTAGCGCGGAGCCTTCCTCCACCACTGGATTTAAGACAGTGGTTAATAGCCATGATGGGCTATACTCTCCTTCCACAGTCAGAGGCAATAATGCTTATGAATACCAGTTGCTGGAAACCACAGGAGGGAAGAGGGCTCTTGCGCTCGGATCCTGCTTGTGGGTTTTCTACAGGCATCTGGTTGGCCACTGTGAGAGCCAGTGTGGTGTAGTGGTTAAGAGCGGTAGACTCGTTATCTGGGGAACCGGGTTCGCGTCTCCACTCCTCCACATGCAGCTGCTGGGTGACCTTGGGCTAGTCACACTTCTCTGAAGTCTCTCAGCCCCACTCACCTCACAGAGTGTTTGTTGTGGGGGAGGAAGGGAAAGGAGAATGTGAGCCGCTTTGAGACTCCTTCAGGTAGTGAAAAGCGGGATATCGAATCCAAACTCTTCTTCTTCTGTGAGAAAAGGATGTTGGACTAGATGGGCCATTGGCCTGATCCAGCAGGCTCCTCATGTTCTTACGCTATACATCAGGCATAAACTGATGGTACATATCTCCTACTCACTTAACCATTCCAAATTTTGAACAGAGCTAACATTCACATTCGTATGTCAATTTTCACCAAAATTGAAGCATAATGTGGCAACCCATTCTTAACTGATAGATATAGAGATAGCAATATTGATATGATTGTCAACAAGGACAATCTGGATTCAACCTATTTTCTCTCTTGCCCTTATTGCACAGGTCAACCAATGTCAACATCGGTAAATTAATGTCCCCCCAATCCATTTAAGATAATCTTTTTAATTGAAGAAGTTGGTATTATTATTATTATTATTATTATTATTATTATTATTAAAAAGCTTGCTACTTCCAGAGCTTAAATGCCTTTGTTTAATAGCAACATGGAGTTTAAATGAATCACTCATATTTGAAATGTCACTTTTACAAATGATCTGTACAGTGTGGGTTTGTTTGTCAATGCTGCTAGGAAGGAGAGTGAAAAATGATATTTTTCTTTTCTTTTAAAGAAAATTCCAGACAGTCCTTTCCACTATCAAATTTATTTACCAAGACTAACATTTACTTAATGTAATTTAGATCTAAATATTTAAAAACCCACTTTGTGTAATGTGTTTTCATGGACAAGATGTTAAGTAATTATGAGAGATATGGTGGTCTTTCATTAGACAGTTAATGACCATCTGGGAATTCAGGCTCCACGGCTGAGCTGAGGGCTTCCAAAGTTCAAGCCCACCATTAATATACTGGTAATGGACTCAGAGGCTGTACACAATTATCTTTATAACCTAAGCATAGGTTGTTGTTGTTGTTTTTTTGTTTTTTGTTTTTTTAAAAATGTGTTTGGGGTGAGGGGTAGGTGCTTCACTAAAATAAAATAAAAATCAAACTTGGTTGGCAATATGTTACATGTGGAACCACTTTATATCTAGTTGGACTATTGTGATCTTCCCATGGTGGATTTGCAAAGTCTTTCCCAACCATACCTGCAGTTTCCAGGAATTAAACAGGGGATTCATGCACTGCATGGATTCTCATACAGAGTTACAGCCCTTCTCAACATGGGCTGGCTGTAATGTACACTTCTCTCTTGACTGGTTTGTTTCTTCTCATTGGCCAGAGTCATGGAAATGGGAAGTTGTGTAGCATCTACTTGGAGAGGAGACAGGAAAGTTCATTGCCCTGTGGATGTTGTTCCTGGACTCCAACTCCCATCATCCCTGGCTGGGACTTTGGTGCTGGAGCTTCCCGTGTGTCTAGGCCACCCACACACGGGATACCAGTTGCAGGGGAAATGCGGCCAGCGTTCCACGTGCGTATTGGCATGGGCGCCGGCCAAGCCTCATAACCTGAAGTTGCGTGAGTCGGAAATGATGACGCCTCGGAAATAAATGGATGCCTCGAAAATGAATGGATGCCTCGAAAATAACTGGATGCCTCGATCTAACTTGAAGTCACTTGTGACCTCCTGTACTGTTACTGGCGTGAAAACAATTAAACTAAGGGCGAAGTTAAAGCACTAAGGTGAAACCCCTGACGTTTTTCAAAATTAAATAAAAACCTTTTATCCTTTCCCCAATAAAAACAGACACCGAGATACCCTTTATGGCTTTGGCTGACCCGCATAGGCTCTTTACTTTTGCTGTACCTAGCCCTATGCTAAGGTTCCCTAAACTCTCAGTCCCTGCGCCGCCAAATCTTCCGCGATACTAAACTAAATAAAACTAAACCGATAAATCTTCCGCGATCTAACCCTAAGCTAGATCTAGAAGCCTAACTAAAACCTTACCGAAAGATCTTCCGCAAACTATACCCTAACTTAAAGTAAAACCATCAAACCCGTCCAACCCGTCCAGCCCGCTCCCAAAAGCCCTTAAACTAAACTTGACTGAACTGAAGATAAGTAAAACCTGAACTGAGATCTAACGAACTAAGATTAACGAAAACTGACCTGCCTAAGCGGGGAGCCTCAGCCTTTTATTGATCCGCAAGTATGACATCATAACCAATATTTTAACCAATAAAACCACTGTTGCTGCCCTCCAAAAAGGCGGGAAGCAGAATAAACGTCCATTCATAACTTCAAAAACCTTTGGAACTATACTTTTTGGGCGGAATGATCTTCAGTGGCAAAGTGCTCACTGAGTTTACTTTTACTTTCATTTTAGAACGGAAGGATACTAAAAATAGTACTTAAATAAAGCATTAATACAAACAAATAACCGCGGATCTTAATGGATCCACGAAGTGTATTCCGACATGCCCCCTCCTTCTGCCAATGTGCTTTTTGCTTGTAGTACTACTCTAGTGGTATTTTGTGTAATATGCTTGAGAAATTGATAAAATAAATAAAGTTGGCCATTGATCCTACTTTTGCCTCAAAACCCTGCTCTAATTTACATGACATTTGGAAAGATCATTACTTACAACATCCTGATTCAACCAATTTGAAACAGTTCAGGACCGCAATACCTCAAGGCCTCTTTCCATATGAACCTACCTGGACCCTGAGATCATCTTCTGACGCCCTCCTTTGTGCGCCTCCTCCTTGAGAGGTCCAGAGAGTGGTAACACAAGAACGGGCCTTCTCTGCAGTGGCTCCCCATCTGTGGAATGCTCTCCCCAGGGAAGTTTGCCTGGCACCTTCATTACATACCTTAAGGCACCAGGCAAAAACGTTCCTTTTTAACCAGGCCATTGGTTGATCTGTTTGACATCCTATAACCTTTTAAAATGTGTTTTTTTCTGGGGGTGTTACTGCTCGGACACTGAGGCAGTTCCCTCGCTGCGAGAAGCCAAGTTACAGGGAACCAGGCAGAGGGCCTTCCCGGTAGTGGCACCTGCCCTGTGGAACGCCCTCCCACCAGATGTCAAAGAGAAAAACAACTACCAGACTTTTAGAAGACATCTGAAGGCAGCCCTGTTTACAGAAGCTTTTAATGTTTGACAGACTACTGTATTTTAAATTTCTTTTGGGGGCCACCCAGAGTGGGTGGGGAAACCCAGCCAGATGGGCAGGGTATAAATAATAAATATTATTATTATTATTATTATTATTATTATTATTATTATTATTACTACTACTACTACTATTACTACTGAAAGGGGCAGTGATGTGGCCTAGAAGAAAAGCAGAAAGATGAAAAGAGTGTCAGAACACCATGTTTTAATTCAAGACTGCAACCATGAGAGAAACAGGATCCTTTTAGGGTTTTAATTCTGTGAACCCCTTCATTGTAAGCTCAGATTGTATATATGTGTAAATAAACCATATATCATAAAGACACCACAGTCTCAACTCTGCCTCATCCCCAAAGGAAACACGAACCCTGGGTAAGCTCCTGAAACCCCTGGAATCTTTCACCACTCAGAGATTGGGGTGGCAGGCAACAGTATTGTCAAATGGGGGGAAATGAGGCAGTAGGAAGCTAATGCTTATTGACATTATTTGGGTTGTTGCTTTGATACATTGTTGTGGTGGTTGTTTTCCCGAAGGCAGCAATTAATATCGCTCCTCGTGGAGTAAGAAAACGGCCTATTAGGGCCCCCTTCTCTTGACATGATAATGTGCTCTGATAGATTTGCATTGAGTTTGTTTTTGCTGGTCTCATCACACAGTCCCTACAGGCTGGAATTGCCATCATTTTGCCATCATAATGACATCTTAATACAGCCTCATCTCTTTGGCGTTTTCATGACATTGACATAAGATCATTACTTTATGTTAAGAGCCAAAGGTATGCCTATAATAGATGGTGATGGAGATTTGTTTAATTTCCTAACTGCTTTGTCTTGTGCTGCAACTTCCCTGCAAGGGGGAGACACTGTGAAGAGTCACACAGCAAAATACTTCGCAATCCTATCATGTTATTTCCTACAAGGGGGGGGGGAGGGAGAGAGAGAGTGAAAGAGAGATCAGTTCAATACAGCTGCAACATAACTTGTATGGGTCGAACCCAACATTGCTCTAAGGATAACATTTTGCCGGTGCAAGAATTTCTGCTTGTGCAACAGTACATTTAATCATCCATGCACCCTCTAAATGTGCTCTAGGTTTTCCCCAAGCCTCTAGAGCAGATTTGGGGAGGGTGTGGGGCACATGTGCAAATGAGATGAGGGGAAGACCCATAGTGCAAAAAGAAATCCTTCAGCTGATGAGGGGGAATTAATAGAATTACTGGCCTATGTGGACAGAAGACATCATGGATTGTGCATTGGTGTTTCACGTAATCACAAATGCTTCTCTAAATCAGGGACGTTCCTAGAAAATAGGGACACTTACAGGGTCAGCAGATGACATTTGAGTTCCCTCCACCCCACACCCTTAAGTCTCATAAGAATGTAAGAGGCTCCCTGCAGGGTCAAGTCAAAGGTTAATCTAGTCCAGAATCCTGTTCTCACAGTGGCGAACCGGATCCCCATGAGAAGCCACAAAGCAGGATCTGGGCACAAGCGCCCTCTCCCCACCAGCGAATCAGAGCAACCTGCATTCAGAGCCATACTGCCTTTGACAATGGAGATGAAACATAACCATTGTGGCTCGTAGCCACTGTTCGTCTTATTCTCCATGAACTTGTCTAATCCAAGTTGGTAGCCATCACTAATTCTTGTGGGATACACAGGCATGAATACTAGTGGAACGTGTAAAGCTCTTAACGTCTCAGGACCAGCTTACTTAAGAGATCACCTTGCAGGACTGGCGCAGGCTTTAGGTGGGGCGAGGCCGCCAAAATCGCGCGAGATCTTATGGGTCACATGAGATCTCGTGCGATTTCAGCACAACCTCGTCCAAAATTGGTAACAATGTTGGTGCTGCTTCTCCTCCAGAGGAGGTGTGGCAATGTGGCATGGCAGGGTGACACTTCCAATTTCACCTCAAGCGGTGACATGGGAGACGTCACCCCTGACCCTGTACATGCCTAATCAGTCACTTCAATATGCAGAACCTGCCCTTTCACAAGTGACACACAATGCTCATTTCACATTTGTGAAGATTCATTCCATGGGCTAGGGAACTCCCTGCTAATTGACATGAGGCAGGTGTCATCATTATGCTGTTTTTGGATTGCTGTTGTACATCTTTGTGTTTCAGTATGCCTACGCAGTAAAAGGATTTTCATTTTAAAGGGCCTGATTGGTTTTTATCTTCCTTTTTAGCGATGAATTTATGCATTTTTCTTTTTAATTGGGTTGTGTAGTTTATTCATTTTAAAAAAATATGGTTGGACTTATACATCTCTTGAGTTTTTTGGAGCAATTGGTTTACAGGTGTTATAAATACATAGATGATAGATAGATGACAGATAGATAGATAGATAGATAGAGAGAGAGAGAGAGAGAGAGAGATAGATAATTCAGAAGCGGAGAGGGACTCATAATAGACATGTGAAGTAGAGAACCTATTACGAACTGAGCCTTCTGTTTTATGTTCTTTCTTTTGCCCAACTCATAATGGAATCACCAGTGGATATTCCTTCCTGCTCATCTCCTCCCTTTCCCAAGCAGAGGGGAACTAGCAGAAGGAACAAGCTGACTGCTGGTTTGGAGTTCCTCCAGTGCCCATCCTAAGGCTTGAGCATATCCTATTGACACTAGGATGTATGGGAATGGGTCCTTCAATTCTATTCTAGCTGCAGTTCTGAATGTGAATTTCTACACAGAAATTCACACAAATCTGCATATCAATTCAGAAACAGAATGGAATGGACTTAAAGAACGGACTGTCCCGGTTTCTGATTTGATACCGGAATGTTCCACTTTTCTTCAGGATGTCCCTGTTTTCAATGGAGAAATGCTGGAGGGTATTGTCTGAAGGCAATCCTGTATACAGAAGGTTTTTTTTAAAAAAAAATGTTTAATGTTTTATTATGGTTTTATGGTTTAATGTTTTATTATGGAAGCTGCCCAGAGAGCCAGTGTGGTGTAGTGGTTAAGAGCGGTAGACTCGTAATCTGGGGAACCGGGTTCGTGTCTCCGCTCCTCCACATGCAGCTGCTGGGTGACCTTGGGCTAGTCACACTTCTTTGAAGTCTCTCAGCCCCACTCACCTCACAGAGTGTTTGTTGTGGGGGAGGAAGGGAAAGGAGAATGTTAGCCGCTTTGAGACTCCTTCGGGTAGTGAAAAGCAGGATATCAAATCCAAACTCTTCTCAGAGTGGCTGGGGCAACCCAGTAAGATGTGTGGGGTATAAATAGTAAAATTATCATTATGGAATGAGACGTCCCTATTTTCATCGGAGAAACGTTGGAGTATATGCACCTGTTTATTTATTTAAGGCCTGCCATTTATTCAAGACTTGTACCAAACAAAGAGACCACATTATATTCTGGGTAAAGGGAAAGGGAAAACCTTGAGGCGAAACTGTAAGCTATGATCTTCTATGTCTATTCTAAACTCACCAAAGAGCTCTTTAAAATGTTTTTCTCTGTAGGGTTGTTACTTGTACCCCCTCCGCCATTGTTTGTGCAATATACATTTTTTTCTCTAATTGCTGCAATCCACCGGGCCAAAAGCGAGCGAGCAAGGCAATAATTTAATCTGAAATTGGAAGCAAAGCGAGTCTACTGTATAACAGTCTGGGTACGTTCATCGAGAGCAATTATTATTGTTCACTACTGTTCTGCGTATGAATCATTACATTTTATTAGATCACAGTATGCATGTTTTTATAAGTAAGCTTTAAGCGAATTAGAATACTTAGTATGTTTCCTGAACTTCTGCCAGCCACGAGCTCTAAAGCTGGTTCCTCCTATTTACATTACCACATTTATCCATTTCCAAATATTAGAAGATTTATCTATCAGATTCTGTGTAAATTCAGTACACAGATAATTTGTGAAAAGCTTTCCTTTTGTTAAAATAAAATAAAATACTGTAACAACAGGGGGATGGGGAGGGAGGAGGGAAGCCCTGTTCTGTGGTTTTTCTAATCTCATCTCATTTCTAATTTCCTAATCATATAACCTTGAAGTCTAAAGACACAGCCTGTGATAATCTGTGTAAACTCTCTTTATTGTTATCACAGACCTTTGGAAAGGGGGTGAGAAGGGGGAGCCACACACACACACACACACACACACACACACTCATTCAAAGCTGTCTTTTTAAGTCTGACTATAGTCACAGTTCAATCAGGTCCCCATTACCCCTACTCATCAGATAGAAAGTGTTCACAAGCAGAAGGGGGATATTGACTTTAAAAAATTCGTTGGCGAGGCGTACAGAGCCTGCAGGAATGTCAAAACTCCAAACCTGCATTTTGATGTTTTCGCCTCAGGTTAGTCTTGACTGACATGCTTGGAGCACTCTTGTTTGTGCTCCAGCATCCATTAACTGTCCTTGACTCAATGTTAGACAGACCTTTACGGTCAGTTCGACGCCTCGTGGGCTGCAGTGGATTATGTGCCACCAGGTGTAAGGAGAGCTCGCGCCTCCCTTCGAGGGAGCACATTGGCTGTGCTCAGCTTCATTAGGGGGCCATTGTTTGATCCCAAATTAATGAGAGCCTGTTAATTATTATTCTGATAACTGCGACTCATGTGGGAGCACTCATGAGTGCATGTCTGTGGAGGGGGGGGAGTGTTTTGAGAGGAACGAAGGGTTTGTGAAAGGAAAACGGAAAGTCAAGGTTGAGATGTCTTTGGCCGCTTGCACACCCTACCTTTAAAGCAGTATCATACCACTTTGAACAGCCATGGCTCCCCACAAAGGATTCTGGGAGCTGTAGTTTGTTCAGGGTGCTGAGAGTTGTGAGGAGACCCCTATTCTTGAAATGCTTACATTGGCTCCCAGTACGTTTCCGAGCACAGTTCAAGGTGTTGGTGCTGACCTTTAAAGCCCTAAATAGCCTCAGTCCAGTATACCTGAAGGAGCATTTCCACCCCCATCGTTCTACCTGGAAACTGAAGTCCAGCGTTGAGGGCCTTCTGGCGGTTCCCTCACTGCGAGAAGCCAAGTTACAGGGAACCAGGCAGAGGGCCTTCTCGGTATTGGCACCTGCCCTGTGTAACACCCTCCCACCAGATGTCAAAGAGAACAACAACTACCAGACTTTTAGAAGACACCTGAAGGTAGCCCTGTTTAGGGAAGCTTTTAATGTTTGACAGACCACTGTATTTTAATATTTTGTTGGAAGCTGCCCAGAGTGGGGGTGGGGGGGAACCCAGCCAGATGGGCAGGGTATATATTATTATTATTATTATTATTATTATTATTATTATTATTATCATCATCATCATCATCGTCATCATCATCCTCACAGAGCTACAATCTACAGAGTGGTTTAACAGTCAATCCCTCTTCACAGGGGACTATGGAAACTCCAGCTCTGGAAACTCCATGGCAATTTAAAGTGGTTGCATAACGTGTTAAATATATATTGCAAATGTGGCCTTTGAGTAGGGTTTGAACTGTATGCAAAGCCTCATTGCCCACAAGCGTTGAACCTGTTAGATGCCCAGAAAGGAAACTAGACTAGAGTTGAGACTTCCCTCTAATATTAAAGGCCCTGTCTCAATATGGTCTTAGTGCATCTCAAGCTTAACACAAATCAACAGTGTGATGCAGCAGCAAAAAAAGCTAATGCTATTCTAGGCTGCATCAACAGAAGTATAGTGTCCAGATCAACGGAAGTAATAGTACCACTCTATTCTGCCTTGGTCAGACCACACCTGGAATACTATGTCCAAAGCTGGAACATGTGCAGAGGAGGGCAACCAAGATGATCAAGGATCTGGAAACCAAACCTTATGAGGGAGCTGGATATGTTTAACCTGGAAAAGAGGAGACCTGAGAGGGGATATGACAGTCATCTTCAAATATCCAAAGGGCTGTCACATGGAAGAGGGAACAAGCTTGTTTCTCCTGCTCTGAAGGGTAGGACTCAAACTAAGAAGGGAGGTTCCAACTCAACATTTGGAAAAAGAGCTGTTCAACATTGAACAGACTCCCTCAGGAGCTTGTGGACTCTCCTTCCTTGGAGGTTTTTAAGCAGAGGTTGGGTGGCCATCTGCCATGGATGCCTTAGCTGAGATTCCTGCATTGCAAGGGTTGGACTAGATCAGGGGTAGGCAACCTAAGGCCTGTGGGCCGGATGCGACCCAATCGCCTTCTCAATCCGGCCCACGGATGGTACGGGAATCAGCCTGTTTTTACATGAGTAGAATGTGTCCTTTTATTTAAAATGCATCTTTGGGTTATTTGTGGGGCCTGCCTGGTGTTTTTACATGAGTAGAATGTGTGCTTTTATTTAAAATGCATCTCTGGGTTATTTGTGGGGCATAGGAATTCATTCAATTTTTATTTTATTTTTTCTAAATATAGTCCGGCCCACCACATGGTCTGAGAGACGGTGGACCGGCCCACGGCTGAAAAAGGTTGCTGACCCCTGGACTAGATTACTCTCAGGCTGCCTTCATTACGCCCCCTTGCCTAGATTGTCCAGAGTTTTGGGCGGGGTTGTCATCAATATGCTGATGATACCCAGCTTTATCTGTTGATGAGACAGCCGCCCTGACTTGGCCCCAAACAGACTGACCAGATGCTTAGAAGCTGTGGCTGGATGGCTGTGTGGGAGCTGGTTGAAGTTAAATCCTTTGAAGACAGAGGTCCTCTGGCTGGGTCGGGACAACATGGGGTTGGGGGGCCAACTCCCATCTCTTATGGGGGTTCAATTAGTGCCAGCGCCTTCTGTCAAAAGTTTGGGTGTAACCTTTGACGCCTCCCTTTCTTTGGAGGCGCAGGTTGCAGCCACAGCAAAGGTGGCATTTTTCCATCTCTGCTGTATTAAGCAGTTGGTCCCTTACCTTTCTCACCCTGAACTGGCCACAGTGATCCATGCGACGGTCACCTCCAGGCTTGATTACTGTAACTCGCTCTATGCAGGGCTGCCCTTGAAGCTGACCCAGAAACTCTAGTGGGTGCAGAATGCTGCAGCGAGGCTCCTTATGGGGTCCTTGCAGTGGGATCACATTCAGCCAGTGCTTTACCAGCTGCACTGGCTCCCAGTGGAGTACATGGTCAGGTTTAAGGTGCTGGTTTTGACCTTTAAAGCCCTATGTGGCCTAGGAGCCTCGTACCTACGGGACCGCCTCTCTTGGTATGCCCTGCGGAGGACCTTAAGGTCCATAATAGCAACACTTTGGAGGTCCCAAGCCTCAAGGAGGTTAGATTGGTATCAACTAGGGCCAGGACCTTTTCTTTTTTTTTTTTATAAGAATTTATTGACCTTTTTCTTATAACAACATATACCCACACCCACACCTACAATTAAACAAATACAAAACAAATACATTGATAAAACAAATACAAACAGTGTCAAGTTTTCTTGTTGCATCTTTTCTTTAAAAAGAAAATTTCTATTTCCATATCTTGACCATTGATTTCCCCTGCCCTTTCTCCTTCGAGTTCATATCCTTAATCTATTTTATAACCATTTCTCCTGAAATTCAAATTCAATTATATAGTTACACGCAATTATATATTCAACATTTAACTAACAATGCATCATCGTAGTAATATCTCATCATAATTCTTCTTCCATTGAAATCTTCACCAATCATTTATATCATATCTATCTCTTCTATCCTTTAAACTGCTGCTAATAACATAGTAACTCAAAATATCTCCTTTCATATTCAAACAAAAAATAAAACAGAAAGATTGTTGACAGTATTCACCCTCCGATTTCAAAATTCCATGACAGGCTACTTCAAATTTTACTTAGTGTTTCACCCCACACCCCCTCTGTCCATTATTCTTCTCCTGGTGGCATCAACACTGAATTTCCCTGTGGCTTCCCTCTCCAAGCGTCCACAGATCCAGGCACAGTCCAAAACTCTCCTTGCCACGAGCTCCAGGATGTCCATCTCGTCGTCTCTCAGCTTCTCCGGTTCTTTGTAGCATTCCTTTTCTTCTTGTAAAAACCATAATTCTCTGTCCCTGGCCCCCGAGCTCACACCTCGGGGACTGGATATCACAAATCTTACCGTCGCCTTGGGACTGCCACCCCCAAAAGGCGAGTTTCTTCTCCGAAGTAGCTCACTCATTTCTCTCCATCTTCCCAGACACCCTCTCAGCTCTTTGGCAAGACTTTCTTCCAAAGTATTAAAAGTTTTAAAAGCCTCCTCTGTGGGCAATTGGTTCTCTTTCAGACCCCCACACAAGACTTTGACTTTCCTGTACAGCAGTTCCACCTTCAAAGCAGTGAGCCTCTGTTCGTCCGTTAGTCCAGAGTTCAGTACCAGTTCAAGGACGAAGCCCAGCATACTGGTAGAGGGGGAGGAAGTGGGTATCAAATTTCTACTCCTGCCTCTCTGTTCATCGCCATTTTCCTAAACTGGAGCGCAGATACCGCAACTTTAAATGGAGATATTTTCCACTAATTTACTTCCCAAGAAAAAAGTTTGCCAGTCTCATGTATCAATTTTAAGCACATTGTAGCAGTCCTGTAGCAGCAGTTGCTCAAATTGGTTAGCTTCTTTAACTCGAAGGGAAGAAGGCAGGCTGCCTTTCTCCTTCCCCCCGGATCGTTCCAAAAGCTCGATTTCTGGTCAAATTAGTTACTCACGACCACCGGGTTCCTTTGGCTCCATTCTTCAAAGGTAGAACTAAGACGCTCACCGCGGGCTTTGTCGCCGCATTTGCATCCCGGTTGGGGCATATCCCCGTAAGCCCGGCTCCGTTGTCCCTTCACCCCCACTCCCCCTTTACAGGGGGGGCAAGGGAAGGGTTCGGAGCCTCCGTGGGCGCAGCCGGGGAGCCCAGGGTGCGGGACGCTCTTCCCGCACCCCAACCGGAGCCCCGCTTTGCGGTTGCGGGGCTCCTAACCCCCGGGATGGATCGGGCGCCTCGCAGCCGAAGCAGTAGGGCCAGGACCTTTTCAGCACTGGCCGCAACATGGTGGAACGCTCTGTCACAAGAAACTAGGGCCCTGAGGGATTTGATATCTTCTGCAGGGCCTGCAAGACAGAGCTGTTCCGCCTGGCCTTTGGTTTAGACTCACTTATATACCCATAATTTGGTATATAAATTTTCCCTTGGCTTTTTTGCTGGCCCATGTAGGACCAGCATCAATAAAGGGATGTTTCCTCCCTTTATGGTCTTGATTTATGGGCTATTACTAAAATGAGGCTACATTTTAAGCCGTATTTTAATTAACTGGTTGTTGTTGTTGTTGTTGTTTCTATTATGTTTTATTGTAATTCATATTTGGTGTTAGCTGCCCTGAGCCCGGCCCTGGCCGGGGAGGGTGGGGTATAAATATTATTATTATTATTATTATTATTATTATTATTATTATTATTATTATTTCTGATTCTATGATTTTTTTAATGTGTGCAGAAGATGGCATGGGGCTCCCCCCCCCACTTTTGCCTTGTAGCCCCTTTCCATACGGAAGTTCATCACAACGTTGAAAGAGTCGGTCACTGGTGACTGAAGCTCATTGGGAACGGCGGGGTGAAAGGCAAGGAGACCAGTGATAGGTGGAGCCAGAGCCAGTGATAACCAGAGCTGCCCCCTAACTGGTGGTAGGTAAGAAGGAAGGCAGGTGGGGATTGGCTGAGGGCAGACTGAGGATGATGGGGGCAGTGACCTGTTTCTCCTAATGGGTCAACCTCCACTGAAACCTGTTCATGTCCATAGACCCTTGAATAGGCAGGGCCCCTCAATGGTCGAGGGGAGAATCTGTTCCTTGTTCCCACAGGAGGCAGAGGTGGGCACCAACTCGGGTGGCCTCCAATTCTTGGAGGAAAAGGCTATCAAGGGGTCCTAGACACACTACTTGTGTTCTATCTCCACTAATAACGGTTGCAATATGCTGGACTAGATGGACCTTTCCCAGGAGTGCTGTTCTTACGTGACCCACCCATTGCTGGCGGAAGCTTGCCAAATCTTATCAGCCTTTGGTACCATTTCCGCTTGCAATTGGGTTCAGGGACAGAATCCCCATTTCAAAAGGGGCAAGAATGAGTATTACAGGAGAGTTGACATTAACATTCATTTGAAGCATTTCGATGTCAGTTGCATTAATATAGGAGAATGAACTCCAGAGTAAATGCTGACAGGTGCAAATATGCCCATTGAAATGTTTTTTTCTTTAACATCGGGCTCAGATAAGCTTCAGTGGTGCCTATATTCATTTACCCAAAAGTAGCGAGATTAGACAGATGTCTCAATTTAAAAGGAAGAGTGGAGGGTGGGAGGAGGATTTATGTAGTTAAACCTGCATTTGACACAATTTCACCTGTGGGGGTTTTCCTCCCCCCTGCAAGTTTCTATAATTCCATCAGAACAGGAGTTTTGATTCATACATCCTTTCTGACGTTGACTGACAGTTTGGAGGGAAATGAATGCAAAAAAGAGGCCAGGCAAAGACTTCATTAGAGGACAGTTCGTAAAAGAGGGAGCTTGGTGTACTTGTTTTTCGAAATTAGATAGCAGCTGGGGGTCTAAGGAAGCATATGACAAGTTCCGGCCACCATGTGAATGTTGGGGTTTTTGCTCTTCACATAACAGCTTCATTCCACCTCTTGCTGAAAACTGCATTTGAAAGTGAATGGGGCTCTCAAAAGTAGTTTGTTATGTGGCATTGGCAGGATGCAGGTGGGGATACTGTTGTTCAAAAGGTGAGGAGGGATCAAACTTCCATTGGGCACCTCTGCCGGTGAATACAAATGCCAAATAATCATTTCAGCACACCCACTATTAATGGATCCAGAAGTTAGCATAGATCCAGATGTTAGCCTACATAGCTTCTAAGATGGCTGTGTTTATTTAGTATTTTATTTATTTAACACAATTTATATATTGCTTGATTGCAATAAAACCCCTAAGCAGTTTTTTTTTTATAAAGGGAAAGACAAAAGTCCTGCAGGAGGGGAGCTAGTGGGCTTCCCATGGGCGTCTGGTAGGTCAGGTCACTGCTAGATAAGATAAATCACTGGCCTGGTCATGGAAGGGCTCTGCTTTTGTTCTTATCTGGGGGCCATTTAGGGTCAAAAGAAACAAGATGTCACTCCCACAACTAGGGTAAATGGAAATTGCAGGTGTGAGTCCCCCAATCTTGGTCAGGACCTCGGCGGGGGACAAAAAGTAGATGCTGCCATGGTGAAGGACCAGTTCCTTGCAAGTGCGTAATAAACATTATATGTCCGTTCCACAGATTGAAGTTTGAGTTCTGTGTCCTGGACACTCCCCAGTATCTAAATATTATCATTAGCAGATAGTCTTGCTTTTACTGAATGGCCAAGCGAGTATATAGAACCTTAATACGTTTTAACATATACATTGGTTTTATCTCATGGCTGGTTTGAGAGTGCTCTTGTGCTCAGGCCCTGCTTTTCCCACAGACCTCTGGAGGACCACTGTGAGAACAGGATGCTGGACAAGATGGGCCATTTGCCTTATGTGCTTATGTCTTTGTTACTCCTTCAGATCCTTTGGTATAGAGAGGAACAGAAATCTTCACAAACACATACCAATGTATGGAAGATGGGGTTTGGCTACCATCAAGACGTGGTGACGAACTCAAGATTAGATCTGAAACAGGACTAGAAGTATTCTTCATCATTAGCAGCACAATGCTAAGCAGTCTACTCAGAAATCTTCTTCTTTGTGGCTGAGTAAGATTGTCTTCCATGAACACATTCTTAATGGTGTGTCCGTAAGTGACTGTGGAGGCCAATACTGAATACGTCCTTTCCACAGTGGGGACATAGGTTTCCAGGTGGGAGTTGATCATGTTGAGGAGTTGCCAAACATACCTTCCTTTTAGCAGGTTTCCCCCTTTCGTCCTGAGTTCATGCTTCTTCAAAGTTTATGACGCCTTTGCTAAAGGCTATTCTCCAATTGGAGCGCTTGCAGGCCAGTGTTTCCCAGTTTTTTGGGGCTTACACTGCATTTTTAAAGATTTGTCTTGAGAGCATCTTTAAACCTCTTTTGTTGGCCACCAGCATTATGCTTTCCATTCTTAAGTTGAGAAGTTGCTTGATAATCAGGCATCCAAACCACATGACCAGCCTAAAAAAGTTGATATTGAAGAATCATTGCTTCAACACTGGTGACACTCAGAAATAAGCCCTGCTGTGGGTTTCACTCCCTACTTCTTGGGAGAAAAGCAATGACAAACCTAGACAGCATCTTAAAAAGCAGAGACATCACCTTGCCAACAAAGGTCCGTATAGTTAAAGCTATGGTTTTCCCAGTAGTGATGTATGGAAGTGAGAGCTGGACCATAAAGAAGGCTGATCGCCGAAGAATGGATGCTTTTGAATTATGGTGCTGGAGGAGACTCTTGAGAGTCCCATGGACTGCAAGAAGATCAAACCTATCCATTCTGAAGGAAATCAGGCCTGAGTGCTCACTGGAAGGACAGATCCTGAAGCTGAGGCTCCAATACTTTGGCCACCTCACGAGAAGAGAAGACTCCCTGGAAAAAAAACCTGATGTTGGGAAAGATGGAGGGCACAAGGAGAAGAGGATGGCAGAGGACGAGATGGTTTGACAGTGTTCTTGAAGCTACTAACATGAGTCTGACCAAACTGCGGGAGGCAGTGGAAGACAGGAGTGCCTGGCATGCTCTTGTCCATGGGGTCATGAAGAGTCCGACATGACTAAACAACTGAACAACAAAAGTGTGTTTAGGTTTACAGTCTAGGTTTATGAGCAGCTGCAGGTGGTGATGCTCCTCCCATTTCACGTAGAGAAGCTGACTGGAGTAACAGTAGAATATTTTGTGAGAGACATCTTAGGGGGTGCAGGGCAGGCTATGTGGTATACATAGCTTTGTCCCTCAGAACCTCATCACTGCTCCTAACCTCTGGGCAACAGTTGCCTAATGCAAGGGTGGGGAACATTTTCCAGCCTGAGGGCCACATTACCTTCCGAGCAATCTTCCAAGGACCACATGCGAGTGGTAGGCAGAAATAGAAGCAAAAGTATTGGACCAATGAATGTACATTTTACCTTTGTATGGTAGGCTATTTTACTCCTAGACCTCCTCACTATATAAGCAAGGAACATTATTAGAAGTCAAGGACATGTGAAAGACAACCAGTCAAAAGCACGAGGGGTGCAAAAGAGGGCAGGTGAGGGGTGTGGCTGGAGAAGGGGTGTGGCCCAGTGAGACTTCCTAGGACCAGATGTCCTCTACCCCTTGCCTAATGATAGGGCTGGCCCCAAGTAACTAAATGGTACCTTGACCTGAGTTAGTGTAGCCTTTGAGTACCAGGTTTCGAAAGAAACCATAGGGGATAGCTGAGACCATAACAACCAGCTTGTGAGCTTCTGCAGGTATCTGGATGGCTGCTGTGAAACCCACAATACTGGAACAGATCTGGGTGTTGGATTTGATCCAGGCAGGTTTGTTGTTATGACTGAGCTAATCTCCTGTCTGTCAAAGGGCCTGCCTATAATGGGCTTCCTTTCCTTTCCTTTTCTTTTTTTAAATATATGGAATATTTTTTTAATGAAGCCAACATCCTAGGAGGTGCTCCAAGCGGGCCGCCGTAATAACTTGCCATGAGTCATCCTACTTTGGTGAAAGGAATTTAGGCTGGGTTTGTTTTGGAATAGAAGGTGCTTGACATTTGCTATAGGACAGTTTAGTGACAGGAACTGGGGGTTCTCCAGAGCTTTGTGTCCGTTCGTCACCGACATATTCTGTTTTGCTGCAAAAGTTTCCTGCAGTATTCATCTCTGTTGGTAGTCTCGTAATTGTTGCCTAATTGACTGGGTTGAGGGCTGAGGCAAGGGGCATGGCAGAATGTCTGAGGTGTTGGCTCTGCAATAGTATTCACAACCATTGGACATAGGTGTGATATACCACATACACCAGGGGTAGTCAGTGGTTACAGACGTGATGGAATTTCTGAGGTATGATATTCTTAGCTCCATAGTACTCACAGCCCTTGGATATATGTGTGATAAACCACATATTCTAGTGTGGTGTAGTGGTTA
Source organism: Lacerta agilis (assembly GCF_009819535.1). NCBI lineage: Eukaryota > Metazoa > Chordata > Lepidosauria > Squamata > Lacertidae > Lacerta > Lacerta agilis. Next base: position 93,725,832 of record NC_046314.1, read on the forward strand.
GACTCTAATGGTCGCAGAGATGGAGTAGGACCTGAGAGACCAGGGTTCAAATCCCAACACAGCCATGATTGACTTTGACACAGCCTAAACTGCTTCACAGAGTTGTCCTCCTAGCCTGGAGACACCCGGGACCTTTGACATGCAGAGTAGATGCTCTACACCTCAGCTATGTCTGTTTCCCATCTTGTATATGAAGATGCATCAGTATGTTTGATTCAGCACCTGATGCTTCATCTAACTAAATGCAAATGCAACACCCATCAGTAAGAGGTTTCCAAATTATTTAAATAGGAATCACGATATGGAACAATCATAGCATAACTGGAGACACAAGCCTGAAGAGTGTGTGTGTGTGTGTGTGTGTGTGTTGATGAACTTGTCAATTCTTTTTTGTTAAGTCCACCCAAAGCAACAGAAAACAAAAGGCTAGGGATCGGGAATGGCCTGGCCTCTCAATCATTGATTTTGTCAGCATTTAACAAGGAGGGAGGAGAGAAAAATCCATAGGAAGCTGGATAAACAGCACCAACGCCAATACAAAGTGACTTGTCAGGCTGCATGAGAAATGATTTCTGCAAATGGAGTTTTTGTGTGGTGGTGTTTTTGATTTCCCCCGCCTTGCTCCTGCTTGATGCAATGCATTTTCTGTGAGGGTGCTGCTTCAAAGGCACACCCCCCCCCATGGTGATCGGCTGGGGCGCGTGAGCTTCAAGAAAGCTGTAAGCCCTTCAGATGTGAACATCCTTTAGCAAATGTGGCTTATTACAGGGCTTGCTGTAATCGATGGGTGTGTGGCATGCTCTTGGTTATAGCTGGAGGCCTCTCAGTGGCTTTCCACGAAAAAGGGGCGTATTTGCATCCATCAAATAACTGCACCGTCGTGTCCTGACAAGGGCCTGTTTTGTGAACTATTAACAGTCTCGGAGAAACGGCCTTTGAAGCCAAGGGTGGCGTCAGGGCAGGACTTTGGGGCAAGAGTCCATGGCACCACACAACAGGAGGAGCAGGAGGGCCCCTGAGCACAGCAGAACTGGATCACCTCAGCTCCATATAAACTATACATTCAAAGTACATTTCAAGCATATAGCTCCCCACCAGCACCAAAGAATCCTGGGACCTGTAGCTAACCCTTCACAAAGCTACAATTCCCAGCACCCTTAACAGACTACAGTTCCTAGGGTCCTTTGGGAAAAGTATTGTGTTTTAAATATATGGTATATATCCAGACCACATCTTACAAGTAAAGTAATGCCCATCACCATCTAAAAAGGGGGCATAAGACCATTTGAAGTCGTTTAATATACGCACAGCCATTTAAAGAGTATTCCCCTCCACAATACCATTAAGGCCAGGTTCTAAAACTATATAACTGAAGTCCTGGAGGAATTTCTCTGTGATCTCCTCCCTTTGGGTACAGAATGATGATGTAGCAACCACTCACCCTTCCCTGATATTTCTTCCTATTCATTTGCCCTGAGAGAGCATATGCAGAATCCTATGAAATTGACAGATTCCGAACACCTTTCCACACCACACATTCTCTCTTCCAAATCAGGTAAAGCCCCCATCAATCTTGTGACAAGGATCAACCGTGAAAGTGAAATAAACAGAACCAGGTGTGCCTGTTGGCTGAGCAGAATTTAAGTGTTATGGTTTCAGAACTACCAATTGTTTGAAGCAGAAACTTACAGCCTGCCCAAGTGTCTTCCAAGTGTCTTCCTTTCCCCCTCTTTCTTATCTTGATGAAAAGTTGAAGGCATACTTGACGCAAATGTGTACAGAGTCAGGGGCGTCGCTGGGGAGGGGCGGTAGGGGCGGTACGCCCCCAGTGACAGTGGAGGGTGGGGGTGACAAGCGACGGGTGGGGGTGACAAGCGGCGGCCCCTCCTGCCACTCCCACGCGCCGCTGCTCCCTCCGTCACCCAGGAGCAGCAGCGCACGGCCCGCCTCCAGCCAGTGGCGAAAAAAGCCTCTGAAAGAGGGGGCTTTCCCCCTTTCAGCGGCTTTTTTCGCCGCTCCACTCCCTGCCCGCTGTGCTCAGGAAGCGGAGCCCGGGGGGAAAGGACAGGGGCAGGCCAGCGAGGGAAATGACACCCCCCTCGCTGGCCCAACCCCTCTCCTTTCCCCGGGACGGCCCTGGCGGAAGCGTCGTTCCGTGCGCATGCGTCATGACATCATGTGCATGGAGCGATGCCCCGCCCCCATGGGTGCCGCTTGGCTTGCCGCCCCCGGCAGCCCAGCGGCTAGCTACGCCCCTGTACAGAGTAACTGGAGGATATCCTACTTATGGGACAGCTGTGCTCCCCTTTCTCTAGGACAAGGCTGGTAGCTCAGCTGGTTAGAGCGTGGTGCTGATAACGCCAAGGTTGCAGGTTTGATTCCAGTAAGGAACAGCTGCATATTCCTGCATTGTAGGGAGTTGGGCTAGATAATCCTCAGGGTCACTTCCAACTCTAGAATTCTATGATTCTATGAATCTAATCAAGCAGAGCTCAGGGGTGGGATCACACTTTCTGCGTAGTTCAAATGCTTTCTGAGATCTTCCTACGTCAGCTACACCACAAATTGTGTCAAGGAAGTTCTAATATTTCTTACTTCCTACTTCAAGCTGATGTCATTGCCAATAAATCAATACAAGGCCAGGGGCTCAGTCTGCACAGGGCCTCATTACTTTGTTACGTTATGTTAAAATGCAATTGTTGGGTCTCACTAAGCCTCAAAACAAAGCACTTTCTTGCAGATCTTCTCAGCTGATTGTTGGGTCTCGGGTGAGTGCTTTGCAAAGAATAAGCCAAATAAGAACTTTATTGTCTCTCTTGAACTAAAACAGAACAATAACAGGAAACTCCTGACTCCTCCTGGATACAACTAAGTCCAGTGCTACCTAGTGTCTAAACAATATAATGCAATGATCCACACATGCACCAATTAGCATTGAGCAGTGCGCACATACCAAGACGGTTGCTTTGTTCTTTCCAAACCATCCAGTGGCCTCCCTCACACTGCGCTTAGCTGCACACTTTGGGAATCACTGCCAATATCAGTAGATGACTTTGAGCCATTTTGGATCTCTTTCTGTGGGGAGAAGTTGTGGAAGAGGAGCTGGGGATAAGCACAAGTGGCATGTGTTTAAGCAAATCATTTTAACAAGAAGTCTCTCTCTCTCTCTCTCTGTGTGTGTGTGTGTGTGTGTGTTTGTATCCTGTATGTATCTGCTGGGAGCTTGCAGCAAACAAACCACACATTATCGGCCTGCTAGAGGTTCAAGGATGTGATCAGTGTGGCTGTAATAATCAATAATTATCGCTTAGTAGTCAGTCGTTTCCCTACTTTCTTACACATATGCATGGAAATCATTGCCTAAACCCTTTTGCGCATCGCTTCCAAAAAGAGAGAGAGATGGAGCAGGCAAGACAGAGCGCCACTTCACAATCCTACAGCCAGTTCTGCAGCTGGGTTGACTGATCACACTCTGCCGTTTATTCTTTTCCTGTAGCCAGCCTCGAAGAGGTTGGATCTGGCCTGAATCAGCCTCCTGCTGGTAAGCCTGCCTCAAAGCAGTTGGATCCTGGCTATATCCTTGATTAACCTCCTTTTGAGAAATGTAACCCAGCCTGTCAGCTTCAACCAGCTTTTCAAGCTTCCTTTTGGCCTCGTTACATGGGTAATATGGCCGTCAGGGCTGCTGAAGTACTTCACGGACACATTTTTCCTCCTTTCCCCATATTCCTTGGGGAAGGGGGTCTTCCTAACTTTTTTTCTTGTCAAGAAAGGGGAGTAGGATCCAATGCAGGGTTGGTTGGAGAGGACCCACATGCCCCCCAAATCCCATCCTACCCATGACCTAGATATCCTCCTGCTTTTGCTTGAGTGTTCACTATAATATCTGAAGAAGTGTGCATGCACACGAAAGCTCATACCAAGAACAAACTTAGTTGCTCTCTAAGGTGCTACTGGAAGGAATTTTTTATTTTGTTTTGTTTTGACTATGACAGACCAACACGGCTACCTACCTGTAACTATAATTTCACTGTTACCATCCACCAAAATCTACCCACCAACAGCTTAATGGCTTGCTCACAAGGCTCCAGTAACCTACTGACCATCAGCAGACCCCGAATTGGACATTGGGGGCCTTAGTGTCTTCGAAATAGATTGAAGTCTCTTCCTTTAAAGCCTAGGGGTAAACATCCCCCCAAAAAATGTTTGTGTGCACTACATTACTGCTTTAACCTGTGCTTCACTTTGCATTTAGTATTAATAAAGATGATAATATTTGCAGTTATCCTGGTGCAAGAAGACTGGAAGAAATTTAAAGAATATTTGAAACAACGTGAAAAGTTAGATATTTGAAATCGAAATCAGTGGACATTATAGACAATAGCATTACAATGTTAGTTTAATAGAGTGCATAAGAAGTTAAGTTAGTGATATATTTGAATTTTTTCTGTATTTTGGTAAGAATAAGGTATTATATATAAGCTGTTAGATAAGGTTTAAGATAAGTCGTAAAGAAGATTTAAAGTAGTTACAAAGTTACTAAACTATATTTGAAATGAACGCAGAAGAGAGGGCGTGAGGAAGTCCCCCCAATTAAGATTCAAAATAAGATTAAGATAGTTAATTAGGTGTTTTATGTAATTTTTGATGTTTTTTTGTTTGATTTTTTGTAGTTTGTATATCTGTTTTTGTAATTTGTATGTTTGTATTGTTTTTTATTTGTTTGTTAATTTTCTTGAAAAACCAATAAATTCTTATTTAAAAAGATAATATTTGCAATTATCCTTATGTCATACTGCTGTTTTTGAATCATCACCAGTTGCATGAATCTATTTTCACAAGAACCACAATCATAGGTCACTTTATCTTAGGTCTCAGTTAGGTTAAAATAACCTGTGGCAATGGCTTTGTGAATTTTGAAAAGTTGTAACAGAGACCTTTATTATGCTCCATCACATTTAAAAGAGGATTAGACAAATTCATGGAGGATAAGGGTGTCTATTAGCCATGATGGCTATGCTCTTCCCCCATGATCGGAGGCAGCAATGCTTCTGAATGCCAGTTAGTGGAGACCACAGGAGGGGAGAGCAATCTTGTGCTCGGGCACTGCTTGCAGGTTTCCTACAAGCATCTAAGTTGTAGGATGTGGGAACTGGATGTTGGACTAGTTGGGCCATTGGCCTGATCCAGCAGAGCTCCTACTATGTTCTTAATATAGTTGTGAGTTCCTATTTATCATACTTATCTAGTTTTCTGAACAACTGACATGTCCAAGTCAAGCAGAGACGGGGGCTAGTCTTGCAGTGGAACAGGTTTTTTTTCCTGTCCCATGCATTACAACTCCCCCCTCCAAAAAGAAAGAAATCAAGAGATAGATGTTTCATTGTATAAGGTGGTAAAACGGCACATCATTCAAGAGAACAAAATAGCAGTGGCAATTGTACGGATTGAATTGTTTGCTCATCTTTTAAAAGCTAGATGGATGCAGGTGAAAACACTCCATCCACACAGTACACTAAAGAGAAGGAGAAGCAAGCAGTACCATTTAAAATGCCAAAGGTTGTGTACACGTGGTGTGTCCATGGGAGGAATTTCCTATAATTAAGACGCCACTCCTGAGAAAAAGAGATGGGGGGGGGGGGAGATCCCACACTCCTTTCATCTTCAGACTTGGCTAATCATGGTCACTTTCTCACCCTCTTCCAAGCCCACCAGTTAGAAGTTTAGCCTTGGCAATGAGAAAGCTGGATAGGAAGTTCTCCTGCAGTCACTTTAGGGAGAGTAGCTTTGCATAATCTCCAGATTCAATCTGTCTCATCACAATCCCAAATTTCAGATCATGGACTGTGATGATTGCATAGGGGCACTTGCCAAAGTTCAGAATAAAATAATGTATGCATCTTTTAACTAGGCAAGGATTCCTTCACCCAACTCTGCCTTGTTTCTTTTTTAGACACTGACCCGCATGTAAGGTAGAAAGGTGAGCAATACTAACAATTACACACACAGAGAGAGAATTGTTGCGTATCTTGGAAATCTGGGCCAGAAGATGGGGCAGACTGAGGTTGCAGTCTGTAATCACTTTAATTGCTTCAAGAATGACAGGCACTTGGATCTGCCCAGAATACTGAAGAAAACAGGGGCCCCATCAGCACTATACCTTTAAAGCAGTATATCCCAGTACGTTTCCGAGCACAATTCAAAGTGCTGGTGCTGACCTTTAAAGCCCTGGGCTCTCACTTGTTCAGACCCCTGGGCTCTCACTTGTGGGGTGCCTCAGGGTTCCGTCCTCTCCCCCATGCTTTTTAATATCTATATGAAGCCGCTGGGAGAGATCATCAGGGGGTTTGGGCTGGGTGTTCATCAGTATGCGGATGATACCCAGCTCTACCTTTCTTTGAAATCAGAACCAGTGAAGGCGGGGAAGGTCCTGTGTGAGTGCCTGGAGGCGGTTGGAGGATGGATGGCGGCTAATGGATTGAGGTTGAATCCTGACAAGACAGAAGTACTGTTTTTGGGGGATAGGGGGCGGGTGGGTGTGGGGGACTCCCTGGTCCTGAATGGGGTAACTGTGCCCCTGAAGGACCAGGTGCGCAGCCTGGGAGTCAGTTTGGACTCACAGCTGTGCATGGAGGCACAGGTTAATTCTGTGTCCAAGGTGGCTGTCTACCAGCTCCATCTGGTACGCAAGCTGAGACCCTACCTGCCCGCAGACTGTCTCGCCAGAGTGGTACATGCTCTGGTTATCTCCCGCTTGGACTACTGCAATGGGCTCTATGTGGGGCTACCTTTGAAGGTGACCCGTAAACTGCAATTAATCCAGAACGCAGCAGCTAGACATAACACCGGTCCTGAGAGATCTACATTGGCTCCCAGTACGTTTCCGAGCACAATTCAAAGTGTTGGTGCTGACCTTTAAAGCCCTAAACGGCCTCGGTCCTGTATACCTGAAGGAGCGTCTCCACCCCCATCATTCAGCCCGGACACTGAGATCCAGCGCCGAGGGCCTTCTATCAGTTCCCTCACTGCAAGAAGCAAAACTACAGGGAACCAGGCAGAGGGCCTTCTCGGTAGTGGCGCCCGCCCTGTGGAACGCCCTCCCATCAGAAGTCAAGGGAATAAACAACTGCCTGACATTCAGAAAATACCTGAAGGCAGCCCTGTTTAGGGAAGTTTTTAAACTGTGATATTTTAAATGTATTTTAATATTTGATGGAAGCCGCCCAGAGTGGCTGGGGAGACCCAGCCAGATGGGCGGGGTACAAATAATAATAATAATATATTATTATTATTATTATTATTATTATTATTATTATTATTATTATTATTATCATTATCATTATCATTATCATCATCATCATCATACCACTTTAAACAGTCGTGGCTTCCCCCAGAGAATCCCGGGAAGGTGCTGAGAGTTGTTAAGAGGCCCCTGTTCCTCTCGCAGGGTTCTCAGATTGGTTTAACAATCAGTTCCTCTTTAAATGTGGGATACAGATGGGGCCATGGTGTAAGTCAATAGAGCTTCAGAATGTTGAGAACACAGGAGGTATTATTATTATTATATTGATTGATTGATTGGTCGCCTATTAGAAAAACGGTCTCTAAGCGATTTATCAAACAGAATAAAAATGCAGAGTTAAAGCCATAGTGACCATTCCTGGAGATGTCTGATCCAGCCACAGTTACATGCATGCTTTAGTTACATACTGTTAGGATTACTGTAACGCACTCTGAAAAGTCGTAGGAAACTTCAACTGGCCCAAAGAGCTCCAACCAGATTGTTGACCAGGGCTTGTTATAAGGAGAATATATGAATGATTCCCTTGTTATAGCAGCTCCACTGCCTACTGGTGTGTTTCCAGGCACAATTTAAAGTGCTCTATAAAATCTTATATGGCTTACTCCCAGTCTATCTCAAGGGCTGGAGATGGGTACAGATGAGTGCTGAAAGTTGCATAGAAATCATTGTTCACAGTGCACACACTGTCCCTAATTAATGTTCGCTCCAGTGAATAAGTTTAGCAGGTTTTCATCCCGTTTCAAAAACTTGTGGAACCCATTTGACTAAAAGGCATAGGAAGTTTAAAAAGGAGGAAGGAGCAAGGGGCTCATCACTGGCAATAGTGTATACATATCCCTTACAGCTTCCATTAAAGTTATCGCTCTTAAATTCGCTTCTGAAATTGGCCTGTATAATTTCCTATAAATTTCCCTCCAGCTGTTCCTTATGGGAAGTCTTTTTCTTTTTTCTCTTCTTTTCTTTTTCTTTTTTTAGGAGAAATGATGTCAAAGTGCTCCTGCGACCTCACTTCTGGTGTACTGGCAAGAGTGCTAGATAAGGCAGTCCTCCCCCGACCTTAGGATTGCAGCCTTAGGATTGCAACGGTGAAGGAACTGTAGCTCAGAGGTAGAAATTCTGCTTTGCATGCAGGAGGTTCCAGGTTCAATCCCCAGCATCTCGAGGTGGTGCTGCAACCTAGCTGTTGCCAGTCTGTGTAGACCAGTGGTTCCCAACCTTTTTGTGGCCATGGCCCACCTAAGCATCTCTAAAATCCTGATGCTCCCCCCCCCCCGAAATATAATTCTTATTATTCAAAAAGTGAACTCCTATTCACAAGGAGGAAGCCTAAAATACCATTAATTTGGTCGAACTCAGTCTCGAATTCCCCCCCCCCTTAAAAATCAAATTGCCCCCCTGTGGGGTGTATGCCCCATGTTGAGAGTCTTCTTCTTCTTCTTCTTCTTCTTCTTCTTCTTCTTCTTCTTCTTCTTCTTCTTCTTCTTCTTCAGCAATCACTCATAGCTGAGTAAGATTGTCTTCTATAAACATGGTATTAACAGTGAGTCCATAAGTGACTGTGGAGGACAATTCTGGATCCACATGTCCTTCCACAGTGGGGACATTGGTTTCCGGGCGGGAGTTGATCATGGTGTGGATTTGCCAAGCATGGCTTCCTCTTAGCACATTTCTCCATTTCATCCTGAGTTCGAGTATCTTCAAAGCCCATGATACCTTTGGTAAAGTCTGTTCTCCAATTGGAGCACTCGCAGGCCAGTGTTTCCCAGTTGTCGGTGTTTATACTACATTTTTAAAGATTTGCTTTGAGAGAGTCTTTAAACCTATTTTGTTGACCACCAGCATTATGCCTTCCATTTTTAAGTTTGGAATAGAGTAGTTGCTTTGTTGTTGTTCAGTCGTTCAGTCATGTCCGACTCTTCGTGACCCCATGGACCAGAGCACACCAGGCACCCCTATCCTCCACTGCCTCCCGCAGTTTGGCCAAACTCAGGCCAGTCGCTTCGAGAACACTGTCCAACCATCTCATCCTCTGTCGTCCCCTTCTAAAGTAGTTGGTTTAGAAGACGATAAACAGGCCTCTGCACAACATGACCAGTCCAATGAAGTTGATGAAGTTGATGTTGATGAAGTTGATGTTGAAGAATCATTGACCCCCTTAAAAATCAAAATGCCCCCCCTGTAGGACATGTGTTGGGAACCACAGGTGTAGACAATACTGTGCCAGACAGACAAGTGGCCTGACTCAGTACAGTGGTACCTCGGGTTACAGACGCTTCAGGTTACGGACGCTTCAGGTTACAGACTCCGCTAACCCAGAAATAGTACCTCGGGTTAAGAACTTTGCTTCAGGATGAGAACAGAAATTGAGTGGTGGTGGTGCGTCAGCAACAACGGGAGGCCCCATTAGCTAAAGTGGTACCTCAGGTTAAGAACAGTTTCAGGTTAAGAACGGACCTCCAGAACGAATTAAATTCTTAACCTGAGGTGCCACTGTATATGATACTTACCTATGTTCCCAAGTTTGCCATACATTTACCTTAAGGATGTGTCTCTTCTTGATCAATTGCGACAAGTTAGTCCTTCTGAAAGCATTATTATTATTTTGTACCTTGCAGTTCTTTAGTCTTTATTAGAACAAAAAGCTAAAGGTCTCAAGGAAAATGCAAAACGGAATTCACACAATGAGAGACTGATAGAACAATAGACCTGGGTTTGATTTGCTTAATGCTGAAATCAAGGTCACTACAAAAAGTACTACGGCTTTTCATTATTATTTGTGCTCAGTTTTTTTGTTGTTTCGTTTTTGTTTCGTTCCTTAAAAAAAAAAAAGAAGAAGAAGAATGGTAACAGCTTTCTATTCACTTGACGGTCCCCTCGTCCCCAGCACCATCTACGTTACTGATCCTGCTTGCATTCAAAGCTGTTATTAAGTGGAGTCTTTTAGATTTTAGAGAAATGATAATGGTTCCAAAGATGACAGGAAGTGGCAGCTGGTGACAAAAAAAACCCTTGATAAGACGACAACAGTAAATCAAACTACCGCCACTTTTCCGTTTCATGTTTGTTAATACCACCTCGTCTTTTGAAGTTTAAAGCAAGGTTCAAAAGAGCCAGGTGCTGAATCATAATATTAAAGCTAGGAAGGAGCTCCATGAAAGAGAGGAGATCTGAGAGGGGAAAGCAACAAACACGGCTTTCAACTGCCTTTTGTCGGCCTTTCCGCAGATGTCACCAGTTGTTATCCCCAGCAGAGGCGTCAGGCTTGTAGCAGCGCCTCTGGCTGATTCCGACTCAACGTTTCAAGTGTCAATCAAAAAAGGAAGGACACAGCTTAGGTCCTGGTCATTGTCCTGTAAAAAGAGCCAAGCATTTAACATTGATTTAGCTCCCTCAATATACAAAGATAGAGCCAGCTTTGTGCAGCGAAAAAGGGCCTTTGGCAAGGTTGCTTGTAGAGCAATTCCATTGCATCCGATGCTCCTTGGTTTAGCTGTCACACTGCAGTGTCTGGAGTCCTATGAAAAGTTATTCAGGAATGAGTGAGCAAATTAAAAAGAAATAACATGCTCTCCTAAATAGCAATGTGGACTATAGAAAAGGCTTTCAACGTCATTTAGCCTTGAAAAGCATTTTCATAAAAAGTATTTTATGCTCTTAAATACCATTTAGCAAGGAGAATAAGATATTCTAGGACAAGAGGAAGGCCTGCTGAAACCCATCACGAGGAGCCCATCTGCCTGAACGGTTATAGATTTGTACAATACAGTTTTGTTTAGTTTGTTCCACACCAACCAATATTCATTGCTTTCTATATATTACACTCTCTCTCTCTCTCTGTGTGTGTGTGTGTAAGCAACTGGAATTTTCTTATACTTTGAGAAAAATGGATTGAAGCCTTAAAATCTGAGCCACGTAGCAATTATGTTGGTGCAACAGAGAGGCTCGGCTCATTGTGTCTTTCTTCCCTGGTTGCACTGGTATTCTCCATGTGTTTCACTGTGAACTCTCCAACACATACATGCAGAGATCAGGACGTTTTCTATGTCATAAAACCTCAGCACAATGGTTTGTGTATAGTGTTGAAATGTGGGAGAGAGGTCCAGTATTTATATGCTGTGGAGAAAGTGGAGAGGGAGGAGGTTTTTCTCCTTCTCTATTTCTCCACCAATCCCACTATGTCTAGATTGGGCAATCTTGAGCATTGTCTAATATGAATAAGGGTTTTCATCTATTTGAGCAAAACCCATTTGAAACCCAAAACATCCCATGAAGCTAGGGGCGTCTTGCCTATAGAGGCAAGTGGCGCAGGGCGCCAGGGCTCCAAGTTTGTGCCAAGTTCTAGAGGGCGCCTGGGAAAAGGCAGAGGGTGGACGCGGCGCCTCCCGGCATTAGCAGCGCCGCACCTGGAGCCTCTGCCTATTCCCTGCCGGAGGAGCCACCCTCCAGCCGCTGCCCACCCCCTTCAGCCCCACAAAGCTGCCAGCAGTGCTGCAAAAAGGTGAAACCGGGGGGGGCGGCACTGGAGGGCTCTTTGAACCACGGCGCCGGATATCTTTAAGACAGCTCCCAAGTCAATTAGGATTTTGCATTTTATCTGTGCTGCTTTAATTGTTGGAGCTGTATCTCGTGAAAAGGAGGGGTCTCTCTCTCTCTCTCTCTCTCTCTCTCTCTCTCTCGCTCTCACTCTCTCTCTCTCTCTCTGTGTGTGTGTGTGTGTGTGTGTGTGTGTGTAAAGGACCCCTGGATGGTTAAGTCCAGTCAAAGGCGACTATGGGGTTGCGGCACTCATCTCGCTTTCAGGACAAGGGAGTCGGCGTTTGTCCGCAGACAGCATTCCAGGTCATGTGGCTAGCATGACTAAACCGCTTCTGGCTCAACAGAACACCGTGACGGAAACCAGAGTGCATGGAAATGCCGTTTGCCTTCCCGCCACAGTGGTACCTATTTATCTACTTGCATTGGTATGCTTTCAAACTACTAGGTTGGTAGGAGCTGGGACAGAGCAACAGGAGCTCATCCCGTTGCGGTGATTCGAACTGCCAACCTTTCGATTGGCAAACCCAAGAGGCTCAGTGATTTAGACCACAGCGCCACCCACGTCCATATGTACATATATCATCAACAACAACATGACTTCCTTTCTCCATGGTGTGTGTGTGGATGAATTGACCAAAAAGAAAAATCCCAAAAATGTCCGCAGGAAGACAAGTTGCAGATGTGTTTATTTAATTAATTGAGCCAATGTAGCTGGAATGTGCACTGCTTTCTGCATTATGCCCTGCCAGGCCCATCTGACCAGGGCATCCTTTGCCTCTCTTACCCAATGACACACATTACCCATTTCCCCCCCACATGCCAATGTGCCATCTCAACTTATTCAAGACAGATGCCTCTACTACTGCTCTTGTTATCACCTCCCTAAATACCGTATCTCTGAACCACTCATTCCTGTTTGGGGTCAAACCAAACAACTACCAAGATCACTGTCATATACATAAACAGTTTTATAGAAAACTCATTTCTCTCCCCCTCCCCCTCCCCCTCCGCATGGCAATAACACACATTATCTCCTTAGAGGTCACACGATAATGCATTTTGCTTTCTTCCAATAATGTAGAAGTTAATGCTTCTGGTGCCCATTGTGTTCCGTGGAAATAATGGCTTCTGGTCACCACAGGTTAGCAGAAGGAAGCATCAGAACACATCAAATCTGTTTTGCTAATGTGTGTGCCATTGTACAACCAGTGGCTCCGGCCTCATCCATAGAGACTGATGGCCTCAAACTATCAGCGGGAAAAAATGATACAAATTCAAGGAGCATGAGGGTGTAAGGCTCAATTCATAATTTCATTTTCCATAAGGACTTGCTTTTTGCACTATAATTACAATACTTCCTCTGGTATAAGTGTCTCTCCTGCCTTATAGCCATTATTAATGGCCACAACACTGCAAAATAGTTTAATTTGCTTTTATTTTAGATCATAGCTCTCTACATTTGCACTATACCCTTATTAGCTCGTATTTCAACATGCAAACTCGACAGAAAGCATCTGTGCTTTAAAATATACCTGGTAAACACCCATTAACACGAACAAGTGTGCTTTGTGTTTTATTAACAGGAACAAAACTGGTTTTGTGTGTTATCCCTTTCAACAAAGCCGTGTGTCAAAGTTAACGACGGACAAACTGATCCAGTTACTGTTCAGAATCTGGCACCCAAATTATGGATCCCATGTTACAAAGCCACTGTTCTTTCCTTTCTATATATAATTATTCAAATCATCTCTGATTTTTTAAAAAAACATGTGCACAACCAAGGTGCTTCTTGGAGATGTGGTCTTCACAGAAATTGGTATGAACAATTATTCTAATGTTATCGGTTGTTATATGGTTTCAGATTCAAACTTTTATATATATTCATCCCTTTGGCAAAGAGTCCAGGCAAAATTGTCTTGAGCAAGAGTAAACAAGGGGCATTTTTATTTCCATCAGTACCAAAAGGGTTACAGCAAGCAACATTTGAGCATATGAAAAGATGTTGAGGTAAGACTGCTTTGTCATGCCAACCACACAGACTGTGCAGGTACCAAAAAGAGACACCAGTTCACAACAAATATTGGTTTGAATTGAGAGAACGATGACACTTTGCTGTTTCAAAATTGGGAGGGAAGTAAAATTAAGTTGGGATTGTGGTAGGAAACAGAAATTACCAGCAATTTGCTCTCCTGAATGAACGCAACAGCATTGGAAACAAGCTGGAATCAAGCTGGAAAAGACCAGCTATAAGTTTGGATCTGAAGAAGAAACAGTTTGAGAGTAACATTAGCTGGATATCATATTCTGATGTTCTGAAATCAATCTGTTGCACCACACTCAAAAAAGAATAGTGTGGGCTCTTAAGGACTAAAAATGCTGAAAAAAATACTGGGTAGTTATTTGGTAGCCTGTTCTGTGGAACAGTCATTCCATAACAGAATGCAACACCCAAATCCAATCTGAGGTCTGCAAAAGATGTTGTGGAAGCTACCAGTCAAGCTTTGCACATTACCTCTTGTGCTGCTGCTTGTACAATGGGCTGCCGCCAACATCAGCTCCCAGACTTCTTGCGCTGATGTTATGTTAAATCTCACCCGTCATAAAAAAAACCCAAAGCACCCCAAATCATATTTCAATGCCTGATGCCTTTCCAGCGAAATAGGTCTTCCTCTGAGGTTCTTCTGGTTTATGGGAAGGGTCACAGCTCAGTTGTAGAGCATCAGCTTTGGATGCAAAAGCTTCAATCCCCAGCATCTCCTGGTCGGCCTGGAAATATCTCCAGCCCCAAACCCTAGAGAGAGCCATTGTCAGCCAGTGTGGAAATGGCCTGACTCAGGATAAGGCAGCTTCCTAAATTCTCAGGATAAGGATGCTTCCTATATTCCCTACCCTTGATGCATGCCCTTGTGTTGACAGTCAGTGGCACTAGAACCAGGGTAGGTGCCCCGGAAGGACCAAAAAAGAGAGTGTCGTTTGGCACCTTAGGTGAACCACAAAATGTTGTGCCCCACCCCTGCCACCACCAGGGAAGAAGGGTTGAGTGAAGATCTACATCAGGAACAAGAAGGGGAATAAAAATATCTTTTTGGGGGAACAAGAGTGGAGGGAGACAACCAGCATTGCTTATCTGCCAAGAAGCCACTGTAGAGGCAGCATGGGGGAGTGGGGCTGCCGAGGATGTGGCATTTCTTGGAGGCTGGATCTTGCCACCTGAGGTGGTCACCGCCCCTTGCCTCATGGGCAGGCCAGCTCTGATTGTCATCTCTTTCCAAGGTGGGCAAGTCGCCTATTAAGTAGTGGGTGGACATAGCAGACGACACAGTGATTCTCCAAGCAGCTCTCTTTATTCTCAGGCTGGAACGGAATGGAACTGAAGGGCTGAGGCAGCCTGCTTATATAGTACTCAGTAACATGCAACAGTAACAACTCTCTCTAGCTACCCAATCCGTGAACGGCACTCTCAATCCTTCATTTGCATGTGGACCTGAGTGAGAACTGCAGTCATGGTGGGCAGAGTGAAACTATATACCCAACACCCCTAGTGGCCTAGGGTGAGAACTTCAATACATAACATCGCCCTCAGTGCTTCTTCGTGCCTTGCCTTCTCATTCACCACATCTGCACACCTCTCTGAGATCCTGCGGGCAGAATTCATCCTTCTCCTTGATTTGGAATCTACCTCTTGTCTAATTACAATGCCATTATAAATGAGATGTTTTGCTGTTGCCGAAAGCCTCTCCTACTCCGTAATCATGCCCATTGTGGAAGGCAAAGCTGAGTCAAGAATTGCTGCCTCTTTCGAGTGCTCTATTTCAGAGACACCATGCAAGGAAGCCGTCCTTGCAGCTTTTGTTGCTGTCCCGATGTCCGGGCCGCACTCCATTTGCGAGGGAGCGATCCTTCTCCCCCTTGGTAAATACTGTAGCGCTCAGCTTCCTTTCATGCCCAAGCTTTTAAAGAAATCTTTGTGCCATTAAAGACATGGAATTGCTAAATACAGGGCTGCGGCCATTGTTCCTTCCATTTGAAGGTTTAATCACACTTAATGGCTCTCTTGGAGAAAAGAAGAAAGGAAAAGTTGGATTTTTCCATTTTGATGGCTTTACCCCATTGAAAGAGTTTACAAATATTCTCTCCAAGTGTTTTCTCTGTAAATGAGCTATTCAAGAAAGTTTTGCGCAAAAAAAGGTAAGATTTGACATACATTCTCCTGCTCCCTCTTGCAAAAAAGAAAAAAGAAAAGAAAAGAAAGGAGAAAGAAGAGCGTCAAGGGCATATTACTGCTTTTATTGATAGAGTTCTCCGCTATTTAACAATATGTCATGAAGGGAAAGCTGTTATTTTTTCCCACTTCCAACATTTTACAGACAAAAATGGGGACAGGCTTGCAACACCCGTAATTTTCATACTACGGTTCATTCTGTGAGCCGTGCCCTTCCAACATTACACAAGTTGCTGGTGGTTCTTAACCAGGGCTTTGTAAAATCTGGAACTCACCGGAACTGAGTTCTGGCACCTCTCAGGTGGGCACCATTGCCATTATAAGAGAACTAGGGAGGCATTCATGATGAGCTCCGGCACATTTTTTCCTGGAAAAATAGCACTGCTCTTAACCACTCGCTGGCTGCTGTTTTTATTTACCCTGCAATACTCTGCAGAACAGTGGTTTAAAACATAATAACATGTTGTTGGTTACATTAAGACATACTGGGGCAGGAAGGCAGAGGAAGAGACATTCTTGTCTCACAGTATGTCCTCATCAGCAGGTTTAGGGCAGTGTGACTGGTTCCACCCACTAGATGCTGAGCCAAGGGGGCTTCACAGGACGTAACTAGGATGTAGTGAACTGAGCAGAACAGAATGCAAGAGGCAGGGGCGGCGGCAGGAAACACACACCAAATTTTGCCCTCGCATAGGGCGCCGCTGCAATTTGAAAGTCTGCCCCTGGTGTTATCAACCACCTGAAGTATATTTCAGCAAGTTCAGTTGTGAAATGCTAGTCAGTGACCAATCCTGGTGTCCACCATGTGTGCATCTTTCTACGTTTGTACTTAGGGCAGGAGAAATCAGTGTCCCGGATATACCTGTCAAGGCTTCAGGGAATCCTATCCCTCCCACTGTGGGATGCCAAGAAGCAGATAAACAAGAAGAGTTCTTACCAAGTAGTTTATTCTATATTCACACAGAGAGATGAAGGAATGCAGTCTCTCTTAGATACAGTGGTACCTCGGGTTATGTACTTAATTGGTTATGGGTTGCCGTTTGTAACCCAAAAAGTACGCAACCCGAAAATCGCACTTTGCGCATGTGCAAACTGTGCAGAACGCTTCTGTGCATGCGCGTATTGCGCGTGCGTCGAAAAACACTTCCGGGTTACCGGAGTACGTAATCCGAAAATACGTAAGCTGAAGCGGACGTAACCCGAGGTACGACTGTAATGGCCTTGCTCCAAGTAAAGTCCCACCCCCTCAGTCCCTCCTATTCTACGTCATCTCACTGCCAGTTGATCTGTGCTTTCTGCCTCTGAGCTTTCTGTTCTACTACTCTCAGGGCACACCTAGTCCTAGGAGAGGGGGTGGATCAGGAATGCATTCTAGAGACACTGAGTCTGTTAACTGTTTCTGCCCTGGTGCTTTTTCTCCCTCCTGCTCCTCTCCCAATATTTCCCAGCTTCTCCCCTCTGCAGCCTCTGAACGACCTGCAAACCACTGTTCTAAATCTATACTGTCCTCCTCTTCTCAGGAAGGTGCAGGAAGGGGGCAGGGCGGTCCTCACCCTTCCTTTTCAGTCCAGCCCCTGACAATACCCAATTGATCTCCGCACTGGCTCCTACAGCCACCATCTTCTCAGGAGGTCTATTCTGCATAAATGGTGATGGCAAAATATCAGGCCTCTATTGTGGCAGCAGCTATCCTTTGGACCTCCCTCCAGTTGTCTCTGGAAGGCTGTTGAATAATTTCCTTTTTCAACAAGTCTTCTAAAATGATTTTCTTTAAAAACAACAATAAGTTTGTACCAACACAGAGGTAGCTTCCAGGTGTTGTTGAGCTCTAACTCCCATCAGCTCCAAGCAGCCTGGAATTCTGGGAGTTGCAGGTCAGGAATTATGGCAGTTGTAGTTCAGCAACAGATCGAAGCCCACAAGCCCCCTGTTCTTGCACTAGAGACAAGACAACCAACCCAACCCTTTCAGAGTTTTCATTTCTAGAACTGCTGTGGGAGGAGTTGAACTCTGAATAATGGCAAAACGAGGAAGGTGTTCTAAGAAGGCAATTCCACATTCAGTGGTTTGGGTTATTTAAGTCCCTGGGCTTAAGGAACTTGGGGAGGTGGGGCCTCTCTTTAGATAGTAATGTTTATTCCTTCAAAATGTGGTAAGCCAACCCTGCTGCGTTTGGGATCCTCCTGTTTATTTTGTTGAGTAGGGCCATGGACTTCTGCCTCTCAAGTCCAGCCATGATAACATTACTGACCAAAATGCCAAAAAAGAGGAAATTAGGAACAAAATAGGGAAATTTATCAGAGACAAGGACCAGAAAAAAGGAATTGTGCTGAGTGTATGTTTTAGGAGCTATCTATCTATCTATCCATCACTGTTGTTGTTGTTGTTGTTCAGTCGTGTCCGACTCTTCGTGACCCCATGGACTAGAGCACGCCAGGCACGCCTATCTTTCACTGCCTCCCGCAGTTTGGCCAAACTCATGTCAGTAGGTTCGAGAACACTGTCCAACCCTCTCATCCTCTGTCATCCCCTTCTCCTTGTGCCCTCCATCTTTCCCAACATCAGGGTCTTTTCTAGGGAGTCTTCTCTTCTCATGAGGTGGCCAAAGTACTGGAGCCTCAACTTCAGGATCTGTCCTTCTAGTGAGCACTCAGGGCTGATTTCTTTAAGAATGGATAGGTATCGCCATGTTATTTTGCTCATGTCAAATTCTCCACATTTTTAAAATATAAATATTATACTGTACTTCGTATGAAATTCTTCAAGGAAATTTAATTAGCCTGTGAGTTTCCGTGCTATGGCTTCAGTGACTCCATTGACATTGGCACAATAGTACATATCAGGAAGCAGAAAATCTATATTATTTGAATCCTCCCTTACCTTAAAGGAGTAACTTGCAGGGGTTATTCCACATTCTCTCACCACAACAGCCCTGTGAATTTAGGGTGATGCACAGGAAGCTGCCTATACCAAGTCAGACCATTGGTTTGTCCACCTCTGTATCATCTACAGCTGCCTTTGCCAACATGGTGCTGTCCAAACATTTTGGGCTACAGCTCCCATTACATCTGACCATTGGTCATGTTGGCTGGGACTTATGGAAGTACGGCTTTGGAAAGTTCGAATTCTATAAGGTTGCCTTTAAATGCAATCTGAATCATATCCGCCACCCCACACCTAACAGGGGCTCATCCTATTCTCCCCCTCAGTGCATGAAACTTGGGTGCCAAAAGAGAGCAAACATCACATTGTAAGTAAACGTGTACACCTGCTTGGGCCCTTTTGGTGTATGTGTCTTACATGGAGTTTCTAAGCATCTCATTCATGCTTGGAAATTGCTGTGTTCCTTATCTTTTCAAATCCACCTGGAATGTCACATGAGTCGGTCTTTCTAAGCGATGCATGTGATGTCCATTCAATGTGTTTTCATGAATGCAAGCATTGCCACAAAGTTACTGATTAATTGGACAAAGCACAAGAAGAACTACTGATTTCTTGCTGCTGCTCCCTGACTCCCTCAAGATATAAACATGCAAATAATTTTGTCTCATTTTGGTTGGTTTGTCGCTTGCATCTCGTCTGCTCCGCAGCATCCTCCTCCGATGAGTGCTGTTTTGGTGACTGTGGTGGAATCCTCTATTTTCCCATTGGAAGGACATTATTTTTCCAGACGTCTTTGTGTTCCCCAGCAAAAGTGCCTTTCCCCCCACCAATACACCATGCACTTCCATGAAGTATTTCTAAGGCTGCCAAAGTACGTGTGTGAGAGAGTGTGTGGTAAACCTGCAAACTTCCCTGGTTGTGTTTATTTTTAGAAGGCAAATATTGTGCCAGTGTTAACTTCAATTAGCAGACTTATTTGACAATCTGACTACTCCATCTGATGCCTCAAGGGCAAATTTCAGCACTTTATGAGAAAGGTTGGCCGATGCTGGCTCTCTGTGAATAAAATATGCCAAGGAGATGTATCCCCACATTTTAAATGTAACTATGGCATTTACTGAGGCTCCAGTACTTTGGCCACCTCATGAGAAGAGAATACTCCCTAGAAAAGACCCTGATGTTGGGAAAGATGGAGGGCACAAGGAGAAGGGGACGACAGAGGATGAGATGGTTGGACAGTGTTCTTGAAGCGACTAGCATGAGTTTGGCCAAACTGCGGGAGGCAGTGAAAGATAGGCGTGCTTGGCGTGCTCTGGTCCATGGGGTCACGAAGAGTCGGACACTACTGAACGACTGAACAACAATGGCATACATCCTCCGTAAGGAAGACCTTGATGGAAATGCATCATGTCCAGCATGGGTGATACAAATCTTATGCAACTGGTGAGCCAGATTTTGGCCACATCTATCTCATACTATAAACTGCCCTATGACCCTCAGATGAAGGGTGGTATATGAATTTAATAGATGCATACATATTTACAGTATTTACATTAAGGTTACCAGATTTTTTTCAATGAATCCAGGGACACTTTTCAACTTCCTACTAAATAGATGGGTTTTGTCAGGGGACTGATGTGTAAATCTGGGGACTTTCCCTGGGAAACGGGGACGTCTGGTAACCTTAATTTACATACCACTTTAAAAAGCTATGGCTTCTCCCAAAGACTACTGGGAGGTGTAGTTTGTTAAGGATGCTGAGAGTTGATAGGGCACTGCCGTTCCCATCACAGAACTACCATTCCCAGAGATTCCCAGGAAGAAAGATGGCTTGCTAAAGCACTCTGGAAATGATAGCTCTCTGAGGGGAATAGGGACCGTCTAACAACTTTCAGCACCATTAATATTCAGTTCTCAAGATCTTTGCGGGGAGCAGGGGTGAAAACCTGAATAAAATATGGGGGTGCAGGTCAGCCATGCTATGCATAATTACTCACAAGATGCAGCACATGCACACCATTTGAATGGCAATGCCCATCAACTTGGGGGAGGGGCTAGCTCCCTCAAATATTTTATTGGGGGAGGCGAAGGGACCTTGGGCCCTGTCAGGGAATGATCTGAGGAGGAATGCTGGAGTCTGCCTCCCCTTCTTCCTGAACCTTCCAGAGAAGAGGGAGACAGTACAGATTTACAATGGTGGTTTGCAGAGGGTCACAGTTCAGAGACAGAAGAAGGACAAAGTTGGGAAATAATGGGAGAAGAGGAGGGGGGAGGAGCAGAGCAGGAACAGCTGACTGACACGTTATCACTAGAAAGCATTCCAGAACCCCCTTCTCCCAGAACCCAGCGAGCATTGAAAGTAGGAGAGCAAAAGGCAAACAGGCAAAGAGGCGCAAGCGGTCATCATATGAAGAGTGGTGTTGTTGATGAGTGAGAAGGGAAGGGGGTGGAGATTCCTTGGAGCAATGCCATTACGACAAGCATAGCTTTTCCAAGTCTCTCTCTGTGAATATTGAATAAAAGATGTCGGTAAGAACTTCTTGTTTATCCATTGGTGACAGCCTGCCACGAGGGAAGGGAGTCTGATTCCCTGAAGCTTGACAGCCCCTAGGAGTTGGCTGCTATGGTGGGGAGCCATGGCTGATAAGAATTGTGTACAGTTGTATGATTGCGCTTTAACTGTATGGTACAAATGTGGCCTTAATTTGGAGCGGGTAGGCTGGTCCGATTCTTGGCTTAATGATCATCTGGGAAGTCCAACAGTCCTTCCACCTCTGTTTTCCATCAACTTCCATGCCATGTAAAATGTCCTGAGTAGGCACAATGGATAGAAATGGGAAATGTCCACAGCAGGAAGAGGAACCATCTTTTTAAGTACAGAAGAAGAGCCTGCTAGATCAGGCCAAGGGCTCATCTACCTCACTGTCCTGCTCTCACAGTG
Source organism: Lacerta agilis (assembly GCF_009819535.1). Lineage (NCBI taxonomy): Eukaryota > Metazoa > Chordata > Lepidosauria > Squamata > Lacertidae > Lacerta > Lacerta agilis. Next base: position 93,747,717 of record NC_046314.1, read on the forward strand.
GCCAACCTGATATCCATGGTAAATCCACAAGCTGGACCCAAACAGGAGAGCACCCTCCCCTCCTGTGGTTTCCTGAAGCTGGTATTCAGAAGCAATGCTGTGGAGGTAGACCATAGACAGCTGGGCTACTAGCCATGTATTTTAGTAGCCATGATGACTATGCTCTGCTTCCATAGTTTGAGGCCTAAGAACAGGGTTTACCTTTGTCTGTCTTGTGGAAAATAGAAAACAAGCATTTTGTTGGACCCAAAACTTTCCATAATGTGCAACATGTAGTTTGTTAGACTATTAGTCAAAGATAAGTACTATGTCGTAAGCTTCCTTTGGAACTTCGTTGTGACTAACAGTTGCTGGATTTGCTGGAGGGTTTTTATTCCTGTGTGAACAATAACCAAGAAGCATTTGTTCGATCAAACTCAGTCCAGGTTTTTTTAAAAAAACACACACGCATGAATACAGCTGGGGAGAGAAGGAAGCTACAAGCTAATGAGTTTCTAATTGGAAGAGCTATGAAGTCTAAAATGCAGGTTTTATCACAGAATTTGTCATGGACCTTTAAGTACAGCACCAGGAACAGGTCCTGTTTTAATTATAAGCCATAAATTGGGAGCTGAGCTCATTGTGGGCTGTGGTTTGCAGAGTGTGAAATTTCCACTATTGAAACTCTCTGTGCAATTTTCAGCCTTTATAACATGATCAGTTTATTCTTGGTTTTAGCCAAGGAGGGTGACATGGCTGGCGATCTTTGTCAGGAAAGAAATATGTACAGAGATGCACTTGAAACTGGGCAGCCAGATAATGCTGCTCACAGTTTTATTATTGCCAATAGCATAATAGATGTTTCATAAATGGAATTAAATAAATACATAGTTTGAAACCACTTTATATTTAGTCAAACCATTGGTCCATCTAGGCACTGTGGCTTGTCATAGTGCAAATCTTTCTTAGAACTAATGTCTGATATCCCTTTTAACTGAGAATACCCAGCATTACATCTAGGACCTGCATGCATTTTACCACCTCCTCTATGCACCACCCTGTTAGAAATGCAACAGCAGGGATCATTCAGTTTGTAATTTAAGGGGTTAATTCTGTCCTTAGTGGTGGTGCTGTTGCTTAGCAACCAGTTAGAGTGGCATGATATTCGCTGAGGTAGCACATGCTCTGATTGGCATGTAGTTCTGAGGGAGTTTTCTCTTGTATGTTTTGGTTGAATATCTCTCTGCTATGTAGAAGGCCTGAAGTAAGGAAGACAGAGGCACTCTGTTCCTTTCTCCTCAAATTATATACTGTTTTGTTCAGCTCCCTCAGTAAAATGTTATCAGTATTTCTTTCATCTATGGATACCATCGGCATTATTTAAGTGATTTGCTAATGCACCCTTGGGTTCATATCACATGAGATGGTATGTTATTGTAAGGCATGCCATTATACTGTTATGAGTTTGGGGTGCCAATTTGTGGGTGTTGGGCACCCATGATTTCTAGATTTAGTGTTATAATGTAATCAATGCTTGGAGAGTTAAACTGAAAGGCACACTATTAATCACTGGACTCAGCTTCCCATGTCCAGGCCAGCCTGATAATGGCCAAGTCGTTAAGCAAACACAGACAGGGTTATTACCTGTCAATAATGCCATTAACTAGGCAAACATTCTGTGCTGGATGCAGACAGGTGGGTCCCTTCCCTGAACTCTGGGTTAGTAGAGTCCCCTGAACTCTGGGTTGGTAGTAGAGTTTCAGGTTAGCAGTTTTTTGCTTGATGCGAGCTGGAGGGAAATTGTTTCAGTCTGTTAAAGTCAGCAAGCTGGAAAGAAGGCCAAGGCTATGTTTTGGAGCATGTTTGATTTCTGTTTGTTTCTGAGGCTGCAGCAATGGGGGAAGGAAAACCCTCTTTGAGTGTAAAGCTGGGAGCTCCTCCATCGTAGGCTCAGGTTGTATATATGTGTAAATAAACCATATACCGGTATCATAAAGGCACCACGGTCTTTGCTGTGCCTCATTTCCGAAGGAAAACCTGGATAAGTGCCTAGATCTCTGGAATCTCACACTGCTGTGGAGATTGAGGGTGACATGTAACAATACTAAACACTCTGCATGCTGAATGTGGAATGGTTAAGGAGCAAGGAACTAAAGATTTCCTACAGAACAAAGTCAGTGGTTGTCATGGACTGGCTGGATACAGAGGAGCACATGGGAAGAAGGTTCAGAGCCAGCGGATTGGTGGTGGGATGAGATGAGTGGTCAGAGGGAGAAGAGGGAAAAGACTGAGAGGAGGAGGCATTGGGAGCTGAAGAGGTAACAGGGTTTAGTTAGCAGAAAGAGGCAAAGAACTCTCCAGACTCAGACAGGAGAGGACAGAGACCAGGAGACAAAGATGGGGCAGACTGCTGAAGAAGCCAGGGAGTCTCCCCCTCCCACTGCGACCAGCTCCCATCCCCCTGGTCTCCCAGAACATGCAGAGAAATAGAGAGGGTAGAGCAATGAGAGGCAAGACGATGGAGCCTTGGAAGGAACTAGGGGAGCAGCCTTAGAGAGTGGTGGGAAAGAGGGGGCCATCAGTTCACACAACTGCCTTGTTGGGGCAAGACCTATTGGGAAGAGTTGCTGTGATCACTAGGCCCGAGGTGTTTTGGTTTTTCGAATAAAAAGTTAACATCACAGACCCTGGTGTTTTCATTGCTGATGTACTCCTGACCCCGACTCCTGACAGTGCTGTACTGGAAGGGAATTCTGGGGAGCACAGCTCCAGGACTCATGCCAGAGCAGGAATGTTGACGTCACCTACAGGAGTCTGTTTGCAGCATCTTAGGTTAGAGGAAAGGTAAGAGGTGACATGACAGAAGTTCTTAAAAGTATGGATGGCATGCAGAAAGTGGAGAGAGGAAAGGCTCTCTTCCTCTCTCATAACACTAGAACTTGTGGACATCCAATGAAGTAAAATGTTGGAAGATTCAGGAAAGTCCTTCGTGCAGTGCATAGTTAAACCTGTGGAAGAGCAGGCAGTGATGGCCACCAATTTGGATGGCCTTAAAGAATTGATGATGGCCACTAACTTGGCTGGTGTTAAAGGAGTCTTAGACAAATTCACAGATGACATGGCTGTCCGTGGCAACTTGCCATGCTGCCCATGCCCTGTCTCCTGCCTCTGAATACCAGTTCCTCAGCATCACAAGTGGACAGAGTGCTGTGGCATCAAGATCCTACTTGTGTGCATCCCACAGACATCTGGTTGGCCATTGTGGGAGCAGGATGCTGGGCCAGATGAGCCATTGGCCTAATCCAGCTGGCTCTTCTTGTGTTCTTAATCAAGAGTGAGAGCACGAGGCAGCAAGGAAATGGGAGTAGATTTTCACGTGGAGTCCTGAAGACTCGTCACAAAGGGAGGTGACATGTTTTTCAGTCTCGCAGAGAATGTTTGCGCAAACACCGCGAGCAGTTTCAGCTGAGCCCTAAATATACTAATCAAGTACACAATTAACAGTTTTCTGCCTTTTAACTGGCTAGTGCTCTTGTTTCTGCTCCCCTGCACTCCAATGAGGCTTGAGCCGGCAAACTTCCCAGTAGATTGTGCCCTGCCTGTATAACATCAACACAGCAGCAAAGTAAATACCCCTCTAATTAAGTGCCTCCTTTTGATTTTTTTTTTATTATTTCATACCAAAGCCTTTTAACATCATTACTGCTGCTTTTCCAACAAAGGTAGGTGATTTGGAGGAAACCTGGGTGTAAATGTGTGTGTTTGTTTTTTTAATTTCTTAGGAGTTATTTTATTTGATAATGACATTAAATATTAGAAACTATAACAGCTGGTGTGTTTATCCTTACTTGAGTGTATTAACCTCTTTAGCCCTTTTTTTCCAGAAGAAGGATTCGGCATTACAGATTTGACTGTCAGCTGCAGTGCCTGGCGGCCCAATGGATTGGCACCCGGACAGAATCTAAAGTCCACTGCAGCAAGTAAACATGGATGACATTGCAGGGAGAGAGAGGGGGGGGGAGCTGCCTGACTTGAGGCACCTGCAGCTGGTTCCACCAGAATAAAAGCAAAGGTTGTGCTCACCAGAGTGGAAAAACACTGAATTTATCTCTGGTTACCATTATCATTATCATTATCATTATTACTTATTTATTTGCCTGGCTATATAATTTTTTTAACATCTTGGTTTGGGGTTGGGGTTGGGAGAGAATGCATCTGCTGAAAGCATATTGTTCTTTGTTGTGTGTTTAGCAGGCATACATACAGGTTTATTGTTCTAGTTACAAGTAGGTAGTCATGTTGATCTGCTGTAGTCGAAACAAACAAAAAAAAATCCTTCCAGTAGCACCTTAGAGACCAAATAAGTTTGCTCTTGGTATGAGCTTTCATGTGCATGCACACTTCTTCAGATACACTGAAACAGAAGTCACCAGACTCTTATCTATAGTGAGAGGGTGGGGAGGGGTATTACTCAGAAGGGTGGTAGGAATGGGTGAATGGCTGATAGGTGTGGAAAACAGGTCGCCAACAGGTTTATTGTTGACACACTTTCATATTTTGATAAAGTGTCATATTTTGATAAAGTGTCAGTGGTGGCATGAACCTTTATGTCTGCCCAACACAAACTACTTTAAAAGCCCCCAAAACAAAACAAAACAAAACCAGCAACCCACCTCTGGGTTGTATTCAGCTAAGACATGCTCAGGGTAGACCCTCTGGAGTTAAAGAACCTAAGTTAGTCATACCCATTAATTTCAGTGGGTCTACTCTGTGTGGAATTAGTATTGAATGCCATCCTCTTTACTTATCTTTCTGAATTTTTTTGGGAGGGGGGAGCAATTTCACCCCTGCATACTATACCTGCAAACAATCATTTGATAATTTCTCCATTATAGTTAATGGGGAGATGTTTGAAGCTTTGGAAAATGAACCGAGGTGAGCCTCTTCCTCTGATCTGAAGTGAAGCAAGTCTTTGTCCAAACCAGCCAGAAGTGAAGCAGTCTTGCATCCAAGCCACCAAAGTGGATTTCATAGCAAATTATTTTTCCATGCACACCCTTAATTCAAATAAGCAATCTCTCCCCCTCCCCTCTTTCCTCCTTGTGACCAAGTCCTTCAAGAATTGCACTAAGAAATTCCCTTGATCATGTATGTGCCCTGGCTGTAAGAACGAGCTTTTATTTATCACAGGATTGTGGACCATGGAAGGGGGAAGAAAGAGGATAACTCATGCATTAAGAACGTAAGAAGTGTTTCCAGGGTGAGGTCAGTGGCCCTGAGAGCAACTGCACTCTTCCCACTTGTGATTCCCAACAACTGGCACACAGAGGCATAGTGTCGCCATCAATGGAAGTAGAATATAGCCACTGTGGCCAGTAGCCTAGGGCAGCCTTATCCTCCATGAATTGGTCTCATCCTTCTTAGAAGCCATCCAGCTTGGTGGCCATCACTACTTGTGATGTACTTCTTGTGTTGCACACTTTCTGAACATATAAACATGTACAGGTGGGCGGATCTAGCCCTAGATCAGAACTGATGGTCCTCCTATAATTGGACTCCCATTCCCATTGGTCCCAGCCAGCATGGGATGATGGGAGTACTAGTCCTGCAACAGCAGATGGGCCACATGCTCTATATGGAACAGTTGCCCATTACTTCAGTGGGTTCTAGATAATAATAGACCTGTACAGGAACTTTAATAATATCAGTTTCGGGGACAACAGTTGTGATTTGCCATCTAAGGGCTTATCTGCTCAGACATGGAGATTTAAAGCACAACGTGTGCTTGGAAAATGCGGAGGAAAGCTAAGTATGGATCGGCCCTAAGTTTGCAGTCACCTAGTTGTAACTTAGCCTCTTGCTACCTCCATAGTTGTCAAGTGGTGCTTTGTGAGAAGCTCCACTGGGTTGCTGAACTTCTTCCTATTGGAGAGAGAATGCACCTTTTCAACAGTTGAACATTTATTGTGTGTGTGTGTGTGTGTGTGTGTGTGTGTGTGTGTGTGTATCACTTAAATTTTTAAAAAGATATCTAAGTGGTGTACATAAAACAATATGAAACAATTAAGACACTGATAAAATTAGCAGATATTAAAAACAAGAAACATAATTACATTGTGTGTCTGGACAGGCTTGCTAAGATGCTGTAAAAGTTTTTAGCAGGTGTCTAAAAGAGTAATAGCGAGGTGGACTGTCTAATGTCAAATGGCAGGGAGTTCCAAAGCATTGGTGCTGCCACACTGAAATTTCAACTCCTAATCCAGAAGATGGGGAAACAAGCCTTGCATGGGGCTTGTAAAAGCGGAAATTCAGCAGGCTGAAGCGGTTGAGAAGGCAAGGCAATCCTTCAAGAAAACTGGTCCAAAGAGGTGAAGGGCTTTATAACGCACTCAACAACATGGCCTAGTAACAAACCAATTGCACAGAAAGTGTGCAACTGTCTGCTTGTGGTCACACCACCCCATGTGTTCATAACATCCTTGAATCTAGGGCCCAGTGTGTAGGCAGTTAGATTTCAAGGACAGAACCCTAGCACACTTTAAATTGGGGTGGCAAATGTATGGAAGTGAGAGCTGGACCATAAAGAAGGCTGATCGCCGAAGAATTGATGCTTTTGAATTATGGTGCTAAAGGAGACTCTTGAGAGACCCATGGACTGCAAGAAGATCAAAACTATCCATTCTGAAGGAAATCAGCCCTGAGTGCTCCATGGAAGGATAGATCGTGAAGCTGAGGCTCCAATACTTTGGCCACCTCATGAGAAGAGAAGACTCCCAGGAAAAGACCCTGATGTTGGGAAAGATGGAGGGCAGAAGGAGAAGGGGACGGCAGAGGACGAGATGGTTGGACAGTGTTCTCGAATCTACTAACATGAGTCTGACTAAACTGCGGGAGGCAGTGGAAGACAGGAGTGCCTGGCGTGCTCTGGTCCATGGGGTCACGAAGAGTCGGCCACGACTAAACAACTAAACAACAACAACAAGTGTTGGTATACCCTCCAAGTGTTCCAGTTTTCCAGGGACAGTCCCGGAATTACAAAAGCCGTCCTGGCTTCTGATTTGATCCTGGAATGTCTCTATTTCCCCCACCAATGCTGCCGCTGCTGAGCTCAGGGAGGAGGATGAGCTAGAGCATGTCCCAAGTAGTGATGGCAGCAGCGAGGAAGCATCCCATTGCCCCTCTAGGTCTGCCGCTGCCAGCCTCCTCACTTGGACAGCCCACAGCAGCCGCTGGAGAGCAGAGGAAGAGGAGCAGAGGCATGACGCACCAGCTCTGAGGGGCAGGCAGAAGGCAGTCCACCCTGGGCAGGAAGAAACAGGAACAGAGCAGAGCACAAGGAGTCTTGATTTCACACACACACACACACACACACACACACACACACACACACATGCATGCAGTTTGTGTCCACATCTAATCTTGCCCCTTTCTAAAATTTATTTATTGGTGAGTGTTTTTCTCTTTGTAAATCTGCCAGAGAATAGAATAAAATAAAATAAAATTGGGATTAAGGGGTGTTCTCAGGGCGGTGGAAGGCATGTGTGCTGTGTCCCATTTGTGTAGCGGCGGTGGCGCTCGACCTTCTTCTGGTAGGAAAGGGATTTTGAGGGATCTGAGGGATTTTGGAGGGTACATGTTTGGTCCTCCTGATCTTGTCGGTCTCCAGTTTCTGTCAGTCCCAGTCAGCAAGGTGATGGGTGATGGGTGTTTTTGTCCAGCAACATTTGGGGGGCCATAGGATTGGACACCTTCGCTTTAAAAACATCCCTTTATAGTGGAAAGGAAGGGAAGAACTGGACATATATTGGGGAAGGGCTGCAGCTCAGTGGCAGAGCATCTGGTCCGGGTTCAATCCCTGGCATTTCCAAAACCACCAGTCAGTGCAGACAACCCGGAGCGAGACAGGCGAGTGCTTTGGTTCAATCCAAGGCAGCTTCCCGTGTCCCTGTGTTTTCAAACTACGGGCACCAGCGAAACACGTTTCCGTAGCCAGTGCGGAAATGAGAAACAGTCTTTTAGATTGGCAATGAAATAAATAAATTACAGCACTGCTGAAAGGTCAGGAATGGGAATAGGGACAGAAGAGAAAGGTTTTGATGGCTCGTTTCTCCCCGCTCCCCTCTCTGCCATGCTTTCTGCCACCTGCATCCCTTTATGAAATTAGATCACTTACATTTTAAAAGAAAGTCTATTCTTTTTCATCGCGGGCCACAAGCAAGCCTAACGCTACCTTTTGTGCAGAACCCCCTGCTAGCCGAGGTGGAGGCGTATCATCACTGCATCCCCCGAGATCCTACCTTGCCTCTCTGGCTCTTGATCAGAAAGAAGCAGATGGTTATTTACAAATAAAATAATCAAGACCTCAAGAACGCTTCTCCCTTCCCCCTACAAAAAAACAACAACAACCCACCAACCCAGCTGCGGATGAGGCCAGAATGAGCTCAACTCTCTTGCAGCCCCTCCGCCAGCTTTTTCAAGGACACCGATGGCACTGTGAGGGCCCTTGGCCACCCCTTTAGAATGCACATGCCCCCCTTCCTTTGAAAAGAAGAAGAAGAAGAAGAGGAAGGGAATATTGTGGCACCCCAGACGATGCCATTCCTTCAGAATTTCCCAGCGACATTCAAGCATCTCCGTCACTCAAAAGACAATGGGAATTAATGCCAAGTTATTGTGTGTGTCTCTTCCCGATCTGCTCCGGCGTCTGGGCTCTTGCAGTCAGGTCCTTTCGCAGCGATGCAGAGGCTGCCTTTGAATGTCTTCCGTAGCCATGGTCACTCTTTGTCTTTATCTACCGTCGAGTGTCGTACATTTAGTGATAATAATAATACTTATAAAAACCTGAACAAAAGGGAAAGAAAGCAGGTGCTCCAAGTTTACTCTGGAGCCAGCTGCCGGGAAGACGTCCTGCACTTATATATTTATTTTGTGGAACATAAGGAGCTTAATTGGAAAGCTTTTGAAAACAGAAATGAATTATGAAATGTACACCAGAGCAATCTTTTATTCTTTCTCTGCCCCTCCCAGCTTTGAAAGACTGTTGAAGTAGCAATTGCAGGAAACGGGTTGTCACAGAATCATGTTTACTCTTGGCCTCCGTTTATTGTTAAGAAGCAAGATGAGGAGAGGAATTGAAAGCAAACTTTAAAACACATCCACCCACACACCAGTGCTTGAAACCTGTGATCCCATGAACAAAAGACGCATCTGGAAGCGGCCTCTCATTTTTACGGGTAACGTTTCCAAGAGTTTGTGCGGCGGCGAGTGTGACTACTGAAAGAATGGTCATGGCTACTGAAAAGCTTCAAAAGCAGGCATAGCATTAGACCTGACTGTGATATGAGATGCTGCTTCTGAGTTCTTGGACCTGGAAGGTTTGTGCAAGATGGCTATTTGTGCCTTACCTTACAGAGTTTAGCCCTGTATTTAAGGGGCTCTCAGAGGACAAACCTCTCTCTCTCTATTTTTAGGCTCGGAGCTGCATTGCCCCCATGAAAAGACCGTGAGGCATGCAGTGGTGGGGTCAGACACCAAAGTGAGCATACAATCACAGACCCTTGATACACACAATCAGACTCAAAGGCATTTCCTCTAGAAAAAAGAGGCATATCTTTAACACTTAAGTTTCATTTTCCATTTACTTCTCACACTTCTTTTAACCGAGTTCATTTGAAAAAGAAAACTGTTCTTCCTTACATATCTCAACTTTTATCTGTCTTGGCTGTGCAAAAAGCCAAAATGACTCACTAATCCAAACAGAAGAATTCACATGATCTCAATGCACAGCTGAGCTGTTGAGCCCTGCTTCCATGGCTAGTCAAAATCTCAAAATGCAACTGCACTCTGAGAGTTGGGTGCATGCAATTTTGGAGTGCATGGATGCTTTGTGCATATTTGCAAGGAACACAAGTTTACCCCTCTGCTGAGACATCTCCAACTCTGCTTTGATCTTCTTAAAGAAGACCAGAAGATGGAACTTCTCAGCTGCTCCCTGCCAAACAGCTAGTGGGAGGAAGGGAGCCCTAGAGGGAGGGATGGAATTCATCAGAGGACCCCGCTCTGCCTGAGAGCTGAAGATTCCTCACCCCTGTTCTGTTCAAAGACCTATTTTAATTGAAGGACCGTCCTTCAATTAGTCTGAGTTAAAAAAAAAAAAAAATTAAGTTACATGCCATCTACCAGTGCCATCAGGCCCTGCAGGTCGTTCACAGCAACTGTAAAACAATATGATACCAAAGCCATAAAAACATGGTAATTGCAATTACATTAACATAACAAAGCTAAGCAGCAGCCAGAGTGGCTACGTGGACAGTGGACAGCCTTCTTGCTATCCAGTTCAAGTCCAGAGAAAGAACCTCAAGGAGGCATCTCAAAGTTGCCCATCAACAGTCAACAGTACCCGGAGAATAGGCTTTGCAGGCAGACAGGTCACCTGAGCCAGTGACGGATTTTGGGCTTTCCATTTCAGTGGTGCCCTGTGCAACTCTAAAATTTGGCATGTGCAAACACACACACTTCTCGCCTTCCATTCTACATCATTGTGCTGCCCCTTGCGGTGCCCTCTTGGCTTGGAACCCAGTGCAGGCGAACCCGTTGTGCTCCCCTAAATCCACCTCTGCATGAGCAGTCTTCATCACCATGATGAGATGGTGGTATTTCTACCTCAGTTATAGTAGTTATTTCTCAAATTGCATCTACACTTAAATCGAGGAGCCTAGTTTTGTTTAGCTAGGGCTAGGTCAGACATTCATCCTGTTAGTAATGATGGGGATCAGTTATGCAGTACAGATGTCTGGTTGGCCACTTTGAGAGCAGGAAGCTGGTCTAGATGAGCCATTGGCCTGATCCAGCAGAGCTCTTCTTATGTTCTTCTCGTGTGTCAATAGTAAGCATACCCTTAACTCTTAGCGGTTGTGTGAAGGTACACATTAACATTTAATAAAGTTATATCTATGTTGTCTGTGCAGGGCTTGACTCAAATTGTAGTACAGTGGGACCTAGGTTGTCAAATGCTTTGGAAGTCAAACGTTTCGGCTTTCGAACGCTGACAACCCGGAAGTGAATGCTTCTGTTTTCGAACGCACCTCAGAGGTCGAACAGCTTCTGAGACGCGTTTCTCCATTTTTTCAATGGATTTTTCCGACTGTCCATTGAGCCTCGGTTTTTGAATGTTTCGGAAGTCAAACGGTCTTCCAGAATGGATTACGTTCAACAACCAAGGTTCCACTGTACAGTGTGGGGAAACTTTGGCCTCTGGACGTTTTGAATTAAAACTAACACACTTACTGTTTGTACTGGCAGTTATGTATAGCTGTCTTGGTCTCTTGCAGGATAAACAATCAATTGGCTTCAAATTTATCATGGCATAAGCTTTTGTGATGAGTTTAAGTCCCTGAATGCTTGTGCCATGAGGAATTTGGTAGTCCTTAAGGTGGCATAATACTTTGTTTTGAGAGTAAATGTTAGCAACACCGTGGGCCTTGGTGAGCTGCATTCTTAGGGGTGCAGCAAGCCTATGCATTTTGCAATCTGCCGCACTCCAGCTCTCAAAATGTTGATCGTATGGAACTGTACTGCCCATCCACTGCGACAGTAGGGATCTGGAGTGCAGCTTCAATGGAGCTTAATGGAGAGCTGAGCGCTGTTGTGAAATGTGAAGCATCTGTTAAAATACAGGATGTCTGGCAAGCCTACAGGAAGTTATCATTCATCCTCCTCTCTCCATCTCCTCCTGATTAAAGTGGCTGTGCAGCTGACAGCAGAAGTGGTAGTTACGGGTTAGGCCGGGTATCGTGTAATTTTCGCGATAGAGATCTGGCTTTTCTTTTCTCCCTTAAAAGACTAACCATCTCTCTCGAAGCACACTTGATACCGACGGAGCTTAAGCATACATAATGTGTCGTGTTGGAAGCACCTTAGACTTTAAATCCATCTGATGCTCAACACTGATCCTTGACCCCACCCTTCTTTCTTCTTCCTCTAGCTGAGCAGGGGGAGATTGGCATGGGGAAAATAGAAAGCATTGCCAAAATCATATAAACGCTAATGTCTTTCCTGTTCATTTAACTCCACGTCAACAGCGCAACTTCCCTAGACTGACCTGTGACCGCCCCCCAAGGGTGTGGAAACCCAGAGCTGGGTGGAGCTGGCTTCAGTCCAGGGTCCATCAAACAAAGGAAAACTTCTGGGCACTTGAGGCGGAGGAGGGAAGCAACTGCTTATTGAAAGGAATGTGGCCCAAGTTAGAATTTTGCGATGAAGTGGGACAGTTCAATTTAGATAGCAGTGTTCTGGAGTTCTCCCATCATTTCTGTTTTTTGATCCATGGTTCGCACTCCGATTTCTATCTTTGTATCCTACCATCGCAATAATACTAAAAGAAGGCTCGTGTTTTATGTGGCAATTGAGCTTGGCATCTGTATTCCATGTGTGTGTGTGTGTGATTTTTAAACCTATAGCATTTTGTCGGTGAATTGGTTAGAATAACTGATCAGAAACATTGCGATTCACTTATAAGATTCCCCTGATCATAGAAGCCAACTATAATATTTGAGGGGGATGGGGCCCCCAAAGTTGATGGGCATTGCCATTCAAATCGTGTCTGTGCACTGTGTCATGTGATCAATCATGCAGGGCAGGGCTTACCTGCCCCCACCCTCATATTTTATTCACGTTGGTACCCCTCCCCCTGGTGTTCATTTGGCCATAGATCTTAAAAAAACATTTTAATATGAAGACATGGAAGCTACAGCAGGCAAGCACCAACCATATCATTAGAAGCACTCATTCCTTATGTGTAAGTCAAGAATGCGGAACCTCAAACCAAAAGGGCCAAATGCGATCTCCAGGACCTCTCTGTTTGGCCGTCAGGGCTCTCCCCAGGGCACACCCCTTCTTCCCAGATCACCTGCGCTTCGTGGGCCTTGTTTTGCACCCCGCTCATGTGTTTTTGACTGGCTAGAATGCAACCTTGAAAACTGTTATCTTGCTTTCTTAGAAGGAGGACGGAGAGGGACATGTGAGCATGGGGAAGCACACAGAAAATGCTTTCAGGTGTCCATCTCAGGGTCCTGGCCAATTTCAGTTGGGAAAAGGTGGTCTTTAAGGCATTGGCTAAAACGCCATTTGGAATGGATCCAGAAGATCAGTCTCATCCAAGAATTCCCGGAAATGATTGGGGACCACCTGCTCAAGATGCTTACCCAGAAATGAAGCGCTACAGTTGAAAGCAGCTGTAGAGCCCCACGTTGCATAAGGCTGCTTTATATAATCTGCGTTCATTACTAGGTCATTCTAATGGAGAAGCTCCCACCCCCCACCTTCTTACTAAACGTCCTTGAGATGTTTTAGAAATTGTTTTCTAATCTGCAATACTGCATTAAAGCTTAGAGACAGGTAGGGTCTGGGAAAAGAGGATTCTTCATCCTGTTTAGCACAGTGAGTGGGGAACTTTACGAAATGCACACAACCCAAAGACATACACACCGATTAATCTGAAAAAAAAAATCTGTAGTTTGAAACTATCAGAGAAAAAAAGGGGGCGGGGAGAAAAAGGCGAGGGAAAGAAAATTACAGTGGCAGTCTTAAAAGGTCTTAATATGAGACAGAACTCAACCTCCTAACCTGTTTTGTTTTTTATAACATGGAACAACAGTCCACAAATAACGTCTCTGAGCATGTGAACATAAGAAAGGTCCTACTGGATCAGTGGCCTGTCTAGTCTTGTTGTTTAGTTATTTGTTGCATTTATACCCCACCTTCTTCAAGGTGGCAGCCATGGTTCTCTCCCCTCCTCACTTTACCATCACTGGTGAGGTAGCCCAGCATCTTGTTCTTACAATGCCCAACCAGATGTCTATGGGAAGCCTGAAAACAGGAACTGAGCCCAACAGCACTTTGCCATTTTGGCGAACCCCAGCAACTGGTATCCAGAAACTCGCTGTCTCCAACAGTGGAGGTAAAATACAGCCGGCATACGAAATACCTTCCCCTCACTATTGAAGAAATGTGGCTACGGTGCATCTGCTTCTCGCAAAGTACAAGCTGTCTGGGATGTTCTGGAGCTGATCCACAAGCTCTCATGGAAGATTATGAGGGCTGCAGGCCTAATCTTGGGAGTGCCTATAGCCACGTTGTTCTCCCCCTTTAACAAGCCCCCATTTTTTCTTGGTAAAGAAGTAGCTGCTTGGTACCACCCTATCTAGCCCAATGCTATCTGCTCTGATTGGCAGTTGCTTGCTAGAGCCTCCTTCAGCGGTCTCTCATGGCACTACATTTTTATCAGGAGGGGCTGGGAACTGAATCTGGGACCATCTGCTTGCAGATTTCAATTGCTGTTATCCAAAGGTGCACTGAAGACAGAAGGCTTTCACACAACCAGGAAGCCCTTGTATTTGGAAAATGGCCATTCTGAATACAACTTCTATGGAAAGAGGAAGAAGAGTACTGACGTGCGGATGCAAGGCAGGTTTGGGCTTCTGCTTTTTGGCCTTCGTGAAACCAAAAGAGTGCCCATCTTTTGGTCCCGCCTTCTGGCACAGCCAGAGCACAGAAACTAAAATGAGACACCCAGGAATGGGATCGGAAACCGGGAAGGCTTTTATCGATCCAGGTTGTCCCACTTAAAACGGGACAGTTAGGCAGTATGCCTTTGTACCTTTGTGCTGTCCTGTACAACTTCAGCTTTGGTACTCTTTAAATTGGCCTCCCATTTTCTCAGGGCAGAGGAAGGGGGCGGTGGGGGTGGTTCGCCCCAGGTGTAACCACTGGGGGGGTGTGTGACAAAATGCCAAGTGGCACTCACCGCAGGGCCTGCAGCACGCCCGAGCCATGTGTCTCTCCTGGGAGTGACGTGGTGGCTTGGACGCCTGCAGGCTCCGCGCTGCCCCAAATGGTCCGCCCACCGCCTCCCCCTCAGCTGTGGGGCAGCTGGGTGGGAGGAAGCAGGCAGACTCCTCGGAGGCCCTGCAGAGCATCCTGCCCCCAGCTCGCCCCACTGGCAGCTGGCCCTGCCCCTGGGCGCAGGGCATGCGCACCACCCCAGGCGCCCGATCAGCTTGCTCCGCCGCTGCGTTTTCTAGCAACGGTGATGACATCATGTAACCAGTCAGATTTTGCCGCATGTTGATACTGTAGCGCTGTGAGCAAACAAAGCTAATGCAGAGTGATAATACTGCCTTTGAAGGCTTTAGAAGCTCTCACTCTGCATTAACTTTAGCCACAACAGTGTAATCACAATGACATCCCCATTGCTGGAAAGGAGAAGATCGATTTGAAAGAGAAGGAGTAGAAATGGTGCCAAAGCGGCTAATCAGTGTCCTGGACATCAATGGACAAGTGCAAAATGTAGGTTTTGGTAGGATCTTTCGTAAATGTCCTTTCGTTTAACACTGAAGATGTTTATTGGCCCAACCTTGGTAGCATTTGTGGACCATGGCAGACTTCACTGAGCTCTGTAGTACTTTCCCCATGCATTTCAATGTGGCCTGTGTAAGGTTCAGTTAAAATGAGCAGAACCTGACCACAGCATGGAGAATTACCTCTTTGGTATATGCATGTGCTAGAGCTTTTGTTGGGTGGGAGGGGCAGGGAATCTAGACTGATCACTTTAATACTTAATGTATTATAGGATTAGAAAGTTCAGAATGGAAACACCAGCCTTTACTCTCTTTAAAAAAAAAAAAAACAGCAAAAACAAAATGTGCTGTTTTGTTGTGGCAAAATGAAAGTTTGCATTTTTATCCACGATATTTTTTTTGGCAACCAGAACACACAGAATAACAGTCAGAAATCATAAATGTCACACTTTTGTCACCAGAAGTTGAAGAAGTCTGCAGGGTTCCTATTTGGATGCAAATCCCAGAAGTCCCACCTCCTGCGATTCACATCAAAATCAACTTTGAAAATGGTTTTGATATCGGAAGCTGCTGTCAAGATAAAACTTTCATACAATCACAGCCACTGCAGCCCAAGAAAGCTTCTGCTTCTATTCCACACAGTTCTTGGCTTTCATTTTACCCCCAAGGTTTTCCTTCTTTTTCATTTTTATTGAGGACCCAATAGAGCAGTGGAATGGGAAATGACACGTTTTGACAATGGGGAACAAATCTAAAATCAAAATGGCAATCGCTCATGGTTTTTTCCTTTTGGATAACCTTTTTTAGAAAATCACTGGGAAAATGTTGTCTTACTTATCTATATAATATACTTGTTCTACTTTTAAGTTCCTCTCACTTGCCCTCACTGATATCATTACACCTGATTGCGCAACTTCTTCCAGTTAACTGTGTGAGTCTTGGCACGCAAATATTATGAAACTCATTTTCAGCACTGGGCTGAAGTATTTGGCCCAGAGTTTTTCGTCACTTTTAGCGGGCACTGTGAAAACGCTCACTGAATATCAGATTAATCTTTACAGGCAGACAAATTTAAATAGCTTTGAGGTTGCAGGTGGGCTTATCATAAATATGAGGGGACTGAGGGGTCTCCTTTTTTAAATCCCCTTGTCAAAAAGTGAAACCTTTGGCCACATAAGTAATCTTTAAAGGCCACCTGTTTCCTTGATCCAGGGCTCCCCAATCAGGCCAACACACCATGGGCCAATCTGGGCTCTGCCTGTCTTGGCCCAGATCTCATCCCAAATTAGTGGGCTGGGTTGGGGGGGTAACATCTAATTACATTGTTACATGGAGGCATCAGTTTTGCCATGTGGAACAGAGTGTCAGGCATGAAGAAGTGTCGAGCTCCTACCTTCTTCTGGGGAGACGCAGCCTGCGCTCAGGTAGATCTTGGCCTGTTGTCAGGATTTTCTCACCCAAAATCAGTGCTTCCTGCCTGCCTGATGTCCCACCCCATGATTGCACCACCCCATCCAACCTGACCCACAGTGATCCTTGCCTATCTCAATCCAACATGCCTGATGGCTCAGGACAGAGGCAGATTTCAGGAAGCACGACTGGTTCGGTCGCACTGGGCATAGAGCTTCGGCCATGCCACCAGAGGTGCCGCTGCCA
This sequence comes from Lacerta agilis, assembly GCF_009819535.1. Classification (NCBI taxonomy): domain Eukaryota; kingdom Metazoa; phylum Chordata; class Lepidosauria; order Squamata; family Lacertidae; genus Lacerta; species Lacerta agilis. The sequence continues at coordinate 93,764,708 of NC_046314.1, forward strand.
GTGGTTTTTTTCAGGGGGTACCCAAGGGTACACAAAAACGCTATGCATACACTAAGTAAAAGAACATAGGATTTACCACTTCCACCCCTCTCTCCCATCTCCCCTTCCTTCCCAACCCTGCATATAACACCAAAGTCTCACAACAAATGTAACTGATCTGTAGAAAACACAACATGAAGAAAGAGACAATGCATGTGCTTTTGTAAACAAGGGAAATATTTCATTTTAAAAAAAAAAAAAACCAAAACTATGCATCTTCCAGCTCTGCCTCTGCAGTGTCAAGTGGTACACTTAAGTAACTACTTAAGTAATTTTAGACTAATGGTCTTACAAGGGTGGGGGTGACTTAAATGTGTGTTACTTCACAATGTGAGATGCCAGCCTCCTGTCCATTCTGCTAAGTGGGAAGTGCTGGGCAGCTAGATGTTGGCTCCAAATACCTGCCCTGAGAGCACCTCTGATCTCACCAGCCCACACAGACATCCCCACAGCTGGGAAAGATGCAAGGGAAATATTTTTACCTTTCTTCTTCCATGTGATTGTTAATAATTATTTGATTTATTTGTTTACTGTATTTTTTAGATTGCTTTCTTGTACAATTACTGTCTCGCAATGTGGCTCCCATGCATAAAAAAAATAGAGAGACAAAGGCCGTGTACACACCATACATTTAAATCACACACGCACCCAACAATCCCGGGAACCGTAGTTTACCCCTCATTGAGCTACAATTCCAAACACCCTTAGCAGTTCTCAGGATTATGGTTACATACGCAGCTAAACTCTGCCACCAGGTTTCCAAACTGAAAAGACAGGGCACACTAGGGGAGTGGAGGGAAGAGGTGATTTAATTATAAAGTAAGAAGAAGTAATTATAAAGAGGTGTAAATTATTATTACCACCACAAATAGAATCAAGTAAGATGAACCCAGATCATCCAGCGACCTGTCCCAATGTTATCCGAGGCCAGTCCGTTCTTCTCGAAGCATGCAGGTATCATTCAGCACAATCAGCAGGTTTCATTTGCCCTCCTGCGGCCTCACTCAGGGCTACTTTGATTCCTCCAAAAGGAATAAACGAATGGGCAGCACATTCCTCTTCACAGCGGTGAGTTTGGGTACTTCAAACCAGAGAGGTGTTTTGATTTTGAGAAATAAAACTCCCGAGGAAGCGAATTCAACCTGAACTTTTAATATTTCCCCCCAGCTTCCGATAACATTAAACACTGCCTGTTTCAAAAGAGGGGGGGAACCCTGCTAAGCAATCCTTTTAATCGACATTAAATCAAATGTTGTCCCCGTGTCCTCTTTTTCCTTTCTGTTTAGAGAGAGAGAGAGAGAAATGTCTCCCATTCAGAGCTTTCATGGTTTTGTCTGCAGATCCTCGCTACTCTGTTGTTGCACATTTCAAATGATCATATGGAGTCCAAAGCCTCTTTGGTGGCAGAAGCTAACCAGGTACAAAAACAGCCGTGTGAAACACCACTGAATAGAACAATAAACACCTGGGCGACCGGTATCAGCCTGAGGTCTCGATGCTCATTGTAGTGACATTACAAAGGTGTGCGGCATGTATTGTGTCTGTGTCAAGGGAGAAGCAATTTCTGGGTCAACTAATTTCAGGGCTTTGTAAAACGCGTTTGCATTTATTACTTTGCCGACACCTTTTGGCCCGTGCAATGCTGCACACTTGCGTGTCCCGTGTTTCTTCTTGCAAACAGAAAGCCTTGATGTTGGCCCGTTTTCTAGAGCAGGAAAAGGAAGGAGTGTGTTTTTTTATGAGCAGAAGTCTCCGCTGAAACCCAAAGACTTTTGTTGTCCAGTTAGGGATGCACAGATCGGTCCATGTCCATTTCACATGCACTCTATCATCCCACCCTATTTCCATGTTAATCTGTGCTTTTGAAAAAAAACAAAACGTTTATTTGTTGTTGTTTTTAATAAGAATTTATTAAATTTTAAAAAAATACAACAAACACAAAATACAACAAAACACTACAAAAATTACAAAGAAAAACAAAAATACAAAAAGAGACAAAACTAAAAATCTCAACAAAAACCCAAACACTTATATAATTATCCTTATAATATTACTAACATTATTATTGGGGGACCTCCTCACACCCTCTCTTTCAGTGTTCACTGCGAATCCTCTTTAGTAATTTCATAACACAATATAATCATCATTCTCATCAATCTTAATTCTTACACAAATAAAATACTAATATCTAATTCTTATCTCCTATCTTAACTAACTAATTCCATAACTGTAACCTTAAATGTCCTCTGATTTCATTCAGATGTCAATCTTTTCTCTGCGTTTCAAATAGTCTTTGAATTTCTTCCAATCCTCCTGTACCGCTTCTTCCCTCTGGTCTCGGAGTTTCCCGGTCAGTTCCGCGAGTTCCATGTATTCAAAACAAATGTTTATTTGAATCCACATTGTATTTACCTCAGTCGGCACATTTCTAAATGTACCTTATTCTAAAATACTCATTTCTCCTGATTGACACACACACTCCCGAGCCAATTTGGTGGGCCGCAGGAGACATACGGAGGAAGGGAGAAAGCTGTCTTGCACTAGTGCAAGTCATTGTGAGGGTTTTATTAGTTGAATCCAGCCCAAAGCAAAACCAAAGTTATCAAGACGACTAAGTCCCAGGTGCTGGTGTTGGTCTTACTGCATTTCCGGAGACAGGGATGGTCAAAGACATTTTGGTACCTGAAGTAAACCACAAAATTATTCTCCCCTCACCCCACCAGTGAAGAAAGAGTGAGTGAAGATCTACATTGGGAACATTTGTTGTTGTTCAATCGTGTCCGACTCTTCGTGACCCCATGGACCAGAGCACGCCAGGCACGTCTATCTTTCACTGCCTCCCGCAGTTTGGCCAAACTCATGCTAGTTGCTTCGAACATAGAATCATAGAACATAGAATCATGCTAGTCGCTTCAAACATAGAATCATAGAATTGTAGAGCTGGAAGGGAACACAAGGGTCATCTAGGCCAACCCCCTGCAATGCAGGAATCTTTTGCCCAATGCATTGGATTTAATTAAATAGATTATATACCTTAAGGATTGTATATGGTGTACATTCTGGACTTGATTCGTATGTTAGGAAGTAACCAGTAAATAAATTTGTTACAAACATTGCCATTCAGCCTGTTGTGCTCTATATGTTGTAACTATTGCATCTGCATAACAAGGTATTGTATTTGTTTTGGAATCTTTTGCCCAACATGGGGCTTGAACCCATGACCAAGAAAGTAAGAGTCTCATTCTCTACTGACTGAGGGTGGGAGGGGACTAACTGCCCCTCCTATTCACCAAGAGGCCACTGTAGATGCAGCATCAGGGAGAGCAGATCAACTGCCAAGGAACACACTGCAGCTGTTGCTGCAGCTGTGGAAGTGGCAGTGGTGGCAGCAGCAGGCGATGCATCCCTTGGATCTGCTGCCCCTGTGGTTCCTGCCACCAGAGGCGGTTGCCGCACCTTGCCTCATGGATGGGCTGGCCCTGTCCAGAGCCTAACCAATGTGGCTTAAATACAGTTCAGGGCGGAGCAGCTTCAGATGTGAGGGCACTTCCTGCCTTCCCTCTGTCCTCACAGTTTTGATTAAGAAGCACCTAAAGGCATGGAAAGGGATGTGGGTGGCGCTGTGGGTTAAACCACAGAGCCTAGGGCTTGCTGATCAGAAGGTCAGCTGTTTGAATCCCTGCAACGGGGTGAGCTCCTGTTGTTTAGTCCCAGCTCCTGCCAACCTAGCAGTTCGAAAGCACACAGTGCAAGTAGATAAATAGGTACCACTCCGGCAGGAAGGTAAATGGCATTTCCATGCGCTGCTCTGGTTTGCCAGAAGCAGCTTAGTCATGCTGGCCACATGACCCGGAAGCTGTACGCCGGCTCCCTTGGCCAGTAAAGCGAGATGAGCGCCGCAACCCCAGAGTCGTCCGCGACAGGACCTAATGGTCAGGGGTCCCTTTGCCTTTTAGAAGGCATGGAAGCATCAAAGAAATGGGGGCCAGAAGTGGTGGGGTAAATGAAAAGTTTTTTGGAAAGTGTGTGCGAAAAGTGGACTGTCCACAGGATGGCATAGTTTGAGGGGTGGTGATGGTGCATTTTGGTTCAGTGTCACGAGGCTTCCTGTGCTCCATCCACACCCTACATGGCAGAATAAAAACATCAACCAGTCCAACAATGTAGCCCAGAGAGCATTAGAGGTCCAATGCAGCACACCCATTGAAATAGAGGAGAGTAAAGCTACCGCTTTGTGCTGGCATTCTGATAGCAGCAGAGACATTCATGTCATTCATTTCCTGCATGGTTCAACATTCATTGTTTCCATTCTCCACTCCCCCACTAAGTCAAGTTCATTTCAAATCACAGTTTTTACATATAGCTACAAATGTTTGTTTGGAAACACATTGATCAGAAACGAGGCATATTAAAAATACCAGTGTGGTGCTCTCCAAAGGAGGTCTTGGTTTACTTTTATGGAGAGGTTATCGATTGTGCCACAGAAGAAAAGTAAAATGAAAGACCCCTCTTTTATTTTGCTCCATTTGCCTTCTACATTTATTAATATTGGCTCGATTTTATTATTCCAGTCCTCCCATTAGGAGCCTCCATTCAAAGCACTTCACTATTTAGGACTTTGAATGTTCCTCAGCACTTATACAAGGTTGCAGCAAACCTTGATTTATTTACAAAGAGATGTGGAGTGGAGATAAAGCTACTTAAAAACCCACCAGTTCTTGCTAAACGCATCCCTCCCCCATGTCTTCAGTGAAGAGCAAGTGGGAAAGAACACTAATTTGCCATTAAAAAAAAAAACTTCCATAGCTTTACCTTTCATTCAACAGGCAGGACTATAGATCTAGGATGATGCTGAGAGGCTTAAATGGATGGATCATCCTGGATCATAACGATGGAGCAGTTGTTGAAGGTTCATGCAGATGGTGTCGTTGAAGGGTTAGTTTCTAGACGGCACTGGATGTGGCTGGAGCCAGGAGGAGCTGGGAGTTTCCATGGCCGTTCTATCTTTGTGATAGGGAGACAATAAAGTCTCTGTTCTGACCGGTATGTTCTCTAAGCCTGTCAAAGGAGGAGAAGAACAGATTGATTCATAAAAACTCATACACCACCTTTCTCAAACTGAACTCGAGGCAGCTTACAATAAGAAAGTTATCTGGGGCGTGGAACCTTTCTCAGTCCAAAAGCCACATTCCCTTCCAGGCAACCTTTAAGTGGGCGGGGCATCAAATGGTGATGGGCGGGACCAGAAGAAAAAGTGGGTGGAGACAGGACGTTAATTGTTCAGGAGGCTTGATTCTAGACACACTCACACATCCCTCTCTGAACCTCTATCTAGGCAAGGAACAAATATTATCAGAGTTAAATGGTACATTCTGGCCAGGCAAAAACACTCAAAGAGTGCACAGCTGGGCCATTGAGTGGTGTGGCCTGGGGGGGGGGGAGGGTGTGGCTGGGGAGAGAATGTGGCCTGGGAAGAGTCCTGAGGGCCAGATAGAAAGATCTGGGGGTCACGTCCAGTACCCAGGCCTGCAGTTCCCCATTCCCCACATGCCCGGGAGTCATGGAAGAGCGGCATTAGCAAACCAAGTTCCAGCCATCATAGAACGGCGATCAAACAGGAAGCAGGAATGATAAAGCACATCATGAGAGTGAGGGGGGGACCCACATTGAACAGCCAAGTTTTAATCAAGCATGCAATGCTGGGGTTTGACTTGTCTCACCTGGAAGGCAATTTCACAAGGTGGAAGGTCACCTTGTCATTTCCTGCTGCACATCAGACGGGCAGCGAATCTCAAGCAAGGCAGGAAGGAATATGTAGAAGAAGGTGGCCCACAAGACACTGAGGTCCCAGGCTGTTTAGGGCTTCAAAGGCTAAACTGACATCTTGAATTGTGCCCACAACAAACTGGCAAGCAGGGCAGGGCAAACAAAGCAGGTGTAATACTGTGGTGGGGCACTGGATCCCGTCTGCAGGGTAGAGCTTTATCTTCATCACTAAAGGCTCCCTGAACCTGCAGTTTACACTGAAAAGAAAGCCAGTGTGGTGTAGTGGTTAAGAGCGGTAGACTCATAATCTGGTGAACCGGGTTCGCATCTCCGCTCCTCCACATGCAGCTGCTGGGTGACCTTGGGCTAGTCACACTTCTCTGAAGTCTCTCAGCCTCACTCACCACACAGAGTGTTTGTTGTGGGGCAGGAAGGGAAAGGAGAATGTTAGCCGCTTTGAGACTCCTTCAGGTAGTGATAAAGCAGGATATCAAATCCAAACTCTTCTCTTCTTCTCTCCTTGGTGGAAGATTTTTCTCCCTATTCAAACTGTAGGAGGCCCATACTCTGCAAGTGCTACACCGCAGCCAACACACAAACGTACGAGAGTCCTGATCCAGATCAGAGCCCCTTTGCTGGCAATTTATGAAGGAAACTGTACAGTTTGGAAACAGCCCACAGTGATTTCTTCTTCTTTTTTAGCCTGAAAAAGAAAGACAGGCTATTGTAAGTGTAATTGATAAATATTGATTTGATTTTTATCTCATAAGATATGTTTTTAAAAAATGAAGTATGATTAAATTATTACATAAAATAAAACCACAATGGCTCGCAAATGCTAAAAAAGGGGTGGGGTGGGAATGAGCATTCAGGACTAACAACACTTCCATTTTTAATAATAATAATATTTTTTTTAAAGATAACAAACTTGTTTTCTGTTCAACAAATACATTCAAATGATGCAATCCAATGTTGGGTTTAAATTCATGGTGAGGGGAGGTTTTCCCACTTCTTCAAGTTTCAAGACAAGAGCGTTAGTGTTGTCTCTTCTAAAAGAGCTAAAATCCTCATGATAGATGCTGACACTGTATCCTAAATACCCCTGAAGTTCAGCTTAATTGATCCCATTTGGCTCATTTCCTAGATTTCAGACCTGAATACCCTCAGATCATGTATGTGAAGCTGCTTGACAAACAATGGAAGATGGCAATCTTGCATTACTCCTAGAAACCCATTTGTCTTCATTGCTTTTGCATAGTCGCTTTCCCAATCAATAGCTGAGTAATTAAAAAAAGAGAGATCAATGCTCTGGGCTATTTTACTGGCTTCTGTTATCTGCGGGGGGGGGGGAGAAAATCCTGGTCTACTTTCTCTTTGTTTGCCCTAGAGACCTCTAGCAACATCCAGGCATTTACATTGATTGTCCTTACTTAGCCCCGACCCAAACTGCTTCGTGTCCTAGTGGCAAACACATTTGCATTGTTTCGTCTTAGGCTTCTGATGTAAAGAGAGTGTCTATCATTCTAACCTCTCCCTCGGTATTGTCTCTCCCCAGATTTTGGAGGGCCCTTGGTCAAGCAGAGGCGGTTTTAGGGTTGTGTGACCAGTTCAGCCGTACTGGGCCACTGGCGCCACAACAATGATGTAGAACAGAGTGTGAGAGGCAGGGGAGGGGGGCAAATGATAGTGTTGCAGAGGGCGCCAATGAAAATTGAGAGCCTAAAGTCCACCAGTGGGTCAAGACGCCCTCTATGTGGCCCCCATCCCATGTTGATTCTTCCTCTTGGCCCCCATTGCCAGCAAAGCCAACGAGGAAGCAGGCAGTAGCATCTGTGGGTCCTCGTTATCACCACTGTTGTCTGGGCCACAGTGAAAGTAAATTAAGTTCTTAGCATTGTACACCATCCTAGGATTTGGGGATAAAGGATGGTATATCAATCAAACAATTAATTAATAACATATAAAGGTTACCCAGCAAGTGGGTGGCAATATCCAAGAAGAGGGGCAAGTCAAGGGGGCTTTTTATCAGTGCTCTCTCCTGCTAGGGTCTGGGCCCTGAGCAGATGCTCAACCAGCGGAAGCCGGAACCCCTCCTGTTAACTTATTTTGACACCTCGGGACTAAGAACATAAGAAAATTCCCGCTGGATCAGATCAAAGAGCCATATAATCTGGCATCTATGCCATCCTCTTATCTCAGTGACCAAGCAGGTGCCCATGGAGACCTGGATGGAACAGCACTGTCTCCATTTGTGGTCCCCAACTACTGAGCTTCTTGTCGTCTTCCAGCTCCAGGGACATCGCCTCCCCCACTCCATATATCTGAAAATAGAGTATTCTAATTTACCCTCAAGGCTGCAATCCTAAACATACTTATTGGGAAGGAAGTTCAACTGGTCACATGCAAGGATCTTCAGAGGCCCTAACAAACTGAATGCATATAGTTTAGGGGGGAGGCAAAATGGTTCATGGATTTTAAATGTCTGAAAAGGACTTCTAGCAAGACATAACGCTCAGGGATGGGGGGGTGGAGCTATGGCCCTCCTTATGTCACTGGACACCAGTTTTCAACAGCCCTAACCAGCAATCGGTAAGAATGGTAAGAGTTGTGGTTCCCCAACATCTGGAGGACTACATGTTCTCCAGGTAGTGACAGGGCTGGGTGACAGCCACCCCAAGACATTTTACTGTCTGATAGAGCTCTCTACTCTCTACACCTGCCATTGAATGTTATTTCAACACTGGTGATGGGAGCACATTCCTCACTGCAGCCACCACAGCTGGAGTAGCATCTTAGGAGGTGCCAAGCAGCACATGCAACTCACACACATCTCTGTGCTCCAGCACCTTGGCGTCACTCCTCCTCCTCCACCTCACCCTTACAACGTTACCCACCTCTATGTGAGCATTGCCAAGAAAGAGGAAATGAATCACCAGGAAAGAGGAGCCATAGCTATATAGCATTTGCACATGCCTGTGTGTAAGTGCAAATTAAGAAATAATTGCTGCAATTTAAATTGAGGCGCAATGCCTTCCATCATTGTGGGCCTGGGTGCCTCAGTTTGCTGTCCAGGGGCTGATTTTGATGGGGAAATTCAAAGCCCATCCCTCCTCTGGCTTCTTAAAAGTTGTTTATCTTTAAACTGAACTCGGACCAGACAGCTTTTCAAATAGAGTTCTGTTCTCTGTAAATTAGGGACCTAGTTGGGTGCGGAATGGCCTTAGTCTTTTGGAACTGCTTAATTTTTTTCTAACAACAACAAAGCTACTTTTCCAAAGTTTGGATTAAATCAGACCACCTTCATTTTTGCTCTACTACTCATCGAAGTCCTCATCTCAGATTCCCCCAAACTATTTCCATATCCTCCCAAGACCAGTCAATCTGTCTGTGGGAACGAGAACCTTTTTGCATATTAGAAAGCATTACTATGCAGCTTCTCATTTTCAGGCAAAGGCTGTGAAGCTTTTGTTTTCGATCATTCCTGGACTCTTTCCCAGCCTTTCATTTATTCCAACTATCATAGGCTCTTCTGTAAGAATTTTAACCTGTCAACAGGCTCATTAAATATCCATAGCCTGTGCGTCCGCTAATCTCAAACTTTCTCTTTTCATTCTGGGCATGTTGGGAGAACTCTCTGTCTATGCGAAGGGAGGCAGGGAGAGCTGAAACTCAGAAAATTCCATATTGGATTAAATTTCAAAATCCAAATTTCAAACGTATCTGACCAGCTTTGAACTAAGAAACAAAATAACTATACCAGTTATATCCATGAGATTGCAGAAGACATTGTCTGGAACCACCTCTATTAATAAATCTGTTTTATCAAAAGCAACGTTGTTTGAATTATTTCTAATTTCTATGTCAGAAACCATGATTTGGCCAAAGTTATGCCCATTTCCTTGGCCAACTTAATTCAAAGGACGCTGGCCCAGATGTTTAGCAACTTTATGTCTGCCACCAAAAGATCAGATCTGAGCAACAGGCCTTTATTTGGCCCAGCTAATAAAGTGAGTAATACCAGCTGCGAGTTTATTGACATTTATTGCCTTGTAATTCCTGCAATTTCACCCTGCACACATTGCCAACATTCTTGCACCACTGGACACCCCCACCACATATGCAAATATGTACCAAGATTATTGCAGCATATTTCTTTGTGTTCTGCTGATACTTGTGTTCATACAACTCTGACTTATATGGCCAGGGCATGTGGTTTTTTGTGTTGTTTTGTATTCTTTTCTTATGTTGATCTTGATGTCAACCAGTTATCAGGGATGATGGAATTTGTAGTCCAGCAACATCTGGAAAGCCACAGATTTCCCACTCCTATCTTAAGAGGTTTCTTGTATTGATTCATTTTTATAGCGCGTGTGTGTTTGTGTGTGTGTGATGTTTTTAAACGGTTATTTATTTATTTATTTATTTATTGGGTTTGTATCCCATCTTTTCTCCCTTTTTACACTGACACTTGTTTTAAGCTGCCCTGAGTGTTAGGATGGTTATATCCATGGTTGGAAGCAGTAATATTTCTGAATAGCAAGTCCGCTCCACTTCCCTGTGGGGAGGAGTTGCGGTGGACCACGGAGCCGCTCTCCCCACTTCCTGTGGGCGGGGGACTTTGTCCCTCACCGCTCCGGGGAGTCCCCGGCCACGTCAGCAAGCAACAGGCCAATCAGCCGGCTGGGGGCGTGGCCGGGGGGGCTCCCTTTCAAAAGGAGAGGCGCGAGCCGAGGGGCTTCCTTTTCACTACCCCATTGGAACCCAGGGGGAACTCGAGTTGGTCTGAATCGACGGGGCTCCTCCTAGCAGTGGTTTACCCTTACTGGACTTCCTGCTCTGCGGGCAGGAGTCAGATATAGTCAGGTCCACTCAATGCCTACGCCAATACCGCTCACATTCTGTAACCAATAAAGTTGTGGCCAAATTTTGCCCAGTAACATTAACCTTATATTCTGTTTCCTGGTGTTTTTATTTCATTCCCGGGGGGGCGGCTTCGGGGCCTCGACACGCAATTGCTGAAAGGGAAGAGAGCTCTTGTATTTGGGTCCTGCTTACTGGTTTCCCACAGGCATCTGGTTGGCCACTGTGAGAACAGGATGCTGGACTAGATGGGCCAGCAGTCTCTTATTATGTTCTTATGCCTTTCAAATGAATGAATGTGCTTCTGAAGACCAGATTTCAAAATATGCCATGATGGACTAGATTCAGAGGCCAGTTCTATTAACGCGCTGTGTTGGGTGAGATGACTGTGTATATCCCCATCTGCAGAAAATAGCCCTCACTTTGACAGGCTGTCCCAGCTGAAGTCCAGTTTAAAGGTAAAGAACCATAAGAAAGGAGAGAAGGAGCCTTAGAGTTGCTCATCAAGAGTTTGCACCTGGTCAGTGAGCTGAGCAGGTAAACAAATCACCTGGTTACAAGGAGTGTCTCCACCTCCATCATTCAGCCCAGATGCTGAGGTCCAGCTCCAAGGGCCTTCTGGTGGTTCCCTCGCAGCAATAAGTAAATCTACAGAGAACCAGGCGGAGGGCCTTCTCAATAATGGCACCCGACCTGTGGAACACCCTCCTGTCAGATGTCAAGGAGATAAATAGCTATATGATTTTTTAGAAGACATCTGAAGGTAGCCCTGTACAGGGAACTTTTTAATGGTTGATGTTTTGTTGTGTTTAAAATATTTTGCTGGGAGCCGCCCAGAGTGGCTAGGGTAACCCCATCAGATGGGCAGCATATAAATAATCTTTATTATTTATTTATTTATTTTAAGTGGCAACATTAGCATAGGGCAATTGGGAACAGAGAGGGACTCTCCCATTTAGACCATTCATCCGCTGCTAACACTTCTCTGGCCTAATGTGCCACAGCCCCCTTTTTTGGATATATCACATGCAATGCTGTTTACTGAATTCTGCGGTTAGAAAAAAGTTGAAAATGGTGATGAAAATGTCTCAGCCCTCTCTCTCCCTCCCTCCCTTTATTGCACTTTGTCCTTCCTTTACTACCCCTTCACACAATTACCCAGCCGCTGCCATTAATATCCTCCTGCTTCTGCTGGAACGCGGCCGTTTCCCTTGCCCTGCACACTCATCCAAGGCACTTCTCCTGCAACTTGCTCACAGCTGGTTCTCCTCCTCCTCTGTTACTCCTTCAGTGCCTGAAACCAGCCATCTGTCATCAATGAACCTCTCGTATCCATTGATCTTCCCCAGCACATAAACCTGTCTGTGCAATTCGACCGTCCAATCTCCGAGTGCCACAACTAACTGGCAATGTAGGCACACAGAGCCTCTGTGCCATCTCTGCCTGGCACGAAAGAGGAAATATGTAGCTACTAGTGGCTGCGTTGGAACAAACTGCAGGCAGAAGGAAAGCACCGCTGTGCTTTGTTTGAACGGGGAACGGGAATGGCATTCAAGACAGCCACCAAAGAGCCTCAAATATTATACGTCGCAACAGACTGATCCGTAAGAAATTACCAGCGAAGCTTGTGTTATGATAGACGAAGCATAGAAGAAGGGGGAGCCTAATTCTGGACCAGCTCCACTCCACAATGGAAGCAGGGAATTGAGAAAAGGGGTGGTGCAGAAACACCAAATCTCATTGGTAGGCAGCAGTGTCCTCCCTGTGCTTAATATGTGTAGGCATCTTCCTACTTCCATTGCTATATCAGTGAGCCCACAAAGTTAACTAAGAAGCCCACTTTGAAATTCCCAGTTATAACTATGCAAGGAACCCAGTTTTAGAGTCACCAACCGCCACTACAGTTGGGAACAGGAACAGCCATCAGGGAGGGACGGCAGAGCTTGCCTCCTGGCACTGATGTCACTTCAGATTACCAAAAGTGGGAGAGGCTAGGAAGCAAGGAGGTCGGCACAGATGAATCAGTGGGTGTGCCTAATTAGCCAGACCCACAATGCACCAACTTCCTTGCTGCTTCACCCTTCACCTCTCCCATTTGGTGAGCCACAAAAACAGCTGCTCCTGATTGACAGGTGTGATAAGCCCCACCCATCCTATGAAGCCACTCCTACTACATCTTTTCTGGGCTCCACCCAAAATCCCACTGCATCCCATCTCCACCTCCTAAAATCTTTCCTATGTTATATCCTACAAGTGTCCTGGAGAAACCAAGTGTCAGGGACCGTGTGGAGGAGGGCTGCACCGAGGAGGAATGGTGGGAGCCACCCCCTCCCCCTGATCCTGAATCTTCCCAGAAACAGGAGGACAGTGTAGATTTGGAACAGTGGTTTACAGAGGGGCATAGTTCAGAAGGCAGAAGCTGGGAAATACTGGATGGAGAACAGCTAGAAGAAACACGGAGAGAGAGGGTTAACAGATTCATAGTCGTTGGGCAGCACTCCTCCACCGCCCTTCCCAAGGTCAAGAAGAGCTCAGAAAGTCTCAGAACAGAAAGCGCAGAGGGTAGAAGCTCAGATTACAAAATGTAGGAGTGACGTACATTAATAGGAACGGAGGGGGAGTGAGCCTTAACTGGGAGCACCGCTATTCTAGGTAGACACTTTCTTTTGTCTCTTGCCGTGTTTATTAAAGAAACTAACTGGTAACAATTTCATTTCGTTTGATCTGCTTATTTACTGCCTCAGGGGAGGAAGTCGATTCCCCGAAGCCTGACACCAGGGTATCCCACCACCACCACCACCCTGAGAGCATGGCAGCCATTTGGGGCCCTGTGATCTTGAGAAATTTTGCACCAATATCTAGCCCCAACAAGTGCTTTTGGGGGGCTTGGATCTCACACGTCACCCCAAAAGATGCGGTTTTGGGTGCCACGAGAACACAGGGCCCCCAACAGTGTGTATTTTAGACTTTGTGATCTTGTGTAAGTCGCAGGACTCGTGCAGGAGCACAGATGGGAAGCCACACATCCCGGTTTGGGGATTCAGCATGTTGGAGGGTGTGCTATGTTCATAGGTTTGAATCCCAGAGACAATCAAGTTGTTCTCATTCCTGCTTGCAAGCTTCTGGGAGACTGGCAGCTGCTGTAAACAAAACATTCAACTGAGTTGGCCTTGTGTTGTTCCTTAAATTTTGGCACAAAGCTAAATACACATCTTTGCCTTTCTGGTAATCAAATAATAGAAAACCCCATCATATACAATAGTATGGAACAAGAAGGGGGAGGAACACAGTTACACCTTATAAATATATGCAGGAAAACAAAGAGAAAACTATACCTCCTCCTATGTAAATAGCATGCAAGTCTCTTCAGTCTCTGTGTTGTGTTGCTTTGCATTGTCTTGTAGCCCTTCTTAAGAATGGTTCACCCTTCAATAGTGGGAGCTGTTAATGTCTTCTGCTAGTGAAGCTGCAGCTAAAATAAAAACCCACACAGCTCCAGTGGTCCATTGAAAAGCTGGGGGTCCTGAAATCAGATGGATTTGCCAGGCCTATTTACATCTCTGACCTTGTTGCCCCCTAGTGTTTAAATCTCCTTATCTTCAATTGATTGATTCAGGTATTTGCATCTCTGTTCTAATCTCACCTTGTAAAACTCCTCCTGCCCCTTGCAAGTTGCAAAGATCTCAGATGCCTGCTCTGCTTCCCCAGCTGAAAAAGGGGTTGTTGACATGAGTGTCCACTTGTTAGAGTTTTAGTTTTGTATCAGAAGTATTTATTGTTTTTGTGTTTTTAACCATTTTTAATTATTTTATATTTAAATCGCCCTGATATGGTGGTTTTGTTGTTGTTCAGTCGTGTCCGACTCTTCGTGACCCCATGGACCAGAGCACGCCAGGCACGCCTATCCTTCACTGCCTCTCGCAGTTTGGCCAAACTCATGCTAGTCGCTTCGAGAACACTGTCCAACCATCTCGTCCTTTGTCGTCCCCTTCTCCTTGTGCCCTCCATCTTTCCCAACATCAGGGTCTTTTCCAGGGAGTCTTCTCTTCTCATGAGGCGGCCAAAGTATTGGAGCCTCAGCTTCAGGATCTGTCCTTCCAGTGAGCACTCAGGGCTGATTTCCTTCAGAATGGATAGGTTTGATCTTCTTGCAGTCCATCTTCTCCAGCACCACAATTCAAAAGCATCAATTCTTCAGAACCAGCAAGCCACTCCAGTATCACTGCCAAGAAAACTCCATGGACAAAAAGAACAGGCATATAAAAGAAATGGTGGTTTAGAAGGTTTTAAATAAATAAATCTTAATAATAACAGCCTCTGATGGGCTGCCTCTGGTGGCAAAGTGTATTGAGCTGGTTCTGAATGCTTTATAAGCCTCTGAGGAACCCCAAGTTTCCTCTCTTCGAAATTTCAAAATCGCTCTTCAGAACCAAGTAATAAATCTTCCTTGCCCTTCTTGCTTACTTTTGGGGCTCGGTGCTTTTCCAGCAAAGAGGCAATGGCGGCAGCCTAATAAACAACAACAGCACAGCCCCCAACAAATCAAGTGTGCTTCTTCTTCGCAGCACTAGCAAAACGGTTTGGTATCAATTTCTCTCCGCTGCACGTGAGCACAATATTGCCGTTCCATAAATCCCATTGACATTTTTGTGGAAGGCATTTACATAAACAGTGGCTGATTGGTTTTTAAACCTCTGGTATCTTGCCTGTTTGATTCTCTCTCTCTCTCTCTCTCTCTCTCTCTCTCTCTCTCTCCCTCCCTCCCTCCCTCCCTCCCTCCCTCCCTCTCCCATTCTCTCACCTTTTATCAAATCCCCAAACTGAACGAAGCATATGATGGACTAATCTTGGTTAAATTCCATCATTATCATGTTTTCTCCCTGTTGTGGAAAAGAAAAGAAAAAAGGAGCGGAGGAACTCAAGGGAGGAGAAGATGGGGCAGTGGAGCGTCTTTCATAAGGGATGAGTTATAGTGCTGCCTTCATGTTGTGAGGTGGCCTTGGACCTCCTCCTCTCTGAACAGTTCACATCTGTGGCACTATCTTTTGCCACCCATTCCCTTGTCATCTCTTTCTGGGCCCATCTGCACACCAGCCCAGTCCAATCTCCTCCCCACTCTTGCCCACCCCCATGTTTGGAGAGGGTGGGGAAACAGAAATGACAAAAGAGACAAGACTTGCAGCAGAGTGAGGAGGTTCCAGGAGATGACCAGGGTGCGGACCTTGCAAAGGAGTGAGGTCAACAGTGCTGACCCCTGATGCCAGCCCTGGTCAGATGATACCAATTTATTGGATTTTTTTGTTTTTTTTTAATTCAATTCCTTCACATTTAAAATGTACATAACAAAATAATAATAATAATAATAATAATAATAATAATAATAATAATAATAATAATATACCAACCCCCGATGCCAGTCCTGATAGATTATGTATTGGTGACAGTGCAGAATATTATTATAAAGAGGGTTTGTTTTCATCTTATTTTCAGATGGGGAAAATGCACATAACAAACAAACAACATTAAAAACCAATCTTAAAAAAATCCCATAAATATAAAAGCATTTCCGGTAGTGCATATGGTTGGACATTTTCTTGAGTCTTGTTACACTGACACATAACAAAGCTGCTCCGCTTTTCAGTGAATAGCTTATCAAGTTGTCTGCCTTCCCTCACTTGTATAATATCACTTGGTTTTGCCATATGGCCTGTTTCCCAGATTCTTACTATCCAATCGCCTAATTTGGGAATGGCCGTTCACTCCACGACCACCCCAGTTATAACATATTGCTATACAACTGGCTGTGAGCAAATGTTATTACCAGTTCCCATATCTGCTAGTAAGACGAAGTCCTTAACATATTCAAACAAGTGTGTGAATCTGCTTTGGGATATTTTATTATTATTTATTTATTTGTCTCATTTCTAGACTGCCCTACAAAAGAGGTTTCTTTTTGTGACAAGATGCAGAATATGCCTCAAGAATAAAGGGACACGGGTGGCGCTGTGGTCTAAACCACTGAGCATTTTGGACTTTCCAATCGGAAGGTCGGTGGTTTGAATCCTCACTACGGGGTAAGCTCCTGTTGCTCTGTCTCAGCTACTGCCAACCTAGCAGTTTGAAAGCACACCAGTGCAATTAGATAAATAGGTACCGCTGCAGTGAGAAGGTAAACAGCGTTTCCGTGCACTCTGGCGTCCTATACTGTGTCCCATTGCACCAGAAGCGGTTTAGTCATGTTAGTCACATGACCTGGAAAACTGTCTGTGGACAAACGCTGGCTCCCTTGGCCTGAAGCAAGATGAGTGCCACACCTGATAGTCCCCTTTGACTGGACTTAACCGTTACCTTTTTACCCACAATTTGCGATAAGATGCATAATATACCTCAATAATAAAACTGTAAAATTACAGCTATATACAAATAACCACCACCATGACACATGCTCATACAGCAAGTAGCTGAAGATATTATGAGCCCCTGAAAGGCCTAGCAGTGTATCAAACTTTTCACACTTAAGGTAAAATTTTCTTCTGGATTATCACTGGAGATATTCTTCACTTTTTCATTCAGAAATAGAGGTTGCCATTTTCATGATTAGCTTTGAGAACAATGGGTAAGCCACCTTCTTAGACATATTGCCAACCTGTGTTAAGCATTCAAATTCATCTTGCTTGCTTCCCATACTCTGTGCATTGGTATAGAGACAACTGAAACCACAAGTCATTTCCATGAGCTGCTTCCTATTTGTAGTTTCCTTTAGGAGGTTTCTATATGTTCTATAGACGCGGGTGGCGCTATGGGTTAAACCACAGAGCCTAGGGCTTGCTGATTAGAAGGTCGGCAGTTTGAATCCCCGCGACGGGGTGAGCTCCCGTTGTTCGGTCCCAGCTCCTGCCTACCTAGCAGTTTGAAAGCACATCAAAGTGCAAGTAGATAAATAGGTACCGCTCCGGCGGGAAGGTAAACGTCATTTCCGTGCATTGCTCTGGTTCACCAGAAGCGGCTTAGTCATGCTGGCCACATGACCTGGAAGCTGTACACCGGCTCCCTCGGCCAGTAACGCAAGATGAGTGCCGCAACCCCAGAGTCGGACACGACTGGACCTAATGGTCAGGGGTCCCTTTACCTTTTTATAGTGCGATTCCAGTTTCTTGCACATAAATTATCCCCAGTACCAGGTGTTCCCATGTCATCTGTAATGTTGTCTCTCTCCACCACAGGATCTAGTTTACAGCTCTCCTGATCAGGTTTGCGAGACTCTTAGTAAACACATTCTTGCCAACCAGTGTGTGGTGCAACCCATCTTGTTCCAGAACTTCCTCAAGGAAGCAGAGACCATGGTCCTAAATTGGTTTCCGAGGTGAGGGCATTGAATCGATTTTGCAGCTCCAGTGATGGTTCCTGACAGTCCCGCTTCTGCGTGCCCCATTCCTCCAGGGGTTCGTCTCCTGCGATGGGCAATCTTCTTCCTCTCTAGGGGCATCCCACCTGTGTCCCTGTTTCAGGACAGTCTACTCTGCTCTATCGATAAATTCCTCATTTTGCCCAGTAACTCAAATGTGGAAAAGTGGGCCTACAGTTGCTGTACCTTCTCTTCCAGCAAGGCAACCAGCTTGCACTTGTTTCAGGAGTAGTTTTGCACATTCTCAGGCAGGAAGACAAACATGGGAGAGGTGGTGCAGGTCACTGTAGCAGCTCCCTGTCTCTTGGCTCTATGTACACCACAGGGCAGCACTTTGGGCCTCTTCCTCAAAATGCCATCACAAATGCCCCTGCTTACAAGTCCTGGTCATGTGCTCCCAGAGACTACAATCAGCTAAATAGAACATGTTCTTCTTTGCTCCATCAAATACAGTTTGAGAATGGAAGTAATGCTTTCTGGGATATGATTATACTTCTGGGGTTTCTCCTGTCCCTCTGAGCTGTAGGGTGGGCTGCATTAAAGATTTCCCTAGCCTTCTTTACTTCCTCAAAATCACAGGCTATGTGCTACCTCCATGATCAGAGACAGTTGCTGGTAATTACTAATTAGCAGAGTGCTCTTGCACTGAGGTCCTGCTTGGGAGCTTCCCATAGTGATTTGGTTGACATCTGTGAGAACAGGATGCTAGACTAGGTGGGTCATTGGCCTGATTCAGCAGGTGCTTCTTACATCATTTAAAATTATTCTTTAAAATAGGGTTGGGAAACCTAGGACCCTTCAGGTGTTTTTGGACTCCAACACCCATCAACCCTGACCCTGACTATGTTGGCAGTTGGCAGGGGATGATGGGATTTGGAGTCCAACAGCATCTAAAGGACCGCAGATTCCCTAGCCCTGGTTTAAAAGCTACCATTTATGGCAGGGGATGGGGAACTTCTAGCCCATGGGCCAAATTAGACCCACCAGGCTGGCCAATTTTTGGCAGACCATGTCTATCTGTTATTCCTATGAAGTCATACCATGTCAACTGTGGAAGGCTGCCAAGGAAGATTAAATGTTCCATTGCATTTGGGATTTTCCAGTGGCGGCTGTCTAAATTTGGCCCTGAATGCAAGCCAATCAGAGCTCTTGAGTGGATCTGATCCCTGTTGAAAGCAGTGGGGCATGCTTTTGGTGCTGAATTTAAATTAAGATTGCACAGCTTAAGGACGATTTGGAGAACACAGAGAGGCCCACAAGTGAAAAGTGGCTGGTGGAGGGGTGATCACTTTTTGACCTGGCCTGCCAGATAAAAGTGGTCCCTTGCTCCTGAGAACGGTATTGTGAATAGAAAGAGATAAAAGGGGTATCTGGGGCTCCCTTAATATATTCAGTGTTGTGTCATCCTTCATTTCCGCACATGAGGATTTGTCTCCATAACTCATTTGGTTGCCTGGGGTCTTGAACAACAAGATAGTATTCATTCTGTAACAATTGCTAAATTGACCTGAACACTTCCATTAGGGCATCATGTGCCCATTTCAGTTTTGTTTTAATCAGTGTTGCTTCTTTTCTGCAATGCAACAGCTCAAAAGCGCAGGGTCGTCCACATGCTCTTTAAGGAAAATCCCACAATCAGGAAGCCTTTCAAGCTCTCCAACACTCTCCATAGGGCTGGATGGTAAACAAAACAGGGAGTGGGAAAAAGTTGGGAACTGGGTTTTTCAGGGCACCCATGTCTGCATCTGCTACAAGTCTTAAGATCCTCCATCAAGGAGGACTCAGACATCCACATGAGGGGCTATGCGGGTAGTGGATTACACCAAATCCCCCTGGAAAGGAGAAAGGCATAATGGCAGACACACACACACACACACACACACACTTCTAGAAATACAACAAAAACTAGCTGTTATGCAGTTCTGCCTCCCATCTTTTAGGCATGGGTGTCCATGTGAATTTTCTGAAGTGAAGAGAGGGCAATGTAAGAAACTGAAAAGCGGGGGTTGGAGGGGGTGTGGGGCACAGGCTAGTTTCTTACACAGCCAGAAATGATAAGAGTAGTGCCTGTACATTTTGGCTCACATCTCAGGTTCTACAAATGCTAGAAACATACCCTCCTTTTAAAAAGAAAGAAAGGGGGATTTGCATATTGTCGTTCATTGTGCTTCCCCTTGCCCTCTCCTCAGCAAATGTCCGTGTCCTTAGGCAAAGCACACACATTTCTCGGTAAATGGAGAACAGAACTAAAGGTAACCCTTATATTCACACAAGGGGAGATTGGTTTTAGACAGTGCTCTGTGTAAAGAAAAAACTGGATAGCCAAATTGGATAACTTAACCTAGCAGTTGGAGATCCCCTCAAAATAAAGCCCTATAAGATCCTCTTCTTTTAGTCTAGGATCCCAGTGGCTAAATTCAGGATTTTTCAGGTCATAGAAAATGTAAAGGTAGCTACAATGGGCCGTAAGAAAAAAATCCAAAATCCATATTAGGGCAATGCCTTTACTAGGCCAACCAAAATGTCGGAGTTCTCCAAAAGTCCTCAGTTGTGTGCATATTTGTGTGCATTTCACCTAATCTATGAATGTGGTGTGCAATTTTGCAGGGGTGTATGCATTTTTCTTACAAACAATTTCCCCTAATATAATGTGCTCAGAACAATAATTTTCACTAATATAAACATTTTGTGCACACTTTGCCCTAATATACACTTTTTATATATGAAGTTTTGATGGGGGAGCTGCATAGCAAAAGTCACAGTGAAGTATAACTGCTTTAGCACAGGCATGTCCAACAGGTAGATCGTGATCTACCGCCGGTAGATCACTGGCTCCCCCCGAAGTAGCTCAACAACTTCCTTCCCCCTAAAAAAGCTCAACAACTTTGACCTGAACCCCACAAAGGGGGTAGATCACTGCCAGTTTTTAACTCTGTGAGTAGATCACAGTCTCTTTGGAGTTGGCCACCCCTGCTTTAGCATATTGGTTAGAGAAATGTGAATTAGGCAGGAATGCATTAAAATGTGGATGAATTTCTACCCTATCTCTAGCAGCATTCAGCCCGCCAGCCCCACCCTCTCCTTGTGTGTTAGCCGTTTTTTTCAAACAAATCTCAGAAGTTGGAATGTTCCTAACACCCAACATTCTATAACACCCAAGAAACTGAGCTGATGACTAGGGAAGTCTCATTATATATATCAAAGCCAGAGCTCATAAATGTGATATACAGGTTTCAAAAACTAAGGCCTGAATATATCTCAGTTGCTGTTGTCAAGTTCATTGGATTTGGAGCTATAGTGACAAAACCAGTGTCCCCCCCCCCCAGCAAATCAATATAGCATATACTGAAATTAGACATCTCCCTTGTCTCTCTCTGCACCCACGGCAAGTGTTCTCAACACTGTCCAAAGTTGCATTTGTATATATGTGATACATGCATGCAAGCACATTCTAGCAAAAGTGCAAGGAGAGAGAATTGATGAACACCCCCCCCCCCAAGTATCAGTTTAGATGTGATTTCTTTTTTAAAACAAAACACAACTTTGCACAGCAAGCAGTTCGTGCTTCTCTCACAGAATCAGAGCCAACATGGGTCATAAACAACCAATTTTGGGACGAAGTGGGAACTATTTCCAAAGCTGTGGGTGGAGGATGTTTCCAAAATGACTTGCATCCTTCTGACAAAGGGCACCTTTAACACATTTAACACCTACCCACAATGTCCCTTGTGACTTAGTGGTCATTGCTTACAACCCCCTTTAAAAAAAAACCAAACCAAAGAAGGGGGTGAATCTTATTTCATTAGTCTTGGCGATCGTGCCTAAGAGTGCTACAGTTCATGCAGCCATCTGGTCTCACTGTAAAGGCAGGCTGCAGTGTTTGAAAAATTCATCTCAGTCACCGGTTCACAATACATGTCATATTTTACAAGCTGGGTTTATGCTATTCAGTGTGTAATAATGGTTTCCAAATAAGTTTTCAGATGCTATTTTAATCATCTTTCCCCCTTTAAAATGAATGAATTATACTCATTTATTTGCACCTCCAGTGTTTTCTTTTCGCTATCCAATAGTTTCTTAATTTGTTTAGCTCTTCACAGGACTATTTCTGCTTAAGGAACCAGCTTACGCCATTTTCTTGGAAGCACAGTCCACTATATTCAATGGGGTTCGTTTACAGGAAGGTGTTTTCGTACGATTGCAGCCTAAAATCTGAAAGCTTTCCAACAAAGGCTGAAAGCCCTAAGTATTCCTGGAGCCAAGTGCCCTCTGTGGCTGGGAATACCTTTTACCAGCTCAATCTGGTTCGCCAGCTATGGCGAAGGTCTGTTTGGAAACTAGCCTAAAAAGACTGATGCAACCTTCCAGAGTTCATTTATTTATTATAGATCTTGTGATTTATGTGGAAATTGTTCAGTTTGGTTGTGTACTTTTAAATATTTACTAAATGTTCTCTTTATTTTTTGTGACTACTTTTGTTACGCTGCAGTCAGTGCTTTCTCCCATGAAAAATAGGTGCTGAAACTCACCATGTGTGGGAATACACTTTGTGGGTTCCCTTGAACCCATGGTTATTTGTTTTAAGTTGATGTTATTTTAAGTTATTTATTTATGATGTTATGTTATTTATCTATTGGCAAATATATTGATCGTGACGTTGCACTTGGTTATCAATAAAAGGCTGCGGCTCCCCGCTTAGGCACGTTATTCTTTGGTTCTTTTCAGTTGGGGTTAAGTTTAGTTATTGGGGTCTTTGGGTTGGAAGGGTTGGACGGGTTGGAAGCGCGTGCAGATTTAGCTAGGTTTTAGTTTGCGGAAGATCTATCGGTAAAGGTTTAGATAGTTTTAGTTTAGCATAGGCTTAGATCGCGGAAGATTTGGCGCGTATAGATATAGTTAGCCTTAGCATTGCGGAAGATTTGGCGGTGCAGGGTCTGATAGCTTAGGAGCTTAGAATAGTGATAGGTTTAGTGAAGTGTAAAAGCCTATGCGGGTCAGCCAAAGCCATTCAAAGAAACAACGTGTCTGTCTTTATTTCATCTTAATTTAAATTTTTCGGGGTTTACTTAGCCATTATGCTTGGTCGTAACTTTAGCCTTTAATGCTTGGGTATGTAACTTTAGAGTAACTCAGGAGGTCGCAGGTATTTGTAGATAGTTTCACGAGGCATTTTCACCCGGACTACTCACGCACCTTCAGATTTAGCCTGGCGAACAGCGGTCCGGTGCGAGTTTATGCTCCGGAATTATCGGCCGCTCTGTTCGCAGGCCGGCCGGCGCCCGTGCAAGGACGCATGTGGAACGCTGGCCGCAGATCCCCGGCAACTGGAATCCCGTGTGTAGGTGACTTAGACCTACGCGCGGGAAGCTCCAGCAAAGAATCCCCGCAACCATGAAATTCTTACAGTAAGTCACCAGGTGACTTGGGGCAGCCCTGCACAGATGCCTGCGCCCATGCCCCTGGTTCTAGTGCAGGTCAAATAAATGTGTCCCACCCTCCTCATTCTCTTAGATTCAGGCAGATGGCTAGGGCAGCTCGGAAGCGACCTTGCGCAAACGTGCATGCGTGCAACGGCAGAGGCCTGGCTGGAGAGATGAACTGAAGAAAAGAAAATATGAATTGGCCCTGCCACATAGCTTGACACATTGCAACTTGGAGCAGCTAGGAGCTAGGTGGAGTCAAAGAGCTTGTCGCGGGCACTTCAACCCTGTACAGCACCCCCGGACATTTCACGGTCTATGAGTGCTGCACCAACGACAAACGGTCCCCAGCTGTAACCCACTAGACTGCTAACCGGAACCTGTTTGCTTTATTTACCACAGACAAGGATTATGTGAATAAAGAAGTTGTTTATTGTGTACAAAAGCTTGTGGTTTCTGATAAATAAACGGTGTTCAATAAGCTTATAAAGATGGTCCTATACCGGCCTATTACCGCCAGATGATACCGGCCTATTACCTCTAACAGTCAACTAATTAACAATAACAACACGTTTCACAATAACTGTTTATCCTCGCTGCTAACTTCCACCAATGCTACACCTCAGACGCTTGACCCAGCTCTCACTCCTGACTCACTCCCTGCTCAACTTACTTCTCTCACCAACTCTCTCTAACTGACCACAGGGAGGGGTTTTTTATACCCAGGCTGAGCCCGCCCCTTTGGGTTCTAACTGACACAAAATTTAACCCCTACCTTGCTTAGTCCTGGCTTTGGGCTAGTTCTCCACAGAGCTAACGAAAAGTGTAGACTTGCACATGCTGGCTAGCTTCCATTTTGACTTGAAATGTTCATTTTGGGCTTCTCAGAAGTATGTAAAGGCAATAAGCGGGTGGGGGGGGGGAGTGCCGGCCTGCAATGGTGCCCACCAAAAAGGTACCTGAACTGCACTCTGGCATGCTACAGCTGAAAAAAGGCACTGGTTGTAGTTATGTATTTTTTCATGTTGTTAGCTGCCTTGAGCATGATTTGAACTGTGGAAAGGCAGCATTTGCATGCATGTACTTAGCGGGTCATCACAAGGTTGGCCTGACTATTCCAGCAATTGTATCTGTGCTGGATCCAGGAATTAGAAGGGGAACTCACACATTGGAAGTATCTCAGCCTCCAGCCTACTTCCCTAAATGCAAGCACAAAAGAATGTATAAAGAATGGAAACTATCTCTGACTGTTCTGAACTTTCAAGTGAATTGTTTTGCTTCTGTTAACTTAATTTTAACCTAGTTTCTAAAGTATAAACTCTCCTTTGAGGGTCCTTACTTACTTAGCTGAAGATTCGTTTTATATGCACAAGTGATGAATGTGTTCATTCAAAGCTCAAGGACAGAACAAAAAAGAAATCATTTTTGCTGCAGAAGCCGTCAATGCCAACATAGCCCTCCGTTGTTACTGCCAGTTGGTTGTTGATATCACTCCCAGCATTCCACCCACCCACCCACTGTGCCACAACCAAAAAACGGAAAGCAGGGCACACCCAAGCAGGTAAGGGCTGACTCAGTTGCCCAAGGCTACCCTTTGAGTTTAATGGGACAAAGGAAATGGCCTGCTGTCCTTAGGCACTGCTTTGGAGGAGAGGTCTTTCTTCTTGCAACAGACACCGGCAATCTCATAGGCAGAAATGTCTTGGTGAAGGGGTCTAAGATTGTGCAAGGGGTGCATTGCAAGGGAATGTGGAGCTGCAAAAACCTCAATATAATCCTGGTTCATTTAGATTTCCCATATTAATCCTATATACTGATAGCAAACAAATTCTCTGTGCGAACCATTATGCAGCCAAAATAGTGCCTAGGTTTGCAGAAGTACCCTCCCTACACACACACCCTGAAAAACCCTAAAGGAAGAGGAGCTATACTCAGTGACCACAAAATGCAGATGAATTGTTGGGGAGGAAAACCAGGTTGGAGGAATGGAATAGAGTATGCTGGAAAGAAGGTGTGGTTGGCTGAAATCCTGAATTAGAGCCTTCTGCATTTTGCTGCAGATCCCACATGTTCATTTTTATTCAAAGAGGGGAGTCAGCTTCAGTGAGTTAGGTCCCCACAGCATAATTTCAGCTGGGACAGGAGATTTTGACCCTATCTTAATGATGTCCTGAAATGCAAAACTTTCCTTTCTTCAGGGGGAGGGACACCCCCACACACACAGAGAGAGAGTGGTTTCTTCTTGAGTTGGGGGGGCACACCCCTTACAGAGTGGTTTCTCCCAAGGAAGGGTTTTTTGAGGGACACATGGGGACATCTGAATGCAGCCCCGTTTAATGTTTGATGTTTTATTGTGTTTTTAATACAGTGGTACCTTGGGTTACAGACGCTTCAGGTTACAAGCACTTCAGGTTACAGACTCCGCTAACCCAGAAATAGCACCTCAGGTTAAGAACTTTGCTTCAGGGTGAGAACAGAAATTGTGTGGTGGCAGCGGAAGGCCCCATTAGCTAAAGTGGTACCTCAGGTTAAGAACAGTTTCAGGTTAAGAACGGACCTCCGGAACGAATTAAGTTCTTAACCCGAGGCACCACTGTATTCTGTTGGGAGCCACCCAGAGTGATGGGTGGGGTATAAATATATTATTATTATTATTATTATTATTATTATTATTATTCCGCCCTAACTGAAAGGTGTCGGGCTTTTAATTCTGGCTCCATCCCTAGTTTTGCTTTCTTCATTTTCAGTGCCCCCCTCCACTAGCTGCCTTTTGGACAAGAGGAAAGAGTAGGGGGGGAAATACTCTGAGAGGGGAGGACAGGCTGGACTGACGGAAAAGTTGCATAAGGCGAAGAACTGCACAAGTGAGCAGACTTTCTTGGTTAGACTGGATAACTTGCACAGTCAAAAAGAAGAAGAAGAAATCCAACATCCCAAAAGAGGACACAGATTTGTATAATATTGGCATGTGCTCATTTATATGTACGCATGCAAATTTAGGAGTAACAAGTCTCACCCAAATAGACACAACTGAAACTGATGAGTGTGGCAGCTGCATCATATTTCAGCACTGGAGATGGGACAGCATCCCTCGCCGCAGGCAAGGTGGCCACCACAGGTAGGTTAGGTGGTGCACAGCAGGCCGAAGCAGCACACACTGTTCTCTCCTCCAACAAATTGCCATCACTCCCCACTACCAGCATTCATTAGTTAAGACATCTACCTCACCCTACTGATGTGTCTGGCCCTGAGCTGGGTGTAGTGATTTTTGCATTGCCAAAGAGAGAGAGAGAGAGAGAGAGAGAGAGAGAGAGAGAGAGAGAGAGAGAGAGAAGGCACAGACTCACATAAAATTTGCGGGTATAGATGATAATTTAGAGTGGGGGTGTTTAAACAGAAATGCAGCATATATCTCACCGTAGCACAGAGGACATAAAGCCAGACACATAGCCACCTGAACTCGAGTACACATACTGATTCAATGAAACCAGCCAAATTTTTGACAGCAGAACTCTTGCAATCTGTGTTAGGAGACTGGGCAAACGCTTCTAGGTTTCTTTTCTTTTTCAAACCAAAATCCAAACACAAAACTATCCCCGGATGCAATGTTCTCCTACGATTTACATTCTCTGCTCCCGCCCCAACATCTACTGATATATTTTTTCCCCTTTCCGTCCTGCAAGAAACATAGATTTATTTCCCCCTGTTTTGATATGAGCTGGAATGAATGTGACTGTTTATTTTTTTCTCCCTGTCTCTCTCTCTCTCTCTCTCTCTCTCTCCCCTACTTAGATGCTGCTTTGTTATGCCAAGACAACTTTGTGCACCAGACTCATCAATTAAATAGCAGCAGGACACTGAGAGTGGTGTTTGCTAAGGAACTGTTGCTACAGAACAAGCAAATGGAGCACAACACATTGGGCCAAGTGACAGGAGAAGCGGAGGGCATTCTGGGTCCGTGGCTCCTGGCCCAGCAAATATAATTGGTGGGGGGGGGGAGAGAGACACTGTCTCCTTCCAATGCTCCATTTTGAGGCAAAAGTGCTGCCCGAGTCAGGCTTAATACATTGTGATCTTGGGGGATAAAATTTAATTTTTGCACATTTATTCAGTGAGGGGTCTTTAAAATATGTTTTCGGGTGTGAGGAATTCAAATCAGTTATTATTTTTGTGATTGGGCATTGAGCTTGGTAAATCTACGCTTAATTAAACTGCCTCTCAGACAGCCAAAGAATTTTAATCTTACCTTCTGAAAATGTCAGGAAACGCTAAATAGCAACAAAAATAATAAATAATAGAAATAGTATTCATATATAATATAACAGCAAGTACTTGGTAATCATTCTTAATGATTACTATGCAGTTTTAAACACATTTTACATGCCAAGCAAAACAAAATAATATTAATTTCACCAAAATTTCTTTCAAGTTCCCAAGTCATGTTATGGCTTTCTAGTACCCCTCATTTTTTTGAATATGGAAGTTGAAAAAAATTGACATGTCTTATTAATACAGCCCCTCACTGATGTGAGATTTAGAACGAGATATCTATTTAAAAATTAGACGGGTGGTCCTTTTACACTCAGGGTGTTGCTGGACTGATTTGACTAAAGAAGACAAAAGACTGCATGGGGCAGGGGTTGAATGCTGGGAATCTCTAAATCAAACAACATTCACTGTTCATCCTTATTATTTATTAATTAAATTTGTATAACACTCTCCATCTGAATATATTAAGTGGTGCGTGGACATAGCAGACGACACAGTGATTCTCCAAGCAGCTCTCTTTATTCTCAGGCTGGAACAGAACTGAACTGAAGGGCTGAGACAGCCTGCTTATATAGTAGGCTACTCAGTAATATGTAACAGCAACAACTCTCTCTCTAGCTACCCAATCCGTGAACGGCACTCTCAATCCTTCATTTGCATGTGGACCTGAGTGAGAACTTCAATACGTAACAGAATATCTGTTAGTTATTTTGTTAGTTTACGGAATAGAATGCAGAATATCACCACAAAGAAGATAAAAAAAACAAGAACAAAACCGAAAGCAAGCATTAATACCCCCTTCCACAACACATTTTAAAAGGGCATCAGATATCAATCAGCCAAAGGCCAAACCTTAAGAGGAAGGTTTTCACTTGGCGCCTAAAGATATATTATGAAAGTGCCAGGCAAACCTCTCTGGGGAGAGCATTCCACAAACGGAGGACCTCTGCAGAAAAGGCCTGTCTCATGTTGCCATCCTCCGGACCTCTCATGTAGGAGGCACATGAAGAAGGGCCTCAGAGGATGATCATAGAGTCTGGGGCAGTTTATATGGGAAGAGGAGGTCATTGATTTATTGCGGTCTTGGGGTCAAAACCAGCACTTTGAATTGGGCCCGGAAACTAATTGGCAGCCAGTGCAGTTGGGCCAGTTTCAGTGTAATATACCCAAACCGTCTTGTCCTGGTGAGCAACCTGGATGCCAAATTCAGCACCAGCTCAAGTTTCTGAACTGCCTTCAGAGGCAGCCCTACATATACAGTGATGTATTGCAGTAATATAATGTAAAGTTTCCGTGCAGTGCTCTGGTTCGCCAGAAGCGGCTTTGTCATGCCGGCCACATGACCCAGAAGCTGTACACTGGCTCCCTCGGCCATTAACACAAGATGAGTGCCGCAACCCCAGAGTCAGACACGACTGGACCTAATGGCCAGGGGTCCCTTTACCTTCACCTAACCTACATTACCAGAGCATAGATGACAGAAGTTAAGCTATCCTTGTACAGACAGACAACTGGGGCACCAGCTGAGGCTGATGGAAGACACTCCATGCCACTAAATTTGCCTGAGCCTCAAGCAGCAGCAAAGGATCAAGGAACAATCCTCAAGCTATATACCTGCTCCTTCAAAGGTTAGTTCATGAGGTAGTGATGGCACAATTTGCTTTGCTTAGGAGTCTAATGTGAGCCTACCTAATTCACACCCACCAAAACAATGTTTATTCATTGCATTTATATCCCACCTTTTTCTCCAAGCAGCTCAAGGTGCCAGCGCTCTTTTTGTGGGGGCGGGGCGTGATCTTACGTGGGTCACATGATGCGCACAAGAGTGAGGCCCTGGAAGATGGCGTCCCAGTTTTGGGCCACTTTGTATTGGGGGGCATGAAAGCCTAGCCCGGAAATGTCCCAGCTTCTGGAACTGGAAAACTGCCACAAAACTGTTTGCGGGATTCTAAAAACAGGCATGAACATTAACAGGGCTAAAAATGGGTATTGTGATAAGCTGGAAAGGTGTTATAAGCAGGGTGACTGCCTGACTCCCTCAATTCCCAAGAAGAGGCAAAAGGAGACTGTATATAGTCACACTGATGCAATGATCTGGGGGCAATCCAATCTCTGCTGAACACTCAGGGGTCCCTCTGTGTATTTGGCCCATAGTGGTGACACATTGCCAGTGACTGCATCACTTTTCCTTGCATGTAGATCAGCAGTGTGGAAAAACGTCATCCGTCAAAGGGCACAGGAGCAGGGCCAG
Organism: Lacerta agilis; assembly: GCF_009819535.1. NCBI lineage: Eukaryota > Metazoa > Chordata > Lepidosauria > Squamata > Lacertidae > Lacerta > Lacerta agilis. The sequence continues at coordinate 93,794,718 of NC_046314.1, forward strand.
AAAATGAAGGGGCCAAATCTAATCCCAGAGAAAGCTTTACCCGTTTGATTTCTCCCTGTTTTTTTTATATGTGTTGGAAGCTGCCCAGAGTGGCTGAGCCAACCAAGCTAGATGGGTGGGGCATAAATAATAAAATTATTAGTTTTAGTATTAAAGAACAAGAATGGGGACAGTAAAATATTTAGTCAGGCATAAACATTCCTATGCATTAAAGGTGGTATCGCTCAGGTCAGAAATGTTCTGTAAGCGTCTGTTTTTGTCATTCCTTTTAAAAAAAAATCCTGACTATATAGGAGCATTTCTTATTTCTCTTGTATTTTTTTTTAAAGCACTATCAGGCCTACAGTAGACTAAGCCCTGCCCAGATGCTAGCAAATGTATGTCAGCTGCTCTTTATGCTGCTTGCCGCACAGCCAACTTGTTCATCTGGCCCTCTGGAAGATCTGTGAGAAAGAAGAAAAGCTTCTTTTCCGCGAGCATTGAAAAGTCAGTTTCATAAAGCCTTTAAGATTTAATGGATACTCAAGCTGGCGTATAAATAACCTGTTTTACAGGCATGGCTTTATCTGGGCCTTCCTTTATGCAAACCAGAGACTACAAAGGAAAGATCAAAGATTTCAAATTCAGCTTTGTTTTGAAAGCAAAAATTCCTTACTCTGTCTGCACAATAGGGGAAAGGTTTCTAAATAAGACAAGACAAGCCACGCATCTCATTGTACCTTGACTTCCCCCTTTGATTTCCGTCATCCAGGTTGCATCGACAATGCCGCCAATTTTCAAAGGGCAATGAGTAATAGGGCTGCTGTGGTCTCTCCGATTTATAGAGCGCAGGTTAGGATATCTTTATTACTTAGAGCACAGAAGAAACCAGAGGACAGTCTGAAGGCAAGGGCTGTAGTGTTAACTCTGAAGATAAGCAGGTTTGGAGCCGGCCAATAACCGGATGTTATTGTTGTATGACATTAAGCATGGTGTGGAGAAGTGGATAGAGACTTTATATATATAAAAAAATCTTCCATAATACTAAAAGAGAGGACCATCCAACAAAACTGAAGCCTGGAAGTTTCAGAACAAAGAACGGAACACAGCTAAGCCATCAAAAGATGTAGTGGCCTTAAAAGAAGATTGGATGGCCTTCAAAGAAGATTAGACAAATTCATGGAGCATAAGGCTAACCATGGCTCCTAGTCATGAAGACTTTGTTGGACACTGGTCCTACTTGCAGGTAGGAACAGGATACTGGACTAAATGGGTCTTTGGCCTGATCCAACAAGCCTGCCGTTATGTTCTTAACATTACATAGGAACGTAAGGTTGCACCCAACTAAGTCAAACGCAGAGTAGACCCACTGGAAACAACAGGCTTAAGTTTAGGGTTGCCACCTTTGTTCTGGCAAAATACAGGACAGGGTGAGGCAGGGGAGGTTGAGGGATGATTACCCACCCCACCCCCCAAAAAAAATCTTGTGCTGAAATGACTTCAAAGCAATCCATTACAATCTATTGCAGCCTAACAGGATGGCCCCTCTAGAATTTGTCACGCATGCACACACACATACACCCACACACCTGTAAATCTGTCTGTGCTTGGCTACCCAGAGCTTAAATGCATGATCTTTCACACACCCTTTCAAACACATGCATCTGGAGAGGATTCCTAACTTGTCACATACAGAGAACTGTATCAATACCGGATAAGGCATTTTACATTGAAATACGGGACAAGAATGTATTATGCAGGACAAGTGGCAACCCTACGTCATGTTCGTTAATTTCAATGGGTTTGCTCTGGGTATGGCTTGGTTGGACACAACCTGTAGGAAGCTGCATCCTTACTAAGACAGATCACTCACCCCACCTACTTCAGTGTTGTCAACACTGGCTGGCAGTGTCTCTCCAGGATTCCAAGCACATAATCTTTCCTTGCCCTACCTGGAGTTGCCAGGGATTGAACCCATGACCTTTAGCCTGACAGGCATGTGCTCTGCCACTGGGCTACGGCTGTTCCTTAATGCTGCAAACTTTCCCTCTTCCATTTGACTTTTGCTGGCACCAAGAAGAGCAGCTTCTAGGTCTGAGGCCCAGCTCAAATGACAGACTGCTCAGATCTAAGTCAATACGCACATCTGCGCATCTTTAATGTTCAACTCTTTACACGGGCAGCATGTTTCCTGGACACAGCTCTGGCTCAGCTGTTTGGATATTTGGCCCTTGTGCCTGCTGCCACACTGCTGTCACTTTCTGTTTTGTTTGGCATTTTTAAGACAGTAGCTAATGGGGCGGAGGGAACGAGGGATTCCTGGCTGAGATTAAGTCTCCCTGATATCAACTCAGTCATCCTTACGTAAAACAGCATTTAGACAGAAAGGAGCAGGGGGGGTGGGGACCCAGAGCAATAAAATATTGCAAAACTTGAGCTGATATTTCTGCTAATGCAAAGTGGCAGTTTTTAAGCAGGGTTGCCTACATTTGTCACTTTCAATCATAGGATGGCGATTGTGGTACTTAGAAGGTCTTAATAGTCTTAAGAAAACAAGCCTCCTCTCTCTCTCTCTCTCTCTCTCTCTCTCTCTCTCTCTCGATCCTCAAAACAGAGAGGGGGCCCGAATAACAAATGCCCAGACACAGAGACTGGGATTGTCATGCCTTGAGAAACGTCAAGAGTGAGGCCTGGTGTTGTCTGTGCACTTCCTTTTCATCCTGCTCAAGTGAAACTGACAACTTGTCAAGCTTCTCATCCTGTTCACTTAGCATCCTGTTATATCCTTTCACTCTCTTCCCCTTTGCTGTCTGCCAGCCACCATTTCTGTGGCTCAACTTAAAGAAGAAACTATAGGAGAGGCTCTCATGATTGGTTTTAGTCATAAAAGGAAACAGTGGTTTTACCAAACCCATAACTACCAAACCTAGTATATTTACAATTCTTGTCTGTGTGATGAACCTTGAGTTTGGATCCATCAAAATGTGTGATGACTTTATTTTCCTTTCTCCGTATGCCCAACTGGTCTGCATGGTTGGCAAAACTAGGCAGCCAGATGTCATCATCTCAGATGGTGCACACTGTAACCCCTTAGTTATGGAAGGAAATGAAAACTCCCCTTGTTTGTCTTTAAGGAGTCACAAGACTCTCTGTTTTTTGCCTTTAGATGACTTTTCCTATTGCTTTTTACAATTTTTCCTCTTCTTCATTATGTCTGCTCAAGTACCATAATAGCTTCCTAGTTAGGCAGGGAGGCAGGTAGACAAATAGCCAAGAATAACATTATTTCAATTTCTGCCAAAATCATTGGGACAAAAATGGCTTCTTCTCTTAGTACAAATTGATTCCCCCCACCCCCAAATACTGTCTTTTGTCATATCATCAACACTATAGAAACCCAGGTACTCTTAATCCGCAACATTGAACTCTTGTGCAAATCTTCACTGCTGGCTCAATCTACTAATGAAGAAGGAGCAATGCAAGTAAGTATAATCCAGAGAAACTTAGATGTAATGATGTATTATTGAGAAGAACATAGTCTGGTTCTAATAGGCTTCAGGACTGATTCATACTACCAAAGAGGCACAGTGAGAAAGTGGGTTGAGTAGATATGTAACCTAAGCTATGCTTACTGTAAGGTGGCCTCACAAGTGCTATAGGAACATATGCCTTATATTGGTATTCTCTGTTCCAGGTGTGGAGAGCCTTTGACATTCCCCTCCCTGAAGTTGCTGAAGTTCAGCTCCCATCAGCCCCAGCAAGCATAGCCAATGATGAGGGGAGCTGTCATTTAGCATCTTCTTGAGAACCAAAGGTTCCCCATATGTGGTATAAATCTACATTAACCAGCAGCGGCTCTGCAGGGTTTCAGACAAGGGTCTCTTCCAGTTCTACTTGGAGATGCTGGGAATTGAACCTGGGACCTCTGGCATGCAATGCACGTTCTCTACCACCGAGCCAAGGCCACCATTGACACCATCGCTCAACAAAGCAACTATGCTGAGTGAGATATGCTCACAATGAACCAGCTCCACAATCACCATCCCAGAAGTACAACTCAGGTCCTTTGAAACAGTAGCGTCACCAGGGCAGGACTTGGGGACAAAAGGCCAGGGCCCCAGTCAACAGAATAACCCAGAGGGTCACCAAACAAAGCAGGCCTGGGTTGCTGAATTTTGAAGCAAGTGAAATAATATACACATCTAAGAAGCCCACTACCCCATGAGACATTTAAAACCAGAGTCTAAAATTATCTAACAATATCACTGATTTGCCTTAGGCATGCTTGCCATCCTTTGGATGACCACCAGTTCTATTGACTCTTCGTTATAGGATAAGCAATTTAATAGCAAATTATCTTGACTCTTTAGATAAGACTAGGCTTCATCTACTCAACAATGGCCAACCGGCTGCCTCTTGGAGTTCATAGACAGGTTGTGATTGTTATATCATGTGATTTGTCTCCAACTTCTGGAGATGAATTAGCTTAGCATCATTTTGTCCTGAATATGTACACAAATGTGCTTATTATTCTACTATCAACTTGGTAGGGAGTGGTTTGTTTGTTTGTTGTGATGTTATAGCTGCGCTGCATGTTACCTACAGAATATTGACTTTCAAATTACACATTGGAAGTATCATTTAGAACTCTCTCACCACAGAGCTAACCTGGCAACATCCCTATCTTCTTTTCAGGGGCAGGTGAAAATTGAATTAACCAAGGATTTTTAGGGTTTGGGGGGCAGTTAGCCTCTGAATAACATTGATTTTTATAGTGGTTTTATCTGCCTGCTGTGATTTGGATGATGTTGACTTTGTTGACCTGGATTGAAACTTAGCCTTCTGCAAATGGTAGGGTATCTTCCATCCTTGGAAAGCTTTTGATCCTGCTGGCAGAAGGTGGGAGGTGATTTTTGCCAAGTTCTCCCTTCCCTACAACTTCCCCCACTGCTTCAGAAGGCCTCCAGAGCAAATTTTAGGAGAGCAAAAGAGGTTTCGATGAAAAGGGAGAATCTAATCAAGACATCTCCCCCTCCCTTTCTCCTGCAGGAACATCCCCTGAGCAGAGTTTCAAACCATTGCCAAAGTCAAGGTCCAAACCATTGTATTTTATGTGTTTATTTTAAGCTGTTCTGAGAGCTACAGCTGAAGAGCAGATTTGAAATATTAGAAATAAATAAACAAAATGAGCCCTGTAAGGAATGATCATTGGCCCCAGACAGATTATACTCTCTGCTTCTGAATGTGATGATGTTTCTGTACACCTTCTGCTATGCAAACTATTATACAATCTCATTGATTCAAACACTGAGCCAAGGCAGGGCATCATTCATCCTGTTTTTCACATGAGAAATGGAGATGGAGATGGAGAAGTTGTGCTGAAATTTGAACTTGTCAATGTCTTACATTCTGTCCTCTGCCTGGTGCTGGGTCTTGCAAAAGATTATCACTGACAGAAATATGCTCCATGCCACTCTGTGCTATAAGTAATGCAGGATATACATAAATACCGCAATATCATTATTAAGGCTAAGAGAATATATTTTGGTACATGAGATAAGTATTAGATTGATGCTGGGATTCTCTTAGTCTGGATAACATCTGTCTTGCAAATATGCTTCAAATTGCTTTCTATCTATATTCGCCTTGTGTTTTATTATTATTATTTTTTAAAAGGCACATATCACCTTCAAATTTAATGTCTGGTTTGATCAGGAAAACTTTGTATGGATGATGACTCTTTAATTCTGTTGATGGCAAATTGATGCAAAACTCTGGGTGCCAAGACTACAATGCACTATACAGTGAAAGCTCAAACATTATGGAAGTCTTTTGGCACACCACTTTTATACCAGTCCCATTTTTTTTCCGATTTTTGTTTTCAAGACTGCAGTTCTATACCTAGGAGTAAGTTCCATTGGACTTCACAAGACATAGACCTAAGTTGACATGCATGGAGTTGTGCTGGAAGACTCCTACAATTCAGTAAGAGCTGAAATAACTCGGCAATTATGGTCTTCCTGGCCTCCTCTTTCAAGAATGCATTGAGCAAATACAGGTAACCCAGTTAGATGGTGTGATGCCCTGCTACCTATGTAAGTCAACATTTGCCTGGTCCATACAATTTCTTCCTTCTTGCTCCTTGAACTCTTTGTTTTCCATTTGCAATTTCACTCATCCATTCCTTACTATGTGCCCCCACATCCTGGAATGAAAATACGGGAGCAGCATTATTGTTGCCTCCCTTTTTGTACTCACTATGTTCTTTGAATATGTATAATTGTGGTCACAGGTTTTGTTAACCTAACACAAGACTGGCCAGTGTGATGCCATCCAGATATTTCTGGTCCCATCATCCCTGATTACTGGCCATGCTGGCTGAGACCAGTGGGAGCTGGAGTCCCAACAAGATCTGGAGCGTACCACTTTGTCTATCCCTGACCTATCCCATCAAGGAGCTACAACAATTCCAACAATAACCTGAAACTTACTATCTGCAGGCATATCTGACTTGAGATAGCAGAGGGAACTTCTCTCTATCTCCTCACATGGGTGGCACAACCCTGGCTCAAAGCCCAGCACCCATTGTTTGACTGATGCTGGCCTTTAATGGACAACTCACCATAGAGATGGGGGACACCTATTGCCCCAGCTCTCCTAGTTGGCTGGTGGGAACAGTGAAGCCACCAGGACACAAGAGCATCTTGCCAATGCAGTTTCTACAAGCCGTCATTACACATGCAATGACAGAAGGTACCCTTCGCTGAAAAAGTGCTCGCTAGGGGTGCCTACTTGAATCTCTCTTCCTGTCCACACCACATACCCAAAAGTAGTGACAAAGAGACAAGATAACATATAGCCAGGCCCCAAATGTAAACAGAAATGTGGAGTGGTGGGAGAAATTGTGGGGTGTAATCCATTGGTGCAACCAAATGCAACATTCCTTTTTGCCCTAGAGTGGGCACAGCCAGGGGGACACCCGGTCAGTGTAACTTCCTGTTCCACTGATCTGGAGCATCCTCCCCCTGCATGTGACCTGGGAGATGAGCATGGGGCTGGCTGACTCCATAAAAGAGCTGAGTCATGCAGCCATTTTCTCAGTTCAGTCTTCACTTGCTGATCTCTTGTTGCTGCCCTTTTGCTGCCATGCTGCTCTCCTGCAGCCATTTTGTTGTATTAATGTAATTTCGCTGTCTGCTGGCTCTCAGCCAGCAGCACATGAGTTCAGTCTGCATATGAGACGAACTCACACTTTGTTGTGTAACTACCAAGTAAAGCCTGCCTTTCGGGGATCAAACCGTGAACTGAAATGTGAGTAAACATTTACTCAGAAAGTCTCTTGTGTCTTTATTCTTTTAAGAAGGATTAAAGGGGTCACCAGGAAATAATCTTAGCTAAGAAATTCAAAGGAATCTGCAAAGTAGCTTCCAGCTATATTGAGGGGAATCTGCTCTGCTACATCACTTACTAGCGTGAGTGAAGGAAGGATAATACTTATCCAATATATCCTCTCCTACTATCCTTAACATTCCCACAGAAATAACCCAGTGGCCAATCACAGAGCACCCAAAACATTCATTGTTAACCTCTGCTTTCAGGGCTACAAACTGATTGCACATTAGTCCATGGGAGGGAGGGTGGTATTCTGCGCTAGTCCTAAGAGCCTGAGTTGGGAAGGCTTCATCCTTAAAAGGAAGATGCTTGGACTCTTCTGAATGGCCAGGGTTGCCCAGCAAAAGTTTCCTCACACATCCCATCTCTTCTGAAGAGAAGTCTCAGGGGCTTCCTCCAGCCATCTGCCCTGTCTAAGGAATGAAGGAGTGACGTTGCCTCACTCCTCTTCATTGCTGCCTTTGTCTGTTTTCCACATGTTCCCAGCTCTCCTTGGCTCATTTCTATTCTTTTCTCATGAATGCCTTTCTTAAAGGTCTCTGGCGGTGTCTGTTTTAACCCTAGCCTTAGGCAGATTCCTAATTTGTCCTGCACTGCACTCATCTTTCTGCCTCCCCCCTCCCATCCCATTTTAAGATTACTTAGTAACTGCTACCAAAATGATGACTACTACCATGCTGCTATGAATGCTACTACGTGTTAATATGCCAGGCATGTTTACTCAGAATTGAACAATATAGGACTTACTCCCTGATAGATGTGCCTGCGATTAGCATTGTGGGTATTCTTTGGCACTGTGCAGAACAGAGAAATCTCACGGTCTGTGACAGAAGAAATAGGCAAGGCAGGAAAGAAAAATATTGGTTGCGTGATTGTCAAAGGCCACACTCACACCAGACATTTCAAGCACAATAGCACCACTTCAAGGGCGTTGAGAATTGTTAGGACACCCTGGTTTTCCTCCCAGAGCTATAATTCCTAGGCTGATTTAACAATCAATCCTTCTTCATGGAAAACTCTGGGAATTGTAGCTCTGTAAGTGGAACAAGGATTTCCTAACAACTCTCAGCACCCTAAGCAAAAGCTGTCAGAATTCTTGGGGGGAAGACTTGACTGTTTAAAGTGGTATCATAGTGCTTTAAATGTAGGGTGTGGATGTGGCCAAAGACTAGTGGGGAATTAAAAGGTAATGGGGGAAATCAGGTTATAAGTGGGTAGCTAAATTCAGGCAAAGTGTTTACTATTTATCACTCCTGTTGAAAGGCAGCACCATGAAAGGCCAATGAAGAGGGCATTTCATGGCCCCTGAATAATACCGACACCATACGGATATTGTGTTGAGTTCCTTATATCAGAATTGAATGTGATTTTTGTTTTACTGTGAGAATCTTATGCCAAGCTGCTCTGACAGTCTCTCGGGGCTCTAAAGGGGGATAGAAATATTGCTAAATAAACTTATTATGCGACATTGTGGGGGGGGGGGGGGAGGAAGGATACCAAGGAGGCCTCAGAGATGGGGTGGAATGGGGGGGGGCACTGGGAGGCAATATGGATAGAATGACTAGCAGCTCTAGATTCAGTAGATATGCACCTGTAGGATACCAGGGGGAAATGTCACAGTGAGCAAAGGCTGTGGGACTGGTCAAAGGAATGCGCATGTGTGCAAATTGCAGATCTAACAGCCTAGTGGGGCTTCTCGGGTAAAGATCACTACTTCCGTTAACAGAACTACACTTCCCAGAGTTCCCTGGGGGAAATGGTTGGCACTTTCACCAGCTTGCCTACAATGCAGTTACATCCCCTGATAGTGAGGCAATTCCTTGCACTATTGTGGGTGGGTGTTTAGCATTCATTAGCGTCTTTTGTAAGTCTCTTACGTTTGCTTTTTGCTGCTCCTTAAGAAAGGTCCTTGAATCTCTTCCAACCGTTTGTTATTCCATTTTGACGCTGAGTTGTTTATTGTTGGGCCTTTTTCTCTTTTTCATTGCCCTCTTTCCCTTTCTTTCATTAAACCCCCCAGCTTGCTTTGATTAAGCTTTGACAAATACAAGGAAACAAGGACCTTTCTTTCTTTCTAAGAATCTGATCACGCCACACTCCCTACAGCATATGGATCTTTTTTCTCTCTCTCCCTTTCAAGAGCCTTGTTTGGCCAGGTGAACATCTGTTGCTTAGCGCTATTATGAATAAGCAGCAATAACTCTGATAAAGTGAGCTTAAGACAACAGCTTAACGACTTTCACGCAAGAACTTAATCGTTTTTCCTTATCTAGCTCCACCTCCTGTGTTTATCCTTTCCACTCCACACGCAGACACAATTTTCCATTTTGCTCATAAGATCCACTCTACCAAACAATGTCTTTTTCATTCAGATCCCCAGTAAAATGTTGCTTCACCGACATCTTTGTGTTTGCATGTTGCACAGCTGCATATTTTATTTACAGGAAAACTCTGGTCATGTCTGGATTATTATTATTATTTTCTGTTTCATAATGCCACTTTTCTGTGGAATTTGGAATGGTGCTGAAGCACTGCTAGGATCCAGCCCACTAAGAACAGCTTAAGATCAGGAGACTTAAAACACGATTGGTACACACAGTGTGGCGTAGTGGTTAGCGTTTTCAGAGGTGGATTTAGGGGAGCACGACTGGTTCAGTCACACTGGGCGTGGAGCCTTGGGGACACCACTGGGGATGCTGCAACTACATACCCTCCAACATTTCTCTGATGAAAATAGGGACGCCCCATTCCATCATCATCATCACCACCATTGTAATTTTAATTGTAATTCATCTGACTGGGTTGCTCCAGCCACTATGGACAGCTTCCATCATATATAAAAAACATAATGAAACGATAAACATTTTTTTAAAAAAACTTCCCTCTACAGGGCTGCCTTCAGATGTCTTCTAAAGGTTGTATAGTTACTTATCTCCATACCCTCCGACATTTCTCTGAAGAAAATAGGGACACCCTAAGGAAAAGTGGGGCATTCTAGGATCAAATCAGAAACTGGGATAGCTTCTGTAAATCTGGGACTGTCGTTGGAAAAGAAGTGTGCTTGGAGGGTCTGCAACTATGATTTACAATGGAGTGTGAGAGGCAGGGGGTGCCGAACTTTGGCGTCGCACAGGGTGCCGCTGAAATTTGAGTCCCCAAGACCCGCCACTGGTGCAATGGGCCTGGAAACTGCAAGGGAGAGTGTTCTTGTGCTCAGGTCCTGCTTGCGCATTTCTCACAAGCATCTGATTGGCCCCTGTGACAACATGGGCCATTGGCCTGATCCCACAGGCTCTTAGTCACAACATTTGAGGTTTGTCAGTGTAGGTGAATAAGGGGAAGACATGACAGAGGTGCAAGATTATGCATGGGTGAAGAAAGTGGTTCTAGAGAAGTTTTTCTCCCTCTGGCATAATATTAGAACCTACAGCTAAATGGTAATAAATTCAGGACACATAAAAGGAAGTACTTCTTCATGCAAACACATAAACTATGGTGCATATGATATACAGTAGTGGCAGCCAGTAAGTCGGACAGCTTAAAGGGGGGATTGGGCAAATCAGTAGAAGAAAGAGCAGTGGCCAGCAATCATAATGGCTGCAGTAACTCACAACTGCTGCCTCCCCATGCTAGTTTCAGTTTGTTGGTTAGCTTTTCTACTAAGGCTGTTTTCCATACAGTTTGGTACCAGTGGTCCATGTTCTTCTTCATCATCATCATTTATTATTTATACCCCACCCATCTGGCTGGGTTTCCCCAGCCACTCTGGGCAGCTCCCAACAGAGTATTAAAAACACAATAAAACATCAAACATTAAAAAACTTCCCTAAACAGGGTTGCCTTTAGATGTCTTCTAAAAGTCAGATAGTTGTTTATTTCTTTGACATCTGATGGGAGGGCGTTCCACAGGGCAGGTGCCACTACTGAGAAGGCCCACGGACAGGTCCCTCCAGTGTCTGGCTATGATGCGTCTGACTCCTGAGAGTAGGTGGCTTATAAGCTCTTTGTAATGTGAGTGTACGTTATTGTCTTGGAAGATATGCAATCAGGCCAGTTCTGGGGTAGGTTCTGATACCTGTTTAGTTATTTTGCATATTTCTTGTAGGACTGTTGTCCAAAAGGGCTGGATTTGGGGGAAATCCCACCACATGTGGAGGGATGTGTGTGTAGAGGTAAAACCTCTCCAGCATTTTGGTGAGGTTCCTGGGTGTTTCAACACCAATGTCTGTGGTGTTAGGTACCATCTGTAGATAAGATTCAAGGTGAGTTCCCTTCTTTTGGATGAGAAGGATTTAAAGGGAGGTTTAGACCACATTTTGGTCCAGATAAAAGAGGATGCCTTCACCCCAGTTCCCCTGTATTACACACACAGCCCAACAAGACAACAAGTTCTCACCGACAACATACAAACTGATATGGCTAACTTGACCCAACAACCTCTCCCCCTCACATATGCAAACAAAACTCACTGCAGTCAACTGAAGGCAACCAACCATGCCCCACAACCGATCTCGCTGCCAATGAAAACAAATAAATGAATAGAAAGAGATCCTACCCATGTGATGCTGAGTCAAAAACCTACACACAAACTATGTAAAAGAATAAAAGTTTACTACCTCCCTCTCCTCCCCCCCTTCTTCTTTTCTTTGGGGATTACTTGTAGCTGAGTAAGATTGTCTTCCATAAACACGGTTTTAAAAGTGAGTCCGTAAGTGACTGTGGAGGCTGATTCTGGATCCACACAGTAGAGACGTAGGTTTCTGGGCGGGAGTTGATCACAGTGAGGGTTTCCTCTTAGCACGTTCCTCCCTTTCGTCCTGAGTTCGAGCGTCTACAAAACCCATTACACCTTTGGTAAAGGTTGTTCTCCAGCAGGCCATTGTTTCCCAGTTGTCAGTGTTTTTACTACATTTTTTTAGATTTGCCTTGAGAGAATCTTTGAACCTCTTTTGTTGACCACCAGCAACAACCTTATACAACATCAATGTCTCACATCGAATAGAACTGATCTGTAGAAAGGATTTTGTGATCTGAAAATAGAGATGATATATGTATGTTTGTAACCCAAGAAAATCTTGAATAACAACAATTTTTAAAACCCTGCTGCCTCACATGTTGTTTTCATTTTTGCTGTGTTAGCAGTGTGAAAATGACCTCCTCAGGGTGCAAGCCTGGGCAGTGTGTATGGACTGCCCAGATGACAAGAACCCTCTCTCAGCCTCATTGATGTGATCCAAAGGAAAGCAGAGCGATACATTTGGCACCAGCTTGGCTGCAGGAGATGCTGGAAGGAGGCATACAAGATGCCACCCAACCATCTTAGGGACTCCACTCCAGATTTGTGTAGTGTTTACTCCTTAGCCTTTTCTTGAATGAATGGTTGTGATCCCAAGCTAGTAAAAATCAGCCCAAGAAACCAATGAATCTTGTCTCCACTGAAATTACATTGACAGCATTAAACCAATCTGCACTTCAGGAAAGACAGAGGAGAACTAATTTCTATGCTTTCAGACTTGAAAAGATATAGAGGATGGCTAAGTGGGATGCTTCAATAAAATTCTAATAAATTCCCACACTGTTCTTCTTACAGCAATAACAGCTGTTTGATTCCTCCGTCTCCAAGGAGCAATGCAACTTGCATTGTGATTCTAAATAAAAGTAAAGATGAATTGTCAAATGGCCATCAGGCTGAGATTATGCCTATGTTGTTTTCTTTCTCCATATAGATCACAGCCTGAACATTTCAATAAAATCTCGGGGAAATATCTCGTGAGCAGAAGCCAGTCTTTTTAGCTGCTTTGAGAATGTAGTCTCTTCCAAAGCTGACATCTGTGGAAGATTGTTCAGAATGAAATAAGTAAATTAACAGGTCAGTGGGGTGCAGGTGATTCTGTTTCCCTACATATGAGACTGACCTTTATACGACCAGCACAGTACTCCTATTTAATTGCATCTCCCCAGTAACATTTAGTTGAAGATGACAAACGAAAGAATGCGGGAATGACTCTTGGTGTTACTCAATCCCTCACAAGCAGTAATCAAGGAAGTTGAGTAAGGACTAGGATACTTGATGACACATTACACATTTTCTTTATAATGAAATCTACCAGGCTGGTATGGAAATAAAAAAATCCACTCTACCAGGTAGTTATAATAGTCATTCTCTGACATCAAACCCTCCTTTTGAAACTCCTCCACGAAGACCCACCAATTTGATTCCAACTCAACCTTTCACTTACTTCCCATTTTTTTTTAGTTTGATGGCCATCTAGGAGATGCAGTGGACGATTTCCCAACTAGTGGCTTTTATTGTTTCATTTTCTACATTGGTTTCTGTTGCTTTATTAAAGTGAGTCAAATTTTGATGTTCTATTTACGTGCACCATTGTTTTCGTTGTACCTTCAGAGAAGTTAGATAACCAACAAAAAAATTGGGACACATTCCACTTTGAAAAGTAAAGCTGCTTTGTGTAGAGTCGTGCTTATAGACAACCACTTGCATATTAATACAAACATTTAAAAAAATGTCCCTTTCTAAACATCCATAGTCACAGGTATGAACAGGAAGCTGCCTTAGTGAGATCATCAGCCCATCTAGCCCAGAATTATATGCATTGACTGGCAGCAGCTCTTTAGGATTTGGGGCAGGAGTTCTTTCCAACCTTACCTGGAGATGCTAGGCATTGGACCTGGAACCTTTTATGTGTAAGGCAAATGCACTACCACTGAGCTGTGGCGCTTCCTCACACATATAACATCTCCCTTACATGAAAACTCATTAGTGGTGGGTTTTGGAGATGGGCATGCCGTTCCTCTTATTTTGAAATGGCCCTCATTGTCCTAGCCAAAATGCTAGGAAGGAAGGAGAGTGAGAAGGTCCACCTTTTATGAGGATTCACATTTGCAATGATGCTTCTGATGGAAAGCGATCTCTTTTCCTAGAAGCCTGATAGTGGTGATAGGTCTGGAAGCGGAGGAGGCTGTTATTGTGCTATATGAATTCTCTGAACAGTTTCCTTCATAAAGCCTTTTCAAAGGTTTCGCTTTGAATCACATCATCTCCAGGTTCTTCCTTCCCTACTGACTGGCACAGTTGGGGTTGGTTGGTTCCTTGACCCCGCCTGACCTCTACCACTCCCACTTCCTTTCTATTAGCTCATCCACCTTTGTACCCCGGCAAGCTTTATAGCATCAGTATATTCCCTCACACTTCTCCATCAAAGCCTTTCATGACTATGTAAAGCGTACAAAATCAAACCCAACACGGATCCATATGTTAACACCACTCTTCAGCCCTCTTCCATTTGACCCGCAGCCTCCGTTGATGAATTCCTTATGGCTTTGATATCCAAGCTGGTTCTTTACATCTACGGAGGTAGATCAGCCCTGCACCGTCCCTGCTGACCTTAGGAAGTCATCTTTTGTCTGATATCGAATCAAAAGGTTTCTCAACGTCCAGAGAAATGATATCCATGGCTGTCCCCTTTCAACCTTTAACTTAACTTTGCAAAAAAAAAAAAAAAAAGTTCCTGCAAGCTTGTTAGGCACGGCCTCCTCTCTGATGATACAGCTGGTGTCTTTCATTAAATGTGAAGTCTCTACTGCTTTTACTCCTCCCATTCAGTTTCCAATGTGCGTTTGATTCCCACTGCATACAATGTGTCTCTGGTGACTTTTCTATGTAGTGAAATGGTAGTTTTCTTGGCATCTCAAATGTGGATCCTCGCTGTGGCTATATCTTGTGTTCCCCATTGGTGGGAGGCCTGTATTCTTTCTGTCCTTCTCTGGTCTCATTTATTTCAGTGGAGAACATGCTTCAAAACTATCCATGTAGCCAAGCATGATGTGGAATGAGGGATCTGACTTTATTTTTAACTGTAGGAAAGGCTTCCACATTTCCCTTCCAATTATACTTACGAAGATAGATAGATGATAGATAGATAGATAGATAGATAGATAGATAGATAGATAGATAGATGATAGGACAGACAGACAAACATTGTAGGAAGAATAACAACATTTATTGAAAGTGTCTGTTGTGTGCTGAATATTGCATTCCCATGTCTACTGAGAGCACAAAATTATAGCCTAAATGGCCACTTTGCATCCAGTCTGATTAATGAGATTAGTAGATCCTCCGATATTTTAATTTCTTGATTACCATTTTTGGCATATCCCTGTGTTCCTTCTGCCTGCTTCTTTCCTTTTCCTCCCTCGAGAAATGTATGCTTTTCTCTAACATCTGTCCCCAACCTTCCTTCTTGGAGAGAGCACCAAAGCGCAAAATTCTTTTAATATTTTACGCAATGCCTACCCATTCTTCCGATAAATTATCTCAACCATGTCTTAGTTGCCTCCCAATCCCCTACACTGACCTCTTCTCCTGTTTTGTGTTTGGGGAGGGGGGGAGAAAAGACCCTTAATATTTATCATAACCTCCTGTGCAATCTCCTTTTCAATTTCTCATGTTTCCTAGCTTGGCTTAGCTTATCATTTTTATACTCCCTTCACTTTGTTGGGTAATCTTTCGTGTGCTCCTCTATACCTGTTTATAATAACTCGCATATGTGTCCTTTTTTAAACTCCTGATTAGTTTTCAGCTTGTCCATCCAGGCAATGGGGAATTATATAATCGGCGGCATGTCAAATGACCTTTGGGCACCTATTAATATAGATTCTGAATGCTTTCCACCTCTTCTCTCCATCACTCTTGCTTCTCAGCCAGTCCTCCCGTATTTTCCTTTTAATTTGTTGAATTTGCTTCATGTGAAGAAGGTCATAGGTTCAGTCTGCTGCATCTTCAGTCGAAAAGATCTCTTGGGCTGGGAGAGACCTTCGCTGGAGGGTCTAGTACGCTGTGGGTCAGAATTGTCCATGTTTGGTCCAAAAAGGACTAGTCGCCTGCATCAATGTAAGGCAGATACACACACTGGATTTGTAGTCGGGTTAGATGTCAGCCCATCATGGTGATCCTCTATGTTTAGCAAGTTGCCTGTTGCATCACAAATTAGCATGAATTAAAGTGAAGAACCATCTGGGTTCCATGATCACTGCAGATGGTGACAGCAGTCATGAAATTAGAAGACGCCTGCTTCTTGGGAGAAAAGCAATGACAAACCTAGACAGCATCTTAAAAAGCAGAGACATCACCTTGCCGACAAAGGTCCGTATAGTTAAAGCTATGGTTTTCCCAGTAGTAATGTACGGAAGTGAGAGCTGGACCATAAAGAAGGCTGATCGCCGAAGAATTGATGCTTTTGAATTATGGTGCTGGAGGAGACTCTTGAGAGTCCCATGGACTGCAAGAAGATCAAACCTATCCATTCTCAAAGAAATCAGCCCTGAGTGCTCACTAGAAGGACAGATCCTGAAGTTGAGGCTCCAGTACTTTGGCCACCTCATAAGAAGAGAAGACTCCCTGGAAAAGACCCTGATGTTGGGAAAGATGGAGGGCACAAGGAGAAGGGGACGGCAGAGGATGAGATGGTTGGACAGTGTTCTTGAAGCTACTAACATGAGTTTGGCCAAACTGCGAGAGGCAGTGAAGGATAGGCATGCCTGGCGTGCTCTGGTCCATGGGGTCACGAAGAGTCGGACACGACTGAACGACTGAACAACAACAAAGTGAAGATGTGTATTAGTAATGCCTGGGTGTTTTTTTAAAAAAAAAATTAAATGCAACTAAACATGCCTGTGGTGTGGATGATCAATGTCCCAGCCACAGCAAAAAGGAAACAATTGGAAGTGCAAGTTTTACGGTCCTCATAGCAAGAGGAATTTACCATTCTGCCTCCGGCAGTTCCTTTTTGTTAACAAAGTTCAGAGTTGAGCCCTAAGGGCATCAACAAAGAAAAGAAATGCCTTACAGCATTTCCCCTTATCTGTTGCTTTTAGTTACACGGAAGATGAGATCAAGATATTAGTACTTTGCAAAGCATTGCTAATCCAGGCTTTGGGTTTTTATGTGTTTCTGAATTTTGTTTATACCGTATATACCCGAGTATAAGCCGACCCGAATATAAACCGAGGCACCTAATTTTCCTACAAAAACCTGGGAAAGCTTATTGACTTGAGTATAAGCCGGTTCACCTTTGCCGCTGTGGAGGAGGAGGAGGAACGAGCAGCCCGAAAGCAGCCCTTTGGGCTGCTCCTTCCTCTTCCTCCTTTGCCAAGTTTGCATTTATGCGAGCAGTTCAGGTATGGAACAAGCTGCCTGGGGAGAGTAAAGAACCACCGTTCTTGTACACTTCTTAAGGAATGGTTGACTGGGGAGAGCAGGTGGTGGCACAAGCGGAGAGAAAGGGCTTCTTTCTTGCCGCCCCCACCGTCCGCCTCACTCGAGTATAAGCCGAGGGCAGCTTTTTCAGCACAAAAAATGTGCTGAAAAACTAGGCTTATACTCAAGTATATATGGTAGCTTTCAAGTGAGTCCTTGTAAGCCAGAACCTGTATTAGAGTAGAACCAGGGTTCCGTGTACCAATTTGACATGCACCAATGTGACCAAGAGGATGAGATGGTTGGACAGTGTTCTCGAAGTTTGGCCAAACTGCGGGAGGCAGTGAAAGATAGGCGTGCCTGGCGTGCTCTGGTTCATGGGGTCACGAAGAGTCGGACACAACTGAACGACTGAACAACAACAACAACAACAACAACAACAATGTGACCAGGAAACAGAATTTGAGGTGAGGCTATGCAGGGGAAGGAGTTATCTGGAAGCTCAGTAGCTTTTGTTGAGATCTTTAGGACAAAATTTGGCGGAGCACAATGTACTCTAGCAATGGGTTGTGTTTCACCTGCCATTCGGCACCCAGTGGATCTCTCAAAGGCCTTCGTCTGCTGGTTGTATCGGAATGAATCTTGAAATACTGCATTTGGTGAAAATCTAACCCCCACATGAATGCATGAAAGTACAAATGCAAAATAGTTTCACGAGCATCCCAAGGACTGAAAACCCAAACACAACCACAGAGAGAGATGGAGATCATAGGGAATCTGAATCTGAATCTGTGGAATTAGATGGTATTAGTCAGCTCTTAATTTTATTACCGCATATAAGACTGCTAGGCAAAAATGTATGGGTTCTGCAGCTCCACAAGAGCTACCAGTTGATACTGTTTCATCTCAAGTTTTGGAACAGGAAATAAAAAAAGATAAAGGAAATGTCAAGGAAATGAAAATGGCACATCTGCAGTTAAAACATTTTAAAGGATCATGGTTATTAGAAATTCAAGTTTTTTTCAAGTATTAAAAATAAATAAATCTTTAATTCCCTTGCAGATTCCTAGTATCCAGAGCGTTTTATGCAACATCTGGATAAAGGAATAAAGGCAAATCCATTGTGTTTCTAGACATTCCTAGAGCATTGATGTTCTTGAGATTATGCTATTGGATTACTGGTATAAAAATAATAAATATTTTCAGTACTTAAAACTGTAATGCTTTATGTTGGATTTGGATTTTGGTTTCATTTTAGTAAAAGGTGGAGGGCGATTCAGAGTCTTCCTTAGCCAGAAGGATCTATTTGTCTTATATAGAGTTCATTGCTTCCTGACCTACATACACACACACACACACACACACACACACACAACATTTGTGTGGGGTGGTGGTAAATTACACATGTGC
Source organism: Lacerta agilis (assembly GCF_009819535.1). Lineage (NCBI taxonomy): Eukaryota > Metazoa > Chordata > Lepidosauria > Squamata > Lacertidae > Lacerta > Lacerta agilis. The sequence continues at coordinate 93,813,715 of NC_046314.1, forward strand.
ACAGATGTGTGTGTGCGTCCATCCTTGCATTATTGGCAAAGTTTATGATCTGATCTTAGAGATCTGAGCAAGTTTATGATCTGATCTTAAAGTCCTTACTGAAAAAAATCTTTCAAATGTTTATTTCAACGAGGCCTTAATTTTATGCCTAGGACCTTTCCTGTCTATTTTTGTCCTGCTTTCCATTACAGTTTGTGTATGGGCCTGCTGGTGACCCACCAAGATGTATGGTGTGCAATGTGCAGCTTATAAGACAGGGGTGCAGAATCCTATTCAGACTGAGGGCCACGTTCCATTCTGGGTAACTTTCTGAGGGCCACATTCCAACAGTTTTCCAAAGGCAGTTTTTCCTAATGTACAGTAGGTTTGTTTGTAAGCACATTCAGACCCATCTCTTATCCTCCAATATTGCGTGAAAGGACACCTATGAATGCAGCAAACACTATAGAATCATAGAATAGGAAGGCACCCAAGGGTCATCTAGTCCAACCCCCTGCAATGCAGGAATAAATCACTATGATAATCACTGATAAAAATAACACAGTAGATTTCTGTTCTACATAGCACATCACCGTCAGCCAGGTCACAACAGAATATAACAATCGGTCAGGACATCTTATTATCAGCAAATACATGGAAACTCTTGCTGGACATCCAAGGTTTCAACGGTCACAAACTTCAGAACTGGCCCAGAAAGACAATGAAGCACCATTTCTGTTAACCCTTTTGCTTTCTTTCCTTCCTTGCCTGCAATGCAAAGAAAGATGCTTCTGGAGCCAGCTGGATTTTTCAATGTTCTGTTTGCACAAAGTCTTCCTACCCTGATTGCTTAGCATTTGCCCGGAGAGCCGCAGCATATAGAAGCCCATCGTACTTGTAACCAAAGACAACTGTGCCACAGTTAAGCCTCCTGCCCATGTTTTTTTCCCCCCTTCACTTTATCCCTTTTGCTGTTCTCTCTCCCTCTCGCCTGTCGTTGCCATCTTTTTTTTCCTTTTTTTTTTTTACATGCAAGTTGCCATGAAAAATTTGTTAATGAAATATTTGCTTAGAAGTCTGCTCTGGGCTAGGCTGATAACCTATCTGTGTTTGAGTTTGGCTTCCCATATTCTAAATACTCATCTTCTCTCTGTTTAGCTTATTGATTGGTTTGGCAGGAAAAGCAGCCTTGTCATCAGTGACCAAGGTCGAACTAAACAAAAAAGGGACAGGAGGGGAGGAGATGAGGGGGGGGGATAAAAAAAGAAGTTGAACTTCTGAGCTCAGTGAGGCAAGAGTGGAACGTCTGACTTGCCAGAACTTTCCTTAAAGTGATAGGCACAGGGCCCACTTGTGCAACCAATGGGGTGCTTCATGATTTTGACAGGGGAAAGGTCTGAACAGCCCCCGGTCCCGTCTGCACATATATTTAAAGCCATATCAAACCACTTCAAATAGTCATGGGTCGCGGACGCCCCCCCCCCCCGGAAAGTATCCTGGGAACTGTAGCTTATTAAGGGTGTTGAGAGTGGTTTGGAGACCCCCTAGTCCCTTCACAGAGATGCAGTTCTAAGAGAGATTTGATAATCAATCTCTCTTCCCACAGATTTTTGGGAACTGTAGCACTGTGAGGGGAATAGGGCTCTCCCAACCACTCTCAGCATCTTTAGCAAGCTACAATTCCCAGGATTCTTTGTGGGGGGGGGGGAGAGACGACTGCTTGCAATGGTGTGGTGTTGCTTTAAAGGTATAGTGCAGATGGGACCTCGGGGTCGGGGCTCCCAGGCAAGTGGGTTATCATGCCACAAGCAGAATTCCATCGTTCACTCCTGCAAATATCAATACTTCAAAAGTGACCTGGGCATACCAGAAGCTGGATCCGTGTTCATACACATGAGCAGAGCGCCATATATTATGAGCAGAACTGGCAGGGCACCACACCAGAGACCACATCTATACACCCTCCAAGTGACCCTATTTTCCAGAGAGTCCTGAATTTGCAGAAGCTGTCCTGGTTTCTGGTTTGATCCCGGAATGTCCTGCTTTTCCTTAGGGTGTCCCTATTTTCATTGGAGGAATATTGGAGGGTATGGAGCTATGCGACCCCTGAGCCAATGAGATAAGTAACTATACAAACTCTAGAAGACATCTAAGGCAGCACTTTATAGTTTTATTATGTTTTTATATATGTTGGAAGTCGCCTAAAGTGGCTGGGGCAACCCAGTCATATGGATGGGATAATAATAATAATAATAATAATAATAATAATAATAATAATAATGTCCCTATTTTCATCAGAGAATTGTTGGACGGTATGCACCTGTTCATTTACTTTGCTGAGCAGGTTATCCCTGTTGCATTTAGCTGAGGAAGGTATACAGAAAGATCAGCAAATGGGAAGGATAAGTTGAAGATGAGACAACTGCTTTGCCTCCCATTTCACTAGGAAATTTTTAAGATACTCCTAGGTTCTCCCGTTTCTGGACTAGCAATTCCAGCTAAGAGCTAGCACACGCAGCCTCTTCCCATAGCCCATGCACCCTTGTGGAAAGGTCAAGAAATGTTTGTTCTCCTTTTGTGTCATCTACCAGTTGGCCACTGTTGGAATAATCATCACAGCTGCTCAGGAAGCTAAGAAGCTTTTGGCCATTCCCACCCCCACCCCCTTATAAAACCCTCCTGTCCTTGCACATATAAAAAGTGAATTTGCATTCCTTTTTTTTCTATGTCTGCAATATGATTTTTTCCTTGTGCTAACACTTCTTTGGGTGGGGGTGTGTGTTGTTGTTAAGGATTTATAATGCACTTTTCCTCCAAAGAAGTAGCTCCGAAGTAGCTGATGCGCTACCCATTCATTGCAATGTGAAGAAATATATTTGAAAATAAATGGCTCAACAATAGGAATAGGAGACAACAAGAGGAAGCAACATCAAGCGAAATTGATTGAAAATGTCTGCCTAAACAGAAATGTTTCGGCTTGTCCTCCAGAGGACTTCTTTCAGTTGTGCCACACCCCTAAGCTGCTACATGTGCAAGCCTTAGTGTGGGGTTTCTAGCCTTCTACTACTGCTCATGACTGCAGATGAGAGTTCTCTTTTGGCATAATGCTTCTGTTTCCATCTGTGCAGGGAGCAACAAGTTCAATAAGAAAGAGCATGGGCTTCTGCTCAGTTATCCCACTTTTTCTGTACAGTGGTATGGGCTAAATCTAGATGGAGAGTATCAAGAGGGAAAGGCAACAGTACAATTTGCAAGGAAGGGAAGTGTTCGCTGATTGCATTGCAAATATGACGATGTTGATGATGGAGCTATGATTGGCGAGGATACAACATAAAATTATAAAAACTGGTGTCTTTAAAGTCTAATTAATTGGCTGTTTTATGGTCTTTTGCTAGGATTGTCTATAGCCCTCAAATTACTAATATGAATATTGGCCCTTTGCCGATATTATATGGAATCAAAAGTTCACTCGTCCTAAGCAGAAGTAAACCCCACTAAGTTCAATGGCACTTCCTCCCAGGTATATGTGTATAGGAATGCAACCATAGCTTCTTCCTTTTGTCAGGTTGCAAACAAATACAGGCTACATTCAAAGGAGTAATTCACCATGACTTCCTCCTTACCCCCCTCTTATAGCTGAAGCTCTGAAATTCCAAGTACTCTTCTGTTCTTTTTATTTTAACTGCAGTGTGTTTCAGCTATCCTTCCCGGGCTCTGTGTCAACCTGGCACTGCAGATTGTGAGCTGTTTGCTTCTGTTAGGCTGATCTACTTTTTAGGAAACAGCAGCCTTCCTGGAAATGAAATCAATTAAAGTAATCAGGAGGCCTCTAGTGGCTTACAGTTTCTGAGGATCTTCCCTCAGAGGCTGTGCCCATAAAGTCATGTAGAAACGCACACTGGGATAGCGAAAATAAAGAGGATTGGCGTATGTTGTTGCTTGGTGTTTAGAAATCAGTAGCTCTTCCGTTATATCAGGCTTGGAGTATTTATGAATTGTTTTCCTTGAAGTCCGTTGAGTATTTCACACAGGGCAATCAGAATTTCCTAGGAAGCGAAAAAGAGAAGAATTTCAAAGTGATGACCTGTATATATTTGGACTAGCTGCTGAGGTGGTACTGATCCCAGCTCCAGCTAAGTCCACTAACTAGAAATGCTTTTGGAGGGGGAGCAACATTATGGTTCATAAACTGAATACCTCCCAAATTTTGTTCATTCAGCAAGGTTTTATGGGAAAGCTTTGTATCCCTGCTCCCTTTTCTTTTTTTAAAAAAAGTATGTGTTAAAATATAATAAAAGCTTTGTCTCCATGCCAGCTTTTGAGGAATTAAGTTAATGGGAAGAAGTAGGAGGAAAGAAAGTGGAGTTATAATTTCTCTTGGAATGTACTGGAGAGTAGAAACAGGAGTTTTTATTGCGTTGTAAACATTCAGTTCAACATAAATTGATGCAAAGGGAGTTGACAGGAAGTCTGAGTGGAGGAATTAGAGGTAAAACAGGTGGAAAAGAAATAGAACATTATCAATATTATTATTAGTGTTATTATTTTCCTTTTGACATCTTCTGTTTATTTACTTGTTGTAAATAAATTGTAACGTATGCAGAATTGTGAAATCAGAACATAAATAACCAAATAATTTTGTATGTAATCATTTTTATTTTTATTGTTGCAAATGATCTGGGTAATGGCTGAAATTCTGTAATCTTATTGTCTAATTTTGTTTTGTTAATTAAAATCATGCAAATAAAAAAGGGGGGGAAATAAAAAAGTAAGGGCAGGGTTCCATACCCTTGAACTGTACCTATTTAATGCCATGATGTTATGTACTGAATTTATTCCTAGTTCTGGAACTTCCCTTCCCCTTAGCCTACTTTGAGTGACACAGCACTGTCTGTTTTGCTAGGGACCTAGATGAGGCAACTTGGCTAGGCTGCACTGAATGTTCAGTTAATGTTTTGGGAGAATAAGACTTTGCTCAAAAAACAGAAGTGTGGCAATACTACATCTCAACGTTGCACAGAAAAGTGTATTTGAACTAGACCCGAGAAGAAGCCACTTCCTTCTTTAGTGTTTGTTTTTGACAAGTTGTGCAACCTGTGGCCCATTTTTTAAATTTTCGTTGGGTCCTCGCTTAGCATTTTCATCTATATTCATCTGAACTGTGCCCCTCAAAGGCCTGTGCCCTAAGCGGCTGCCTAGTTGGCCTAATGATATTGTTGACTCTGAACATGTGAACACGCCTCCCAAGGTGGCCTGATGAGAAGGTGCTTAAAGGAGACTCACAAATGTATGGCTAATTCTGGAGTGGTGCTGGTTTACACATTCTTGCTTCGTTGCATATGAATTTCCCTTTATCTGTTCCTGTATTGTGTTGCTGACTTCCTTTTTTTTTTACAAAAGTTCTTAATTCCTAGCACTGCAATTCACCTCCACAAACTAAGCCTTGTTGTAGGTGACTTAGTCACCATGTGATCTGCTTATTATTAGAACGCATTTAGTTCTCCAACACCCTAAAATGTCTCTCTCTCTCTGTGTGTGCATATATATATATATATATATATATATATATATATATATATACACTCTGTATCCTAGCAGAAAAGTGGCACATGACCTCCTGTCCTCAAGAATACTTGGCACGAATCCCTGCATCTTCACTGAACTCTATTGTTCCAGAGGGGAATAATACCAGCATACAAAAGTCTTGCTGACACTTCTAACTTGAAACACAAAATGCCATTAATCAAACGGTTGAATCTATTTGGGTTGGGTGGGGGAATAAATGGCTCAAAATCGAGGCAAACACAGGAGGTGATCTTCCTTGGACAACCTCAAGAAGAAAATGAGCGAAAGACACGTTTTAGGACTTCCGTTTTCCTTTGCAGATACAGCATAAAGAATGCACACTAAATCTTCCATTCTACATATGTAGAAACCTGCTTCATACCAGATCAGACTTTGTCAGCCATGCCCCATATTAGGTATTCTGACCCACAGTAGCTGTTCTGCATCTCAGTTAGAGGTCTTATCTTATTACCTCTTAGCTGATTCTTTCAACAGGAGATGCCACATACTGAACCAGGAACTTTCTCAATGCAATACATGTGTGCCACTAATGGGCTCCTGTCCTTTCACTAGATCAGATGCAGGGAACCTTCAGACATTGCTGAACTACAACTCTCATCACCCCTGGCTGTTGAGCATGCTTGGTGGGGCTGATGGGAGTTGCAGTTCAGCATTAGAGGGACTGTGAGTAGGGATCAACTCAGACAAGCAATGGGTTGGTGCGACGAACCTCCACATCAGACTCTCCCCTTGTTACTAAGTTATGTTTTTACTCAGGTGTTCTGGGTCAAATTAACACGCATCCCACCTGTCCCTTTGAGGTCCGTCTGTTATTGTCTTTCCCTTTGTTTAATAAACTGGGAATTTCTTAGTAACGGGGGTTTCCCTGTCCAGCGGCCGTGGCCGGTTATTTCCACTGCTCTGGGCTTTGGGGTTTAACCTCTCTTTTGCCTATAGTTCGGGGCCTCTCTTTGTTAGATCCCCTCACTATACCAGTTGACTAAGCCCTCTTAGCAACTCTGTAGCAATCACAGGTTTTTTCGCCCACTAGCCCCTCCTGAGGGAACTCTAAGACACAAACTATCGCCTTTCAGATTAGTTTTGCCCTTTACCTGAATTCCCCTCCTCAAGAGCTTATATAACCTGCTGGACCAAAAGAACGACGACTTGGCTCAAAAACAAGAGATCTTTATTTAGTACAGAGCATAGCGGTTTCAGTATAGGTTCATGAGCTTAGTTTGTTATCAGTGTATATTCTTCGTTTCATCAACATAAACATAAACACATCTTTAACGTTCCTAACCTAACCTAAACCTAACCTCGCCCCACACCCTCCTTCTTCAGTCACCACTCTCCAACCCTCTCACACCCTCACACAATCAACCAACAGCTGCTCCCTCCTTTTAAATAGCGGAATGTCCCGCCTCCTAAGGGTGTCTGTCACTCTAACTGGGGATTCCATTAACCCTTAAAACTCCATGGGTCTCTAAACAGCCCCTAACTATGACCTGATTCATCACAGTTGGCAATTCCCTTCCTATGCTGGAGGAACTGGTGCATGCCTCAGGCAGAGATGTAGTGGTCTGGGGTCATGAGTAGGGTCAAAGTTCCATTGCCATTTCTGCAGCAGATTCCCTGTCTCCAACATCCTACTGCTAGCCAATCAGATTTTTAGCTACTAAGAAGTCTTTTCACCCTTTGCGGTGATCGAAGCCAATCAGAGTTGAAGGAGGTGAGTCAGCCACTGATGACTGGCTCCTAGGGTGACTCTGGAGAATATGTAGGAAGAACACCGTATGCTTCAAAGCTGAGCATTTGAGAAGACTGAAAATATGAGGTGGTCAGTTTTAAGAAATGGCATGCAAGTTCTGTTACTTACAATGGAATTTCAAGGAAAACACAACTTAAATCACCCAGAAAGAACACATTGGAGCACTCTAAATCAATTGCACATGGATGTGCATAGCAAATAGTGGATCTAACTGAAAAGCAATGCATACAGAAATCTGCACTGATCATTGCAGTGCATCCCTAAGTACTGTTACTGTATAATTATGAAATTATTGTATAATTATAAAATTATTGTATAATCTTTGAAGGGGGGCATGGCTGTGGGGGAGGTGTGGCATGGCAGTGATTATTGTGAAGGGACCCTGCACTTCTGAATTTGCCACTAAACTACTGACCTCGGGTAGGGCTTCAGGAGAGATTGCACATGTGACAATATGCCCAATGCCGCAATTTTAGAGCTGTGCACAAATGGCCTGTATACAAATCTCCACCGACATGGCAATTGCTTTCAGAGTCGTTCCTCCACCTCCTTTTTTCTGGATTGCCGGAAAACGATGCATTATAGACATCGACGCACCACCACCGCATTTTCCAGAAGTTAGCGGCAGCCTCTTGTTCACGTCAATTTGGCAAAAGGCCGCTGAGTTTGTGCACCAGTTAGCTGCCAGCAAGGCAGCCGGATGCTCTGCTCACTGGCTTAATAACAATGGCCTGAAGTGAAAGCATTTTCCCAGCTTCGCCTTTCAGTTCAGCTGGCATAATGATAAGACATTGTTTTCCTCAATTCATATCCCATTCCCTGACGCTGCTTGCCAGTTCTAGGAAGTCATAAGGTGGTCCGGTGTTAGCTTCACTCTCCCCTTGCCCCCTGCAATGCACTCCCCTGCCCTTTGCCCCTGGGGAACTGTACGTCTGTCTCCAGCATCTGCCCTGTCTTCCTTTGGTGACCATCTTGAGGCACAGAACACAGGACAAGCAGATTTCGGGAACATCTTCTGTGTCAGCGCGTTGCCTTTGTTGTGTCTTGAGCGGCCTCCCTCCTCCTTCACTGACCTCATGCTCCTTCTGTCCTTGCAGAACATTGGCCTGTTATATGCCTTAATCTCTAGCACAATCCTCAGTTCCTTTATTTTATTTTTTTGCCTTATCATTTTCATTGCACTGAACTTCCATTCCATAATCTGTCCACTTTCTCCCATGACCATGATGTTTTATACTGCATGCGTCTTTTCACTATTGTTTGTTCCTCATTTTTCATCCATGTCAGCTCCTACTATGTCTCTGCCTAAGTCCTGCTTTCTCTAAGGCCTGAGATGAGCATAAGAATACAGTATAGGGACATAAGAAGACTCTGCTGGATCAGGCCAGTGGCCCATCTCGTCCCGCACCCTGTTTTCATTGGGGCCAACCATGCGAAGCCCACAAGCAAAACATGAGCACTGTCCCCTCGTGTACTTTCCAGCAACTGGAATTCAGATGCATTCCTGCCTCTGACATTGGAGGGAGATGCTTCGCAACTGGAAATCTACAGGGAAGCTTGCTGTGTTATAAAGATGAATGTGAGAGCCTACGTTTTGTTTAGAGTAGGGTATGGTAGTTGGTGGCAAGCAGGCTCAATCTGTTCCTCTTAAGATTGCCATATCCTACCCACTCCTCTCACCAATTCCCAATGCACTCCTCACTCCTTTCTGGACCATGCACATGACACCTGGTATATATGCACTCCCCAAACAATGATAAGCTATTTGTGAAACAATAATGCAGAGAAAGAAAGTCTGGCAGAATAACATTCTGAGGGGCCATTACAGAGAAGGCCCTGCTTCGTATGGAAACTAATCCAGTCTCCAAATAGCTTAACAACTTCAGCAAGGCTCCAATAGCTGATCTCATGATGAGTAGGGGGAGTCTGATGGGGAGGAAAAACTCTCCTTGAGATAAATATTTTCCTTCCTTTGGCATTCATCCTGGGGAAATGATTATCCATTGAAACAGATAATAAATTCCTCTCATTCTTGTGCAATATGCCTTTAAATATTTGTCCTAAATTTCCCTCTGATTTCTGAGCATTTCCCCCCTCTTTCCATTTGAGAAGCCCCTGGGATCTGTGTGTGCATAACTGTGTGCCCTAAAATTGCTGCCTTGGCCACTGATCACAATCTATCCCCTCTTTAGCAGCTCCTGGGTGCAGATGCAAGCCATCTCTTAAACTGCCACTGTTGTTTTGCTTTCAGTACCGTCCAAGGCTGGGCGAATCACAGAAATCCATAAAAAGGCTGCTACAAAGCACCTAATTTTGCTCTATTATTCCTGAGGGACACATTTCTTCTGGGCACATCTGGTGATCACATTATTATGCCCTGAAGCATGAGGACTCATAAGAATTAGATGAATCTTCCCTCCCATGCTAGTTCTGCACATCCATAACCAGAGATGTCTTAAAACAGACAAGACCCTCCGCACTTGGAGGGCACCAGGTTGGTGAAAGTTGCCTTAAGGAATCACTTCCATGCATCACCCAAAAGCACTGGCAAGTGCCACAGACAGTTAACATTTTATTTTTGAGGCCCACGAACGGAGTGGCTGGAAAAACAAAAGGAACACCGGGGAATACATATCTGACTACATTTTACAGATAAAAAGCCCCTATTTTTGCCCTATCCCTTATGCATTGCTGAAAGCTCTTTCTCGCCTACTGCATGCTGTATTCATTTTCTCTTCAACAACCTAAACAGCCAGAGGTTCTGACTTCGGCCCCAGCCTGTGGGTGCCCAGCAGCGTGTGCCACATGGTGTCACAACGTTGCATCACGCCATACGCACACCCATGCCACCACTGCTCTCCGGCGCCACTTTCAATGTGGTGACGGGGGTCAGGTGGCGCAGTGTAGGTGCACGTCCGCGGCATCAGCAGGCCCCAAAAGAGGCCCCACAATGGAGGCAGCGGCCCCGGCCCAGTTGCCGCCACAGCACCAGAGAGCTGGAGGTAAGGTAGCAGGCAGTAGTGGGTGGAGGCCGGGTATGCGCAGTGAAAATTTTGTTGGTGCCCAGGCTCCCAGGAGTTGTCACCCATGTAAACAGCATGGCAACCTTGTGCCAGCAACTGCCTCTCAGGCTAACTTACCTCACAGCGGTATTGTAGGAGAGAAGTGCATCTTGTGTTGTGGCAGAAGCAGTTCCCTGCCTCAAAGAGCTGACCATCTAAACAGTGAGGAAGTAAGAGTGGGGTCTGGGATAGGGTTGTCATATTTCAAACAGTGAAAATCGAGGCAGAAAAGTTGCTGCGCTTTGAGCTATTTTTATGGGGAAATGACAAAAACGCTGCTGCCAACATGGGCTGCCATACATCCGAATATTCCTGAACATTGGACCAATTTCCACCCGGACACTGCTGCCGACTGCAGTATTCCAAATATGCCCAGGAAAATCCAGGTGTATGTCAACCCGAGCCTGGGATAAACAAGATAAAACTATGAAGATTAAGGCAAATGTGGGAAGAAACATGAACAAATCTAGTTTGACATGTTTGGAATTTTTCAAAGATTAGTTCAAGGTGTAAAATGTTGTCCTCTTTACTCATTTTTTGTGGGTCCCATTTTCTACCTTACACCCAGTTTCCTCTCCGCAAAAAGACCAGCTCTTTTCCCTGCTATGCTAACAAATGTTAAAATCCCCCCTTTCAGTTTCATCGGCAAAGAATGTGTTGAGATCACACTGTTCCCCCCTTTCAGTTTCATCGGCAAAGAATGTGTTGAGATCACACTGTTCCGTAACAACGACTGCAGACAGGGATTTAAACGCTGTATACTCTCCATTCATCTTCGATATCATTACAACTTGTTTAAAGCATTTCCGTCCATTCAGTGAGAAAAGCCCGGGAGGCAGCAGGGGCTGTAGAAGGCTTCAGGCTGCTAAATGTTTCGCTTGAGAGCAAGTATAATAAAAGCTGAAGGGTCTGATTTCTGAAAACAGTTTAGGCTTGTTGTGGAAGCGTTTGCGATGAGCAGACTGGAGGAAACAGAATGCTCAGGCACCTGTGCACCTGCCTGCACGGGCCCTCTCAAAGAGGAAGTGATGTCATTAAGGTCGCGCCGTAGTAACAATGAGGAGAAACTGATGAAGAGCTGTTTTATAGCCTTTCTCTAATCCTGATGTCCTGTCTGTGTCTAGAGGGCAAGTATAAAACATGTTTTTCCAAGTTGCAGAAGGAAGTATAAGCGATTAGTACTCAGCAGACAACTCGCATAGAAGATTAATCAGGCATGAAGCTGGTTCTGAAGTGAAAAGTCTTCATGGTTTTTTTTAGTGGGGGTAGGAGAGAAAGAGAACATTTCCCACACGCAGAGAAATTTAGCATAATCAGGAGCATAGTGGGAGGTGTGAAAGTATGTGAAACTTGCATGTGTAAGAGAGGAAATATTTTAGAAACTTCACTTTTGTGTCATAGAATCATAGAATTTTAGCGTTGGAAGGGACCCCAATGGTCCTCTAGTCTGACCCCCTGCAATACAGGAATCTCAGCTAAAGCATCCATGACAGATGCCCTTCCAACCTCTGCTTAAAAACCTCCAAGGAAGGAGAATCCACAACCTCTTGATGGAGTCCATTCTACTGTCAGAAAGCTCTTACTGTCAGAAAGTTATTCTTGATGTTTAGTTGGAATCTTATTTATTGTAACTTGAAGCCATTGGTTTGAGTTCTACCCTCCAGAGCAAGAGAGAACTTTTTCATGGTTACGTTGAGAGACATGAAGGGGAAATTATTTCAGCTTTGGTTCAGCTTTGTTATCAAGCCCTACCCCATGAGGGAGTTGCAAAGTGGCCTTCCTCATTTGCCCAAGGTGGTTTCCAAGGCAGTACTATCACATCTTGTGTGGGGGTTACATTCTGAAGATAGTGTGTATATGCAAAAAAAAATGTGTATGCTCAAACCTCCACCTTGAACCACCCCCGCTCAGGCATCCTTACTATTCTGGAGCTAAGCGCCGAGTGGGCCTTGCCCCCCAAGCAAAGCTTTGCTTACCGGGCTCTAGGATGCTCTCGTGAGATCTCTCGGAGCCATCCAAATTCTTGCGAGATCTCTTGAGAGCACCCCAGAGCACAGTAAGCAAGGTAGAGAGCTTAAAACCTCTTTCTGTGCTAGGAAATCCCTGTGCAAAAATAGTTTTTAAGCTCTCTGCCTTCCATGCATTTAATTTGTGTGATTTCAAGCTAATGGACTTCAACCACCTAAGGTTGAAATCACACATGTTAAACGTGTGTAAGTTGTGATTGTACTGTACTCATAAAAGCACAAGATGAGCCAATGGCCTAGATAGATAGATAGATAGATAGATAGATAGATAGATAGATAGATATCAGAGCCCATTTGATCCCACTCTGGTAGAATATAAACAGAAAATTAAGGTCACAAGGTCAGGGTAAATGAAAATCTTGCATGGGGGAGCGTGTTCCAGAGGGCTGGTGCCACTGCAGAGAAGCCCCACTTCCATTTTGTCACTAGACGACAATCTGCAAGTACAGGTAGGTAGCCGTGTTGGTCTGCCATAGTCAAAACAAAATAAAAAATAAAAAATAAATCCTTCCAGTAGCACCTTAGAGACCAACTAAGTTTGATCTTGGTATGAGCTTTCGTGTGCATGCACACTTCTTCAGATAGTTACTGAGACCTGTCCCCTTATCTTCTGGCTGCTCTACAATATATCTGTTTTTGATGAGGGACCATGTACAAAGCTTTTTGAAACTATGCTGTATACACACGACAGCTTTAAAGCACATTCTAAGCACATTCTTTCCCTCAAAGAATTCTAGGTACTCACAGTTACAGTTCCCAGAAATCCTGAACAAACTACCATGCCCAGAATTCCTTGAGGGGGAAATGTGTTTTGAGTGTGCTATAAATGTATAGTGTGTACATAGTATATAGTTAGTGTCTTCCGGATCTTTTCTATCCACCTGCTTATTAGCATTCTCAAAGAACTCTAAAAGTTTAGATAGACAGTGCTCTCCTTTGCTGTTCTTCTTCAGCAAGACAACTTTTATATGCTTGGTAATTTTATTTTTATTATAGCTTTCCACCAGTTATCTTGGAACATACATTAAGCTAACGAGTCTGTAACTACCCAGATCCCTGCTGCCGGATCCCTTTTTTTAAAAGCTGGTGTTAGATCTGTTCTGAGTTATAGCCGCTGATCATATGTTACATACTTTTGTTAGAAGATTTCACCACCATTTTAAATGAATATTTTATATCTCAAGTTAAACAGCTTAGAAGTTTTTGTTGTTGATGATGATTAAGTGGTATATAAACATGTCAAATAAATATATAAAAGGACTTCAATTTCTTTCAGAACTCCCAGGTGGTTACTGCATGGAGCTGGTGGTTTGTACATTTTTTTTATTTATCAAGAAGGCCTAATTGTCACCACTATTTCTCTCAGCTCTTCAAACTCATCTCCTGAAAATGTCAGTTCAGGCATGGATCACTCCCCTACATATTCTTCAGTGAAGACAGACATAGCCATGTGTGTGGCTGATGAAGCATCTCAGCCCCAATGCCTGTCATGACTCTTGAACCCACTCCTTGCATTAGCTTAAGGAAAACAAAGATGTAGAGGAAATACAGACCATCCCTCTGTGGGGGCTCCCAGCAGCTCTGTAGGCCTCAGGACATAACTCTCCCACCTTCCTCAGTCATGGGGGTGAATTCTTCCCATCACTTCCATAGTGCCTACATAACTGAGCAGAGCCTTTTAACTTTAGCAAAGCTGGCTCCTCAATCAGACAAGACTGAGAGCTGTGTAGGCCCTGTCAGCCTACACAAGGCTTCCGAAGGTCTTGGCTGAGATAACACCTTCCAAAGCTCAGCAAGCAGGGCCCATCGGGAGCTGTCCAGGGTCCTGACCTGCTTGACATTGCCTGGACCTGACCTGCTTGATATGCTTCCACTTCCCCTGCTAGCCCCAGCAGCAAAGGATAGCATCAAGAGAAACAGCTATAAGGAGACTGGTGAATGGAGACGTGTAGAGGATGACCGTGGCTTTTTCTGGGCATATGCTAATGAAGACCCAGGTCTGGTGACTTGGGAAGCTAGAGGCCCACCTCTCATCTGTCTCACTTTTATAACTTTGAGACTCTTCCCTTCACTTTGGTAATAATGTAAAGTATCAACTCAAAATTGCAATGCATGCATTTCATTTGAGTTTTATTGCCTTAACAGACAGCATTAGATTACAAAAGAGAACATTTTTCTTCTCAGTTTTAGCTTATTCTTATGATTTACGACGAGATACAGCAAGAGTTCATAAACTTCCCTGACCCGCTGACAGTTTTTACAGGCTCCTTGATTTATTTTCCATCTCAGATTTAACAGCTTTCATGTGACTGATATTTCTCGAGTCCCGGCGTGGCTGCCTCGCAGCCCGAGAGAGCTCCTCTAATCTCCATGTTACTAATTTAAATGAAGTCTTGGTCTGTTGTTTAAAAAAGACATTTGTCATCTTGCTGAGGTTTACAGATCCTCTTGTAATGTAATGTCAGACACTTCTGAGATATGAGTTTTATAAAGCTTCCTGATATCGAGTGTTGTAAGAAGACATGCCAAGGTCAGTTGGATTTGCCAAACCAGTATATGGGAAGGCGGCGAGGAGGGAGGGGAAGGCTGGCTCACAATGTTTTGCAGAATTGGAAAAGAGAAGTTCTTAAGGAGCTGAGCACATTTAGATACAGATTTATATATGCTTCGAGTACATTTTGCAGATAAACTCCGTGCTGGGGGAGCAAGGGGTGTGAGAAACATTTTTCAACCCAAGGAAAAACAGAGGCAGCCACTCAACAGCTACGAACTTCTGATTAAACTTAAGTAGGCACGCAGGGAAACAAAACTCTTCTCACAGTCATGTGGGCTGTTAATATCGGTGGTTTCCCAGTGTGCTCTAAAGCTGTGGTGCCAGGCCGCCTCATTCAAGAAACTTACAGCTGGCTGGCTGTTTTCTTTGTACCTCTGCAAACAACACAAGAGTGAGCTGCGTTTTTAGAATAAACAAAGACCAAAGCTAATAAGCTAAATGGGAGAGATAAGGACAGTATCTCTCATCTGAACTCAGAAGAGTTCTCTTCCCCGTCCCTCAAAAGAAAAGGGAAAAACATCTGGAGGCTGAGAAACGCAAACAGTGGCAGGGAAAGTCCAGAGATTATTGCAACCTGCTGTGGGTCTGTTCCAGGAGCTTCTGCTAGTGCAGAGTGCAACAGCCAGCCTGGTGGTGGGGACAGACAACTGCCAACAGATGACACTGGAGCTAAAAGGCCTGTACTGGCATTTCTTCTGCTGCCAGGTCAGGTTCAAGGTTCTTGTGCTAGTGTAAAGGTAAAAGGACCCCTGACCATTAGGTCCAGTTGTGTCCGACTCTGGGATTGCGGCGCTCATCTCGCGTTACTGGCCGAGGGAGCTTCCGGGTCATGTGGCCAGCATGACTAAGCCGCTTCTGGCGAACCAGAGCAGCACACGGAAACGCCGTTTACCTTCCCGCCGGAGCGGTACCTATTTATCTACTTGCACTTTGACGTGCTTTCAAAATGCTAGGTGGGCAGGAGCTGGGACAGAGCAACGGGAGCTCACCCTGTCGCGGGGATTCGAACCGCCGACCTTCTGATCAGCAAGCCCTAGGCTCTGTGGTTTAACCCACAGCACCACCCGCGTCCCTTTTGTACACACCCTGTGCTAGTGTACAAAAGTCCTAAACAACTTAGGCCCAATTATCTTTTGTATACCTTTCAGTAGCTTTTGGCTGTAGAGCAGTTTATAAATCCGCTATTAAAATAAGTAAATTAATAAAATCTGTCCATTTCAGCTTCTCCCAGTGCCTCATGGTGCCCCCCCCATCTTAAATCAAATTGGCACATTTCTGCATCAGTTTGCATTTGTTTAGAAGACTTCTTAAAAATTAATTAGCATTTCAGGGCATATTTCTCCCCTTTATAACACACTTTAGCTTAATTTACTGTAGCTGTCCCCCCCCCAAAAAAAACACATGCATTATTGTGCCCATATAGGTATACTTTTTGTATGGGGAACTGCACTGTCAGTTTGGGAGACATACGAATTTTGAAGGATAGCTGTGTTTTTGGTCGCTGCTTGTTTCAGGAGATCCAAATAATGTAGGTTCACATTAAAATGTGAAGTGAACCGTAATTCTCCCCATCCCTGCATCCTACTAACAGTTGCTTCCTCTTTACACAACGGTCATCATCTTTGGTCTAGATTCACCAAAAGTATGCACTGGATTTTAAAAGATTTAAAAGTTGTTAATTTTTAAATGTGACTGTATATAAAATGTTGCTTGGAATGTGCTCGAAACAACCCTTCAGAAAGTCTGCCTTTAATAATATTTTTCAAGGGAAAAAAACCAGAACACAGCCATTGGTCTCTCTCTGAGAACCCATGACAGATGAAAGACGAAGGGTTTCTGCTTTGTTCTCCAAGGTTTACTCATTGAAAGGTAGGGCATACAAGACTTCAGTTGTTGTATATGGAGTGTATGGCTTTATTTTCTAGAACAAAGGCGCTGCTCCTTCAAAGAACACAGAAACAGCACAAGAGAAAACTCACGTTAACATTTGATATCTTTCGGGGGGTTTCAGCTCTAAGGCTTGGTTTTTGGTCCAGCTGAAAGGAATTTGACAGCGCTAATTAAACAATTGATTGTATAGTTCAAAAGACAATGTTCAGGATTACACTACAAAACATTTTGTGTTTCCCACTTTAATTGTACCTTTGTAGATGAAGTACGGGGTGGAATTGAGATTCTGGAATAACGAGCCTGGATTCTCCTAGGCAAATGGTTTGGCAGTGCACCAGGATGGACAGATCAGGCTAAGTCAGTTTTGCGGGTTCTCAATCATAGGTCCATGTTGGGCTGTCAAATTCACCTTTTTCTCTGCAAACCAGAACCGTCTACACACTTGCCCCTCACAATACATCTACAGTATGGCCCAAGTAAAGAGCAGCGTAATGACTTGCACATAGAGGAAATAGTTTCATGTCTTGGAGCCACTCAGAATTCAGGGGCCCCAGTTCTCATACAACATTGCATACATAAAAATCTGTATATATGAGGACTTTCTTAAATAATATTTTAAAAAAAAACAACCATGCAAACTGATGCTGTAATGTGATGTCCGGAAATTCAGCCTGGAAAAATGAGAAACTCAGAGATACTGAAACTGACAGATTTTTCAATCCCCTAGCAGGGGCAGATGGGGGTCCAACACCACCTGGAGAGTCCCTTATTCCAGATCCAGCACCTGGTAGACACCAATATTTGTATTGTAGCTGCATTTGTAGATCACATGTTGTGAAGGGTTGAGCTGAAAGATCTCTCTTCCACATAAGCATGGTTCTTCTGCCATGGTAGGTTGGTTAGTTTTGCTTAGCTGCATTGCTGAAGGACTTGACTTTGGCAGCACATTAGAAGCTTTGACTCTTTGCACTAGGTAAAGTTACAGTGGTACCTCGGTTTACGAACTTAATCCGTTCCGGAAGTCCGTTCTTAAACCAAAACCGAGGTGCGCTTTCCCTAATGAGGCCTCCTGCCGCCGGTGCCCTTCCACCATTTAGATTCCGTTCTTAGACCAAGGTAAAGTTCTCAAACCGGGACACTATTTCCAGTTTTGCAGTGTTTGTAAACTGAATCGTTCTTAAACTGGACTGTTCTTAAACCGAGGTACCGCTGTATTTATTTTTCATATTTATATTCCTGTTTCCCATATGATTTGTGAGTGAAGATGGAGTTTAGGTTTCTTTTGTAGAGCATTGTGCTTGCAGTTCTCTCTTGGCGTCCTAGAGCAGACTTTTTACTTGTTGTTGTGTTTTGTTTTGTTTTGCCTTGGAGATTCTGAAGTAGCATAGTTCCACAAACATTTACTCCAATCCTATCTATCTAATATTCTTTAGGAAGGTAGATAATAGGTTGGGAAGTCCTTGAGTTAGATATATGAAACACGTGCATGAAATTTACATGTGTTAACCGGATACTTTGCTCTAAGCTGCACGGCTATCTCCTGTCCTTGCTTAGTCACCATCTAGCTCTAACTTAGTTGATTGATAAAAATTCTAAACCTTCAACAATGGGTTCCAGAGCAGGTTACGTACAAACAAAACAAAACATTACATTACAGACATTTGGCTATCCAGATCGTGTTGGACATCTAGTCCTATCAGCCCCAGCCAGCATGGCAATTTCAGGGGAAAGAGGAAATATTATCATAGAATCATAGAGTTGGAAGAGACCACAAGGGCCATCCAGTCCAACCCCCTGCCAAGCAGGAAACACCACCAAAGCATTCCTGATTAACTGTAGCCTGAGAAGCCACAAGGCCAAGCAAATAGGACTACCCACCAAGAGTCTGAACTTCATGATCCAGCACAGAAGAGACAAGGTGAGTCTTATTGATATTTTTTCTCATGTCTCTGGCAGTAAAAGAATTGCACCAACTGCATCTGATTCTCAACAGTCACATAAATACAGTACAGAAAAGTCAGTTTCTGCTTTCAGAACCTGCCATTGCAGAAGATAGCAACACCAGGAGTGGAAACCAATCCACAGTTACTAAGTGCATGCAAACTTTGCAAGGTATGCTGAAGAGTTCTATTAAAAACATAACATCAATTGTATGGGATCATTACTGCCTCAGACCGCAGAAGTGATTGTGGCCAGTAACTGCTTTGGTGTTTCCTTGTGTAAAAATGATAGGGGCTGATGGCTGCATTCCAACAGCTGTGATGTATGCACTGCATCCATGTAAGTAAAAACTTTCGATTTTTGCCTGTAAATGTGTAACATATGGCACACATAAGAAGAGCCCAGCTGGATTGGGCCAAAGGCCCATCTAATCCAGCATCTGTCCTCACACTGACCCAGCAGATGCCTATCAGAAACAACAGCACTCTTCAAATCCATCTTCCCATGCAACTGGTATTCAGAGGCATAATGGCATCTGAAACTGGAGGTAGTCCACAGCCATCGTGGACTGCCTGTAGCCATTGATAATCTTATCCATGAATTTGCCTAATCCCCCTTTTAAGACACCCAAGAGGATGTCCATCCTTCCATCTTGCAGCAGTGAGTTCCATTCTTTAACCATGTGCAAAGTGCCCCTTTTGGTTGTCCTGAATCTTCCAACACTGAATGACCTTCTGTTCTAGTAGCAGAGGTGCCGCCTTGTGCCTAAGATTGAGGGGGCCTGGCATGCAGTGTGTGTGTGTGTGTGTGTGATGTCATGTGTGCAATGCATGATGCATGCGTGATGTCGCATCATCAAGAGGAGGCAGAGCATGGAGCCCAGCGCAGCCCAGTTTCATCTCTTGCGCTCCAGACGAGCCAGCCACATTCGGGCTGTGCCCAACCCCACTCTCAGCTTCCTTCAACATTGAGGGGGGCCAACATTGAGGGAGACCAGGGTCTGAACGCCTACTCAGCCATGAAGCTCACTGGGTGATGGTGGACCAGCCACTGCCTCTCAGTCAGTGAGGGTTGTTGTGGGAATTAAATTCGGAGGAGAACCATGTACACCATCTTGAGTTACCTAAACAAAAAAGGGCGTAATAAATAAAATAAGCAAATGTTCTGAAAACACCCCAAATGTTCTGACTTAGGTGAGTTGCTCCCTCTCAAACAGAACAGAAATTGGGAGTTCCTGTTCTATAGAGAAGATTGGGAAGCCCCCTCCACACAGAGAGTTCTGTGTTAACAACCCTTAATTCTAAAAGCATTGCAAGAGTTTACAGCCCCTGTCAAAAATGAGGAGTGACAGCTGGAGAAGTTAAACGTCACTTTCAGTGATCAGAAATGGTTTGTCTGTGCGCAAGAGTGTAAAGGTTGTGTTTTCAGCATTTTAGTTTCATTTCTTCCTCCCCTGTGCTTGGTTTATACAATGGCATGATTAATGTCTCGTTTGTGAGACGCTTATTCAATAGCAGGATTTTTTAACGTTTCACGGGCCTGACTGAGAAAAGACATAATAAGGGGGTTTAAGGCCTCCCTTGTAATCAGAGCTTGTCAAGAGAGGATAAACATGTATTGGAGCAAGCTAGTTACCAAATAGTTGTATATTTTTTATATATATTTAACTTGAGGGCAAATTATGAGGGAACATATTCTGCTTTGTGGCAGACAGCAGAGGAAACAAGTCTGTGACATGTTAGGAACAAACCTCACATTGCACGAGAGATCTGTGATTTGATCTCACAGTGTTTCTTGTTTTTACTTCAGCGGTGACTGAAAGTGCTCGAAATGTTTTTCGGTGCCAGGGATCGAGGAGGTTTAGCACTTCACCCCCACAATGTCTCCTACCTCCTTTGGGCTGCTGTTGGGTGGAATGGGGGAAATGCAGGTAAACTATTAGAACAGAACTGGGAATTATGTTCTGGCCAGTGGGCCAGATCCTTACCTCTTTTACCTCTCATACCCCTCACAGACAAAGTGATGACATCAGGTGATGGGAGACCCCAAGCAGGGTCCTAGAGGGAGGGGGAAGTGCAAATGGGACCCTAAGAAGTGTCTGAGCCTGGGAAGGAGGCCAGTAGACTGGGGAATGGACAGATAGATTGGAAGGGGGGTGGATCAAGTGGGCTGGCGGAGGAATCCTCGGATTCTTTGGAGGAAGTCATGTATGGGGTGGATGTGAGCTCAGTCCTTTGGCCTCACTGCCCTGATACAAATATTCTAGCTGCTGAGTGGCATGATCACTCAGCCCTGAAAGGGCATCCCCTGCAGAGCTCCACCGGCAGATTGCTGGATGGTCAAGCTCCATGTAAGCACCCACTCCTGTGATCAGCGAGTGTGCCTCATAACTAGATCATTCTTCTCTCCTAAGTATAGAGATGGCCATGGTCAGTGAAAACACAAAATCAGATGCAAGTTGTTACGGGGAGTAAAAGGAGTTCTAAAAATGCCAGAATATCGCCTTGGTGGGTAGACTACATTAAAAAGCTGGAAACTCCCTGAAGTAAAATACAGTTCCCACAAGTTGTTTGGAAGTCTTATTGATTTATTGTTTTTCTTATGTTTTTATCCAGCTTTTTTTCAAATCCTGGAATCCAACAGGGCCAGTGAAAGAGGCTGAGTTGACTGAAGAAGGGGACCAACTGCCACCACCTCATTCTTCTTCCTCCTGCCCGTCCCTCATGTCTCCTCGGGTTCTTTTTCTCTTTCTTTTTGCCACCACAGCGGTGGCAGCTCTCCTTCTCCACCCTGCTGTGCTACGAGAAATTGGCCACTGAGGCAAAGCAAGCTTCTGACCATCCTACCCAGAATGCATCACTCTGAGAATGGACCCCTCCTCTCGGGCCTTTCCCAGTGTGAGGCTGGGTGGCAGAGGAGGAGAACCTGCGGCAATAGGAGAAAGCGATAGTCTCCAACTTGGGTGGCTTAAAAGAGGATTAGAGAAGTTCACAGAGAATAAGTCTCTCAATGGCTGCCAGCCAGGATGGCTATGTTTTCTGCCTCTGTAATGCTTCTGAAACCACAGGAGTGCTGTACTATGCTCAGTTCCTGCTTGTGGATTTCCCAGAGGCATCTGGTTGGCCACTGTGAGAACCGGATGCTGGACGAGATGGGTCATTGGCCAAATCCAGCAGGACTTTTATGTTCTCATGAGCCTCTTGCAGAAGACTTGCAAAGGCGACCGCAGCCCATATGAGGTTCCAGTGGGCCCAGGTCAGCAGCAAGGCAAGCAAGAGGCGGGCAGCACCAATTTGGTGCCTGGACTAGCCCTGAAGGCAGCATAGGTGTGGTCCCTAGGCAGTCCCCCATCCAGGCACTGACCAGTCCCAGACCTGCTTAGCTTCAGAAAGGTGCTGGCCTCACATGCCTTCAGACCATACCCGGGGACTTCCACTTGTTCAGGAAATAAGAACCTGCACTCTCTTCTCTGTTTTCGACTTTACTTTGACAGCAGCTTTAAAACAATTAGCAAGCAGGTGCTGCCTGGTTAACAGCATGTGTGCACGTGTGTGCTAGTTCTGCATCTTTGTCTGCCGTTGGTGCCGTTTCATTAACTGAATCTTTTTAATTAGCAAAACATCTGCCAACTCCTGCAGTCTGTCAGGGAGCCCCATGGATGTTCTCTTTGTTGTACCTTTTTACAACATATGCCAACAGGTGGAATGAAAACTTGTTGTTTGTATCTTTGGGGTTTATGAGTAGGTGAGAGGAGGCTCAATTATATATTTACTTATACATCTCTCTGTTCTGCTCCCCATATATTAATATCTGTAAAACCTTATCTCTTCTAGTTTTACAATAGTTATCCCCACCTCTGTCCTAAACACATTATTCAGAACAAAGTGCAGACAAAATCTATTGTTGCTGTTTTGGTTCCCAGAATATGTATTATCTTCACACTGAATTGGCTTTTTTTGCTGCCCATGATGCCATCATGCAGGGAACTCTGATTGGCTATGGTGTGCCATCACTGTTTTTAGGAAGCAGCTAACGTAGATGGCTCTGCTTGACTCACCTTTATTTGCAATCACTTTTTCCACTCCTTGTGAGCATTCAGAGCTTTTAAACAATGATATGGCATTGTGAAAAGCTGGTGGCTATTGTTCTAATTGTTCTACAGCCATGATGTTGTTGTTGTTGTTCAGTCGTTCAGTCGTGTCCGACTCTTCGTGACCCCATGGACCAGAGCACGCCAGGCACGCCTATCATTCACTGCCTCCCGCAGTTTGGCCAAACTCATGTTAGTAGCTTCGAGAATACTGTCCAACCATCTCATCCTTTGTCGTCCCCTTCTCCTTGTGCCCTCCATCTTTCCCAACATCAGGGTCTTTTCCAGGGAGTCTTCTCTTCTCATGAGGTGGCCAAAGTACTGGAGCCTCAACTTCAGGATCTGTCCTTCTAGTGAGCACTCAGGGCCGATTTCCTTGAGAATGGATAGGTTTGATCTTCTTGCAGTCCATGGGACTCTCAAGAGTCTCCTCCAGCACCATAATTCAAAAGCATCAATTCTTCGGCGATCAGCCTTCTTGATGGTCCAGCTCTCACTTCCGTACATTACTACTGGGAAAACCATAGCTTTAACTATACGGACCTTTGTTGGCAAGGTGATGTCTTTGCTTTTTAAGATGCTGTCTAGGTTTGTCATTGCTTTCCTCCCAAGAAGCAGGCGTCTTCTAATTTCGTGACTGCTGTCACCATCTGCAGTGATCATGGAACCCAAGAAAGTGAAATCTCTCACTGCCTCCATTTCTTCCCCTTCTATTTGCCAGGAGGTGATGGGACCAGTGGCCATGATCTTAGTTTTTTTGATGTTGAGCTTCAGACCATATTTTGCGCTTTCCTCTTTCACCCTCATTAAAAGGTTCTTCAATTCCTCCTCACTTTCTGCCATCAAGGTTGTATCATCAGCATATCTGAGGTTGTTGATATTTTTTCCGGCAATCTTAATTCCGATTTGGGATTCATCCAGCCCAGCCTTTCGCATGATGAATTCTGCATATAAGTTAAATAAGCAGGGAGACAATATACAGCCTTGTCTTACTCCTTTCCCAATTTTGAACCAATCAGTTATTCCATATCCAGTTCTAACTGTAGCTTCTTGTCCCAAATAGAGATTTCTCAGGAGACAGATGAGGTGATCCGGCACTCCCATTTCTTTAAGAACTTTCCATAGTTTGCTGTGGTCGACACAGTCAAATGCTTTTGCGTAGTCAATGAAGCAGAAGTAGATGTTTTTCTGGAACTCTCTAGCTTTCTCCATAATCCAGCGCATGTTTGCAATTTGGTCTCTGGTTCCTCTGCCCCTTCGAAATCCAGCTTGCACTTCTGGGAGTTCTCGGTCCACGTACTGCTTAAGCCTGCCTTGTAGAATTTTAAGCATAACCTTGCTAGAGTGTGAAATGAGTGCAATTGTGCGGTAGTTAGAGCATTCTTTGGCACTGCCCTTCTTTGGGATTGGGATGTAAACTGATCTTCTCCAATCCTCTGGCCACTGCTGAGTTTTCCAAACTTGTTGGCATATTGAGTGTAGCACCTTAACAGCATCATCTTTTAGGATTTTAAATAGTTCAGCTGGAATATCATCACTTCCACTGGCCTTGTTGTTAGCAAGGCTTTCTAAGGCCCATTTGACTTCACTCTCCAGGATGTCTGGCTCAAGGTCAGCAACCACACTACCTGGGGTGCATGAGACCTCTATATCTTTCTGGTATAGTTCCTCTGTGTATTCTTGCCACCTCTTCTTGATGTCTTCTGCTTCTGTTAGGTCCTTTCCACTTTTGTCCTTAATTGTGGTAATCTTTGTACGAAATGTTCCTTTCATATCTCCAATTTTCTTGAACAGATCTCTTGTTTTTCCCATTCTGTTAGTTTCCTCTATTTCTTTGCATTGCTCGTTTAGAAAGGCCCTCTTGTCTCTCCTTGCTATTCTTTGGAAATCTGCATTCAATTTCCTGTATCTTTCACTATCTCCCTCGCATTTTGCTTGCCTTCTCTCCCCCGCTATTTTTAAGGCCTCATTGGACAGCCACTTTGCTTTCTTGCATTTCTTTTTCATTGGGATGGTTTTCGTTGCTGCCTCCTGTATAATGTTACGAGCCTCCATCCACAGTTCTTCAGGCACTCTATCCACCAAATCTAAGTCCTTAAACCTGTTTTTCACTTCAACTGTGTATTCATAAGGAATTTGATTTAGATTGTATCTTACTGGCCCAGTGGTTTTTCCTACTTTCTTCAGTTTAAGCTGGAATTTTGCTATAAGAAGCTGATGATCAGAGCCACAGTCAGCTCCAGGTCTTGTTTTTGCTGAGTGTATAGAGCTTCTCCATCTTTGGCTGCAGAGAATATAATCAATCTGATTTCGATGTCGCCCATCTGGTGATGTCCATGTGTAGAGTCGTCTCTTGTGTTGTTGGAAAAGAGTGTTTGTGATGACCAGCTTGTTCTCCTGACAGAACTCTATTAGCCTTTGCCCTGCTTCATTTTGAACTCCAAGGCCAAACTTGCCAGTTGTTCCTTTTATCTCTTGACTCCCTACTTTAGCATTCCAATCCCCTATAATGAGAAGAACATCCTTCTTTGGTGTCATTTCTATAAGGTGTTGTAAGTCTTCATAGAATTGGTCAATTTCAGTTTCTTCAGCACTGGAAGTTGGTGCATAAACTTGGATTACTGTGATGTTAAAAGGACTGCCTTGGATTCGTATCGAGATCAATCTATCATTTTTGAAATTGCATCCCAGTACAGCTTTCGCCACTCTTTTGTTGACTATGAGGGCCACTCCATTTCTTTTACGGGATTCCTGCCCGCAGTAGTAGATATGATAGTCATCTGAACTGAATTCGCCCATTCCCGTCCATTTTAGTTCACTGATGCCTAGGATGTCAATGTTTATTCTTGCCATCTCATTTTTGACCACATCCAGCTTACCAAGGTTCATGGTTCTTACATTCCAGGTTCCTATGCAATACTTTTCTTTACAGCATTGGACTTTCCTTTCGCTTCCAGGCATATCCGCAACTGAGTGTCCTTTCGGCTTTGGCCCAGCCGCTTCATCAGCTTTGGATCTACTTGTACTTGTCCTCCGCTCTTCCCCAGTAGCATGTTGGACGCCTTCCGACCTGAGGGGCTCATCTTCCAGCGTCATATCTTTTATATGCCTGTTGTCTTTGTCCATGGAGTTTTCTTGGCAGGGATACTGGAGTGGGTTGCCAGTTCCTCCTCCAGGTGGATCACGTTTGGTCCAAACTCTCCACTATGACCTGTCCATCTTGGGTGGCCCTGCACGGCATAGCTCATAGCTTCCCTGAGTAATTCAAGCCCCTTCGCCACGACAAGGCAGTGATCCATGAAGGGGACAGCCATGATACTGTACATTTTATATGTACTGTAAGCTGGTCAGAGTGGCTGGGGAAACCCAGCCAGATGGGTAGGGTATACTTATACTTATTATTATTATTATTATTATTATTATTATTATTATTATTATGCCTGAAACTAGCATTTGCAAACTTGTCTTCATTCCCAGCCATTTAGCAATCCAGATATTTGACTTTGCCTCCAGTGCCTAGTCTACTGCATAACTGCCAGGTACAGACCCAACATTTCATTTGCCTGTATATATTTATAAGGTTTATTGGTGAAGATAAAAGCAAGCTGAGGGGAAGGATGAGGTTCTGCACATGTCTGGCATTGGAAGAGGAAGGGATCGGCAAAGAAGCCATCTTTTGACATTGCCTGACCCTTGCAGCCTACAATGGTCCATTCAGTTAAGAATCATTTTGCCATTGTGAACGAAACTTCTTTTGTGATCACCATGCTTAAAAAATAATTGGAGCATGAAAGACAGCTAGATAGAAAAAAAAACGGTGCCTACAATATCCCTTTGCAAGAATAAAGGTTTCCTGAAGCTGTTCAAACAGGTAAGAACAAGGACAAACAGGAACTCTTCTGTGAGAAGACATCCAGCTCTCCCACCTGTTTCATTGCTGCCCACATAGCCTGAAGGGGTGTTCCTCTGCTTGGCATAATAATAATAATAATAATAATAATAATAATAATAATAATAATAAATTATTTATTTATTATTTATACCCCACCCATCTGGCTGGGTTTCCCCAGCCATTCTGTACGGCTTCCAACAGAACACTAAAATGCAATAATCTATTAAACATTAAAAGCCTCCCTAAAGTGATGCCTGTCTCCCATTTTAAAGAAGATGAGTCATTTATGGGGGGGGGGAGGCAGTTGGGACGGGAAAGCTGCCGACAGTGGCTAGAGCACAACTAGGGAATATGGCCCTATAAACATGGTTGGCCGGGGATTGAACTTGGGACGTTTTGCAGACAAACAGATGCTCTATCACTGAGCTACCTGAGGCCCTTCCCCTCAGTCTTCAAACCCTTGAGGGAAAGTGGCTGGTGCACAGAAAAAGCGGAGGGTGGGGCAAGCATCATTTCCTCCCCCTTGCTGTTGTTCCACTACAAAACCCTCCCCTCACCATGCTCGGCATATAGGCAGGAAAACGCAAAACATGGGCTGGGACTGCCATGTTTCCTGCTGTTCCCCACACAGAAGGAGAGTATGAATGGAGAAAGTGATGGGGGCACACAATTCAAACTGAACCTGTTTACAGCAGGGGCACTATGATCCCTGGATATTTTTTTCTGAAAACTGGGACTTCTCATGCTATGTCTTTAGCAACAGTTGTATTCCTCCAGAGATCCTCAACCTGCTTCTACTGCAGGGCTTCCTCCCTCAGAAATACTATTGTTACAAGAAACCCTCTGGATTCCTGGGCACTGGGGTTTGATTAGTGCCTCTCCCCATATGAAGCAACCTGGATGCAGCAAGCCCTTCTTTGTGTGCCTCCTCCAGTCATGGGGGGTAGCAACACAAGAAAGGGCCTCTTCTGCAGTGGGTCCCTGTTTGTGGAAGGCTCTGCCCTGGGAGACTCACCTGCCGTTTTTGTTACATATCTTTGGGCTCCAGGCGAAAACACTCCTTTTAAACTATGGCGGAGGGGAGCTGTTGTTTTGTTTGTTACTATGGTATGTATTTCTGTGTTTTTATATTGTAAACTTCCCTGTGGTCCTTGGGTGAAGGGCAGTACAGGCATCCCATAGGCATCTTGTTGGCCACTCTTGAAAACAGGATGCTGGATTAGATGGTCCGATAAACAGATCTAGGAGGCTCTTTTTATTGTCGTGAGCTACACAAAACAGTTGAGATCAGTCTTGGATGGGCAGGCACTGACAGAGGAGGAAGAACAGGAGCAGGAGGAAATGGAGGGGGTGTTGAACTGTGGAAACCTGGTTTGGAAGAGGGGGAATTCCCCCTTTCCACTTCAACTTCAGCCACTTTGGAAGGAGGGAAGAGATGCTGGCCCTCCGGTCCAACCTTCCTACAGAGCAGAAAGGGATTTAATTAGTTGAGAGCAGGAGGCTGATCCAGAGGTGGCATCTTTGACACCTAGAAAGTGGACCTACCCAGCCACAAAGCACACTCTTGGAATCTCAATATTCCTGCAGGGTGAGAGAGTCTGGCAAGTGATTGCACGCTGCCTCATCTTTGAAAGCTTGGAAGAAGGAGTGAAGGAACTTACTGGGACATCATATTTGCTTCCATCCAGTTCATTCACTTCTTGCCATGATCCTGAACTTCTAAATCATGGGTCGGCAAACTAAGGCCCGGGGGCTGGATCCGGCCCAATTGCCTTCTGGATCCGGCCCACGGACGGTCCAAGAATTGCCACATGGATCGGCGTGGAGATTCTGATCGTTCGGGCTGTGCCATTCCCCCCCCATACACCGTGGCGGTGCCCCCCCTCGTTCCTCCTGGCTTTTCCCCGCCCTGCCTAGAGGAGGAAAGGGGCTGGGCTTTGTTGAGCCATGGTTGGCTAAGCGCCATTTTAAGCAGCCCGTCTCTGGAGCCAGCCCTTTCACGCCACTCATTGTCCCGCCGCCACCAGCTCCTGCCACACACAAGGCACAGGTAAGAAGCCACCAGGGCCCATCCGGTGCTATGGAGAAGGGAGGGGAGAGTTGGGGGGTATTTTTTCCCCAAAATATACTCTGGCCCCCCACAAGGTCTGAGGGACAGTGGACCAGCACCCTGTGGAAAAGGTTTGCTGACCCCTGTCCTAAGTTGTGATTCCTGCTGTGTAACCTGTACCATTACTTGCTCAAATAATGATCTCTTTCCTGCAGCAAGAACCTCTGTCTGCATGTTTGGGCTGGGAGCAGGCTGCTTGTGTTCTTATGCTCATTGGCTATGCTGTCTGGGGCTGATGGGAGTTTGAGTTCAACAAGATCTGGAGGGCCACAGGTTGCTCACCTCTGTGGTGAAATATTCAGAGACAGGGTATACCAAATTAGACACAGTGTTGGTTTAATACACTCAGGCTTTCCACTCTCTTCAATGCAAAAGGTTACAGCCAATGAAACCGCTCTGCAATTATCATCCTTTCCCCTCCATCCCTGCGTCCTGATGCCGTTTCTGCTTAGAAATTGCTCCAGTCAAACTGTGACAATCTCTCCTCACACAATACAAAAGACATCCCTTAGCATTTTCTGACAACAGAAGGACAATGGATATCACAAAGAGAAGGCCTTGCCACCGCCACCTTTTTGAAAGTGCTTGCAACCACATCGAACATCAGAAGTGTTTGAACTTAAGCAATTAGAACAAGTTGTCAGGGACACAAGAAGCTCTTCAGAGGAACACAAAAGCAGCATGGATGTTGCCCAACAGTGTCTCAAACCTTCCACCTAGGTATGGTCACAGCTGAGTTGGTAGGGTCGGAATTTTTAAAAAAATAATAATAATAACCCTTCATGCTAGCCATTATATAGTCACAAAGGATTTTTTCTCTCCTGTATTACATCTTCTTCCCTGTGGCTTTTCCTTCTGTCTCCAAGTTCTTTTTAAAAATGCATATTCTTATATCTGAGCTCCCCAGATACACACACATACACACATTTTCCAGTTAATTTATCCACCTTCTTTTATTTCCCATCTTTTATCCTTTCACCTCTACTTTTCCTTCCATTCATTAATTATTTTTGCAGGGAAGGGGGCTCCCTTCTGTGTTCCCTTTCTGCATTTAAATCTGTTCATTGCTCTCCTTTCTTTGCCCCCATTACTCCCATATCTCAGGTGAGTGTCTTCGCGTTCACATCATTGTGCTCACTCCACCTGCCACCTCGGAGTTTTGACTTGACTCTTTGATCCTTTACTGAAGTTGTTAATGGGGTAGATGGCATGCCAGAGTTGACAAGCAGCTCAAGATGCTCCATTGAACTGGGAGGAGAAAAGGCAGTTTCTGATCTCGCAGAGCATGATGTGACCCTATAGGCTCCTCTCACACAAGACGGCATTCTTGGTAATGCGTTTCTCAAAAGAAGGGTGTACAGTATGGCACAAGAGTGCATCAGAAATACCTCTCACATTCAGTAACCAATATGTAGCAAGAAACTTGGAGCGGCACTGCCAAGAGTGTGAGCCAAAATGCCCCCTGAATTTCACAACCCTCGTTGTAGACTGCAAACAGAGACACCCTCTTGATTTTCAGCAGTGAAACCTTTGCCCTACTCATAGCTGGCAACTATCACACTTCCTTCATTTGCCAGACACCCCATTTTTTTCATTTGTTAAAACAGGGGTGGGAGACCTTTTGGTTTGGGCTAATATTGGGCAGGTTCCACACCAGCAAACAGATTACTCAGGTGCTCAGGCATTGTTTGTCCCTGCGTTTACTTCAGACCTGGGCTTTTTTTCAGCCAGGACTGACCAGAACTCAGTTCCTCTCAGATGAGCTCCATTTCCATCACAAGAGAACAAGGGAGGTATTCATAGTGCGTTCTGGCACCTCTTTTTCTAGAAAAATAGCACTGCTCCAGACAATCCCAGATGGGGAACATTTCTGGCCTGAATCTAGAGGTTTTGGGAGAGAGGCAATGCTAAGTGGGCTACTGTCCTGATCTATCAGGCCATTCTTATCTTCTTGTAATAGATAATGATTAAATATTTGGT